>NC_092726.1:32314263-32641763 GCF_047496885.1 Scyliorhinus torazame
CGTTCCGTGTCCCGTATAATTTTGGGTCTCCTGGACTATTCCCACGATTCACTGAGTGAGAGTTTATGAGAGAAAAAACGGAGAATGTTTTTGATAGAATTTTAAAAGGCCAGTTGCACTTGAAATGTTACGAAAGAGAAAACATGTAGATGTGATTTCTTTCGATGATCTCTTCTTTCTTTTCACCCATCTCAGATAATAGTCAACTCCACATCCCTGAGGTGACGTCCACAGATATATGATTCTACATTAAATCTGATGGAAGACATCAGAACTTTTCCAAAATGTCATCGCTTTGATTATGCTTTGCTGCCCGATATCAATATTGTATTTGACTGAATGAGAGATTACTTCCTGTTGTGTTTCTTAGAATCACATTTCTCTCCTTATTTTGTGTGAAAGAATCTGCATTCTGTCTCTTTAGAAATGAAAAACAAAATAGAATGTATATCCAGTATTGCACTGCCCATGTTAAAGCTGTGTTAAATCGCAGTGCATTGTGGAACCGAACCGGCATTATAATTAAATAACTGATGCTGTTTCATGTCAGGTGTATTGGAAGACCATTTGGTAAAATCCCTCACTCTTGCACCATTACATTAAGATTAGGAGTGATAAATGCATTATTTCTCTGTTTTATCTCCAGTTATTGATGATGTGGAGATGCCGGCGTTGGACTGGGGTGAGCACAGTAAGACGTCTTACAACACCAGATAAAAGTCCAACAGATTTGTTTCGAATTACTAGCTTTCGGACCTCAGCTCCTTTCTCAGGTGAAGGAGCTGCACTCCGAAAGCTAGTAATTCGAAACAAATCTCTTGGACTTTAACCTGGTGTTGTTAGACATCTTACTGCCCAGTTATTGAGCCCGTACATCATGTATTCGAGGAACAGCGATCACTGCATTCTCCCAGCAGCAAAGTCCCACACATTCATTCCAGCACTGCCCCTGACAATCGGGTCCTGAAGGCTGTAATCAGAATTTAACGTAGTTTTCTCACTTTAATTCCCCAATTTGTATATTCATTTCCATTAGTGTTGCCCCACTCAAGAGATCATCGGCAGTATCACCCAGTATCACCCAGTACTGGAGAGAATTCTTCGAAACAGGATCTGCTCACATTTGATTATCATAGAATTTACAGTGCAGAAGGAGGCAATACGAATCATCGAGTCTGCACCGGCTCTTGGAAAGAGCACCCTACCCAAGGTCAACACCTCCACCCTATCCCCATAACCCAGTAACCCAACCCAACACTAAGGGCAATTTTGGACACTAAGGGCAATTTATCATGGCCAATCCACCTAACCTGCACATCTTTGGACTGTGGGAGCAAACCAGAGCACCCGGAGGAAACCGCGCACACACGGGGAGGATGTGCAGACTCCGCACAGACAGTGACCCAAGTCGGAATCGAACCTGGGACCCTGGAGCTGTGAAGCAATTGTGCTATCCACAATGCTACCGTGCTGCCCATTTGGAAGCAAATGGACGTGTTAGTGAGAGGCAGCATGGTTTTGTGAAGGAGAGGTCGTGTCTCACTAAATTGATAGAGTTTTTCGAGGAGGTCACAAAGATGATTGATGAAGGTAGGGCAGTGGATGTTGTCTATATGGACTTCAGTAAGGCCTTTGACAAGGTCCCTCATGGCAGACTAGTACAAAAGGTGAAGTCACACGGGTGAGCTGGCAAGGTGGATATAGAACTGGCTAGGTCATAGAAGGCAGAGAATAGCAATGGAAGGATGCTTTTCTAATTGCAGGGCTGTGACTAGTGGTGTTCCGCAGGGATCAGTGCTGGGACCTTTGCTGTTTGTAGTATATATAAATGATTTGGAGGAAAATGTAACTGGTCTGATTAGTAAGTTTGCAGACGACACAAAGGTTGGTGGAATTGCGGATAGCGATGAGGACTGTCAGAGGATACAGCAGGATTTAGATTGTTTGGAGATTGGGCGGAGAGATGGCAGATGGAGTTTAATCCGGACAAATGTGAGGTAAGGCATTTTGGAAGGTCTAATGCAGGTAGTGAATATACAGTGAATGGTAGAACCCTCAAGAGTATTGAAAGTCAGAGAGATCTAGGTGTACAGGTACACAGGTCACTGAAAGTGGCAACACAGGCGAAGAAGGTAGTCAAGAAGGCATACGGCATGCTTGCCTTCATTGGCCGGGGCATTGAGTATAAGAATTGGCAAGTCATGTTGCAGCTGTATAGAACCTTAGTTAGGCCACACTTGCAGTATAGAGTCCAATTCTGGTCTCCACACTACCAGAAGGATGTGGAGGCTTTAGAGAGGGTGCAGAAGAGATTGACCAGAATGTTGCCTGCTATGGAGGGCATTCGCTATGAGGAGGGTCAAAGACATAGTGGCTAGTCAGAGGCTTTTTCCCAGGGTAGAGGGGTCAATTACTAGGGGGGCATAGGTTCAAGGTGCGAGGGGCAAGGTATAGAGTAGATGTACGAGGCATGTTTTTTACGCAGAGGGTAGTGGGTGCCTGGAACTCCTTGCCGGAGGAGGTGATATTTAAGGGGCATCTTGACAAATACGTGAATAGGATGGGAATATATGGATACGGACCCAGGAAGTGTAGAAGATTGTAGTTTAGCCGGGCAGGATGGTCGGCACGGGATTGGATGGCCGAAGTGTCTGTTCCTGTGCTGTACGTGTCTTTATTATTTTTCCTTATAAACAGTGCCCTAAAGTAAACGAAAGGCATTTGAACAGGGCCCTCCAGTAAATCATTACATTTAAACCGTGTTCTCCAGCAAACAAAATGTATTTAAACAGTACCCGGCATAAATCAAGTGCATTTAAACAGTGCACCTACAGTGAATCAAATGTATTTAAACAGTGCCCTACAGTAACTCAAATGTATTTATACCGTACCCTAAAGTAAATCAATCACATTTAAACAGTTCCCGACAGTAAACCAAATGTATTTAAACAGTGCCGTAGAGTAAATCAAATGCATTTCAACTGTGCCCCACAGTAAATCAAATGTTCTTAAATATTGCCCTAGACAATACAAATGCAGTTGAACAGTGCCCTGCACTAAATCAAATGCATTAAGAAAGTGTGCCACAGGAAACCAAATGTATTTAAACAGTGCCCGACCGTCAATCAAATGTATTTCAACGGTGCCCGACACTAAAGCAAATGCATTTAAACAGTGCCCTACAGTAAATAAAATGCAGTTGAAGTGCCCTACTGAAAATCAAATGCATTTAAACAGTGTCCAACAGTAAACTAAAGGCAGTTAAACAGTGCCCGTCACTAAATCTAATGCATTTAAACAGTGCCCTACAGTAAATAAAATGCAGTTAAAGTGCCCTACTGGAAATCAAATGCATTTAAACAGTGTCCAACAGTAAACTAAAGGCAGTTAAACAGTGCCCGTCACTAAATCTAATGTATTTAAAAAGTGTCCTACAGGAAATCAAGTGCATTTAAACAGTGCCCAAATGGAAACCAAATGAATTTGAACAATGCGCTACATTAAAAAAAATGCTTTTAAACAGTGCTCGACAATAAATCAAAGGCATTTAAACAGTGCGCTACAGAAAATCAAATGCTTTAAAATAGTGCGCTACAGTGAACCAAATGCCTTTAAACAGTGCCTGACAGTAAACAAATAGCATTAACAGCGCATTCCAGGAATTCAAATGTACTTAAAGAGGGTCCTAGAGTAAATTAAATGCGTTTAAACAGTGCTCGACTCTAAATCAAATGTCTTGAAACAGTGCTCTACTGTAAATCAAATTTATTTAAACAGTGCCCTCCAGTAAATCAAAGGTATTTAAACAGTGTCCTACAGCAAATCAGATGCATTTAAACAGTGCACTACCGTAACCCAAATGCATTTAAACAGTGCCCTACAGTAAAGAAAATGCGTTTAAACAGTGTCCTGCAGTAGCTCAAATGCATTTAAACAGTGTCCTACAGTAAATCAAATGCATTTAAACAGTGTCCTACTGTAAATAAAATGCACTGAAGCAGTGCCCTACAGTAAATCAAATGCATTTAAACAGTGTCCTACAGTGAATCAAATGCATTCAAACCGTGCCCTACCGTAACCCAAATGCGTTTGAACAGTGATCTACGTTAAATCAAATGCATTTAAACTGGACCCTCCAGTAAATAAAATGTATTTCAACAGTGCCCGACAGTAAATCAAAGATAGTTAAACAGGGCCCTGCAGAAAATCAAATGCATTTGAACAGTGCCCCAGAGTAAATCCAATGTATTTAAACAGTGTCCTACAGTAAGTCAAACACATTTAAACAGTGTCCTACAGTAAGTCAAACACATTTAAACAGTGTCCTACAGTAAATCAAACACATTTAAACAGTGCCCTACAGTAAATCAAATGCTTTTAAATAGTGCCCGACAGTAAATCAAATGCCCTTAAAGTGTCTTACAGTAAATCAAACAATTTAAACAGTGAAATGAAATGAAAATCGCTTATTGTCACAAGTAGGCTTCAAAGGAAGTTACTGTGAAAAGCCCCTCGTCGCCACATTCCGATGCCTGTTCGGGGAGTCGGTACGGGAAATACGGGAAACAGTGCCCTGAAGTAAACCAAATGCATTTCAACAGTGCACAACAAAAAATCAAATGTATTTAAACAGTGCCCTAAGATAAACCAAATGCATTTAAACAGTGCCCTACAGTAAATCAAATGCATTTAAACAGTGCCCTAAGATAAACCAAATGCATTTAAACAGCGCCATGCAGAAAATCAAATGTATTTAAACAGTGCCCTGTGGTAAGTCAAATGCATTTAAACAGCGCCCTATAGCAAATAAAATGCATTTAAACAGTGCCCTACAGTATATCAATCGCATTTAAACAGTGCCCTCAGTAAATCAATCGCTTTTACAAAGTGCCCTCCAGTAAACCAAAAGCTCTTAAATAGTGCCCTACAGTTTTTCAATCGCATATAAACCGTGCCTCAAAGTAAATAAATCACATTTAAACAGTTCCATGCAGTGAACCAAATGTTTTTAAACAGTGCTTTATAGTAAATCAAATGCATTTACAGTGCCCTGCCGTAAACCAAATGCATTTCAACTGTGCCCCACAGTAAATTAAATGTGCTGAAACAGTGCCATGCACAACACAAATGCAGTTGAACAGTGGCCCACACTCAATCAAATGCATTTAGAAAGTGCCCTGCAGTCAATGAAATGCATTTAAACAGCGCCTCAGAGTAAATAAAATGCATTTCAACAGTGGCCTACAATAAACCAAATACGTTTATCCAGTGCACTACAGTAAATCAAATGCATTTAAACAGTGCCCTACAGTCAACCAAATACATTTATACAGTTCACCACAGTAAATCAAATGTATTAAAAAAGTGCCCGACACTAAAGCAAATGCATTTAAACTGTGCTCTGAAGAAAATCAAATGCATTTAATCAGGGCCCTACAGCAAGCCAAACGTATTTAACCAGTGCCCTAATGTAAAATCACTTGGATTTAAACAGTGCCCTGAAGTAAATCAAATGCATTTAAAAAGTGGCCTACAGTAAATCATATACATTTAAACAGTGCCCGACAGTTAACTGAGGCAGTTAAACAGTGCCCGTCACTAAATCTAATGTATTTAAACAGTGTCCTACAGGAAATGAAGTGCATTTAAACAGTGCCCAATTGGAAACCAAATGAATTTGAACAATGCGCTACATTAAAGAAAATGCTTTTCAACAGTGCCCGACAGTAAATCAAAGGCATTTAAACAGTGCGCTACAGAAAATCAAATGCTTTAAAATAGTGCGCGACAGTGAACCAAATGCCTTTAAACAGTGCCTGACAGGAAACAAATAGCATTAACAGCGCATTACAGGAATTCAAATGTACTTAAAGAGGGTCCTAGAGTAAATTAAATGCGTTTAAACAGTGCTCGACTCTAAATCAAATGTCTTGAAACAGTGCTCTACTGTAAATCAAATTTATTTAAACAGTGCCCTCCAGTAAATCAAAGGTATTTAAACAGTGTCCTACAGCAAATCAGATGCATTTAAACAGTGCACTACCGTAACCCAAATGCATTTAAACAGTGCCCTACAGTAAAGAAAATGCGTTTAAACAGTGTCCTGCAGTAGCTCAAATGCATTTAAACAGTGTCCTACAGTAAATCAAATGCATTTAAACAGTGTCCTACTGTAAATAAAATGCACTGAAGCAGTGCCCTACAGTAAATCAAATGCATTTAAACAGTGTCCTACAGTGAATCAAATGCATTCAAACCGTGCCCTACCGTAACCCAAATGCGTTTGAACAGTGATCTACGTTAAATCAAATGCATTTAAACTGGACCCTCCAGTAAATAAAATGTATTTCAACAGTGCCCGACAGTAAATCAAAGATAGTTAAACAGGGCCCTGCAGAAAATCAAATGCATTTGAACAGTGCCCCAGAGTAAATCCAATGTATTTAAACAGTGTCCTACAGTAAGTCAAACACATTTAAACAGTGTCCTACAGTAAGTCAAACACATTTAAACAGTGTCCTACAGTAAATCAAACACATTTAAACAGTGCCCTACAGTAAATCAAATGCTTTTAAATAGTGCCCGACAGTAAATCAAATGCCCTTAAAGTGTCTTACAGTAAATCAAACAATTTAAACAGTGAAATGAAATGAAAATCGCTTATTGTCACAAGTAGGCTTCAAAGGAAGTTACTGTGAAAAGCCCCTCGTCGCCACATTCCGATGCCTGTTCGGGGAGTCGGTACGGGAAATACGGGAAACAGTGCCCTGAAGTAAACCAAATGCATTTCAACAGTGCACAACAAAAAATCAAATGTATTTAAACAGTGCCCTAAGATAAACCAAATGCATTTAAACAGTGCCCTACAGTAAATCAAATGCATTTAAACAGTGCCCTAAGATAAACCAAATGCATTTAAACAGCGCCATGCAGAAAATCAAATGTATTTAAACAGTGCCCTGTGGTAAGTCAAATGCATTTAAACAGCGCCCTATAGCAAATAAAATGCATTTAAACAGTGCCCTACAGTATATCAATCGCATTTAAACAGTGCCCTCAGTAAATCAATCGCTTTTACAAAGTGCCCTCCAGTAAACCAAAAGCTCTTAAATAGTGCCCTACAGTTTTTCAATCGCATATAAACCGTGCCTCAAAGTAAATAAATCACATTTAAACAGTTCCATGCAGTGAACCAAATGTTTTTAAACAGTGCTTTATAGTAAATCAAATGCATTTACAGTGCCCTGCCGTAAACCAAATGCATTTCAACTGTGCCCCACAGTAAATTAAATGTGCTGAAACAGTGCCATGCACAACACAAATGCAGTTGAACAGTGGCCCACACTCAATCAAATGCATTTAGAAAGTGCCCTGCAGTCAATGAAATGCATTTAAACAGCGCCTCAGAGTAAATAAAATGCATTTCAACAGTGGCCTACAATAAACCAAATACGTTTATCCAGTGCACTACAGTAAATCAAATGCATTTAAACAGTGCCCTACAGTCAACCAAATACATTTATACAGTTCACCACAGTAAATCAAATGTATTAAAAAAGTGCCCGACACTAAAGCAAATGCATTTAAACTGTGCTCTGAAGAAAATCAAATGCATTTAATCAGGGCCCTACAGCAAGCCAAACGTATTTAACCAGTGCCCTAATGTAAAATCACTTGGATTTAAACAGTGCCCTGAAGTAAATCAAATGCATTTAAAAAGTGGCCTACAGTAAATCATATACATTTAAACAGTGCCCGACAGTTAACTGAGGCAGGTAAACAGTGCCCGTCACTAAATCTAATGTATTTAAACAGTGTCCTACAGGAAATGAAGTGCATTTAAACAGTGCCCAATTGGAAACCAAATGAATTTGAACAATGCGCTACATTAAAGAAAATGCTTTTCAACAGTGCCCGACAGTAAATCAAAGGCATTTAAACAGTGCGCTACAGAAAATCAAATGCTTTAAAATAGTGCGCGACAGTGAACCAAATGCCTTTAAACAGTGCCTGACAGGAAACAAATAGCATTAACAGCGCATTACAGAAATTCAAATGTACTTAAAGAGGTCCTGGAGTAAATTAAATGCATTTAAACAGTGCTCGAGTCTAAATCAAATGTCTTGAAACAGTGCTCTACTTTAAATCAAATTTATTTAAACAGTGCCCTCCAGTAATTCAAACGTATTTAAACAGTGTCCTACAGCAAATCAGATGCATTTAAACAGTGCCCTACCGTAACCCAAATGCATTTAAACAGTGCCTTACGTTAAGTCAAATGCATTTAAACAGAACCCTACAGTAAAGAAAATGCATTTAAACAGTGTCCTGCAGTAACTCAAATGCATTTAAACAGTGTCCTACAGTAAATCAAATGCATCCAAACCGTGCCCTACCGTAACCCAAATGCGTTTGAACAGTGATCTACGTTAAATCAAATGCATTTAAACTGGACCCTCCAGTAAATAAAATCTATTTAAACAGTGCCCGACAGTAAATAAAACATAGTTAAACAGGGCCCTGCAGAAAATCAAATGCATTTAAAGAGTGCCCCCGAGTAAATCCAACGTATTTAAACAGTGTCCTACAGTAAGTCAAACACATTTAAACAGTGCCCTGCAATAAATCAAATGCATTTAAACATTGTCCTACAGTAAATCAAATGCTTTTAAATAGTGCCCGACAAAAACCAAATGCCCTTAAAGTGTCTTACAGTAAATCAGACAAATTTAAACAGTGAAATGAAATGAAAATCGCTTCTTGTCATAAGTAGGCTTGCAAGGAAGTTACTGTGAAAAGCCCCTCGTCGCCACATTCCGATGCCTGTTCGGGGAGTCGGTGCGGGAAATACGGGAAACAGTGCCCTGAAGTAAACCAAATGCATTTCAACAGTGCACAACAAAAAATCTAATGTATTTAAACAGTGCCCGACAGGAAATCAAATGCATTTAAACAATGCCCTACAGTAAGTCAAATGCATTTAAACAGCGCCATGCAGAAAATCAAATGCATTTAAACAGTGCCCTGCGGTAAGTCAAATGCATCTAAACAGCGCCCTATAGCAAATAAAATGCATTTAAACAGTGCCCTACAGTATATCAATCGCATTTAAACAGTGCCCTCAGTAAATCAATCGCTTTTACAAAGTGCCCTCCAGTAAACCAAAAACTCTTAAATAGTGCACTACAGTTTTTCAATCGCATATAAACCGTGCCTCAAAGTAAATAAATCACATTTAAACAGATCCATGCAGTGAACCAAATGTTTTTAAACAGTGCTTTATGGTAAATCAAATGCATTTACAGTGCCCTGCAGTAAACCAAATGCATTTAAACAGCGCGCCAGAGTAAATAAAAAGCATGAAAACAGCGGCCTACAATGAACCAAATACGTTTATCCAGTGCACTACAGTAAATCAAATGCATTTATACAGTGCACCACAGTAAATCAAATGTATTTAAAAAGTGCCCGACACTAAAGCAAATGCATTTAAACTGTGCTCTGACGAAAATCAAATGCATTTAATCAGTGCCCTACAGCAAACCAAACGTATTTAACCAGTGCCCTGATGCAAAATCACTTGGAATTAAACAGTGCCCTACAGTAAATCAAATGCATTTAAACAGTGCCCTACAGTAAATCAAATGCATTTAAACAGTGCCCTACAGTAAATCAAATACATTTAAACAGTGCCCGACAGTTAACTGAAGGCAATTAAACAGTGCCCGACATGAAATCAAATGTATTTAAACAGTGTACTACAGTAAATCAAAGGCACTTAAACAGTACTTTACAGTAAACCAAATGCATTTAATCAGTGCCCTACTGTACATCAATCGCATTTAAACAGTGTCCTACAATAAACCAAATGCACTTAAATAGTGCCTAAGGTACATCAATCTTATTTGTTATGGGCCAGGGTTTAGAGATTCCCAAAGTGTATCATGAAGTTCACCTCATGCACCTGACCCAGAACTTTTAATAGACTGTGATATGGGAGCACACGGCCCACTCTACAGGAGTGGTACAGCAGAAATGGAAAATATATTTTAAAAAACAAATCGATGTTTATTCTATGAATTTAAGTTAACCTTTATAAAACATACAGTGAACTTCTTAGCAACCATTAATTCAACTACAACCCCCAAAGAATACAACACTAAGTAATGCTTACGCTGTCCTTTTAACATCCAGAAGACTTACAAAAAACAGAACCTTTAACAGAAGCACATCTGGTTAACGTCACTCCTGAAAACGTTCATAATTCTGACTTCACCAAATGATCAAGAGATAGACGCTTCATGGCAGAGAGATCAAGAGTACACCTGCTTTATCTGGCTTCCGCTCCAACACTGAAACTAAAACACACCCTGCAGCAAACAGCCTAAAACGAAAGTAAAAAGCTGCCAGACAGCCCAGCTCCACCCATACTCTGACATCACTGATAAACACCCGTTTCTTAAAGGTACATTTCTTAAAGGTACTCTCACATGACACCTCCGCCCAAGAAAAAATATAAACCATCAACTTCAAGATGGTTTCATTTTTCACCTTGTCACTATCCTTTAAGAAATGCACGAAGTAAACACACTTTTGCGTTTCTAAAAACAACACACGCAAACAGGGATAATAATATAGTCCATTTTTGTTCTTCTTCCTTCAACTGAAGCACTTCTCGATTGACAGTCACTTTCAACATGAAATTTTACTTAAATGTTTAATGAAATTCACTCATGCCAAGGAATCGCATTATTTCCCTACGTTTGAGGGTATCGGAAACTTCGCAATGAAAATGACTTGGGTTTTTCCAAATTCACTTTTGGCTAGGTGTATCACCAAACCCGCCTCCAGAAGTCGATCGAATAATTCCATCAGGCGTTTCAACTGTTCTTTCCATGTCTGGCTGAAAACTATCAGATCGTCGATGTATACCACACAATTGGGTAATCCTGAAACAACTTTGTTAGTTAACCATTTAAACGTGGTTCGGCGTTTTTCATGCCAAATGACATAACTTTGAATTGTTATATACCATCTGGAGTCACAAAAGCTGAAATCTCCTTCGCCCTTTCGGATAAAGGTACCTGCCAGTAACCCTTAAGTAAATCCAGTTTGGAAATAAAAGCTGATTGTCCCACTTTCTCAATGCAATTCTCCAAACGTGGAATAGGGTAAGAGCCCGTTCTTGTAACTGCATTAACCTTTCTATTGTCTACACACAACTGTTGGGTACCGTCTGGTATTGGTATCATCACTATGGGCGAGCTCCATTGACTGCAACCCACTTCAATTATGCCATTTTAAAGCATAATCACCATCTCTTTGTTAACCTGTGCCAATTTTAAAGGATTAAGTCTACATGGATGTCGTTTGATTGGAACAGCATTTCCCACATCTACATCATGTATAGCCATTTTAGTACTTCCCAATTTATGTCCACAAACTTGCCCATGTGATAACTTTCAGGTCAGTCCGTTTTTCCTCTGGAATGTAACTCTACAATTTATCCCAATTTTTAAGAACATCCCCGTTTTCCAATTTAATTTGAGGTGTGTCAAATTCACAGTCATCTGGATTTGGTTGGTCATTTTGAGTTAGAATCATTAAAACCTTTTTCTCTCCTTCCCTTTCCAAGCACCTTTTAAGCATATTCACATGACACACTCGGTGAGTCTTCCTTTTATCTGGTGTTGTTACCACGTAATTCATTTCACTTAATTTCCTTTCAATCTGATATGGTCCACAAAGCCTAGCTTTTAAAAGTTCACCTCCCACTTGGAACAATACTAAAGCTTGATCTCCACAGGCGAAACTACAAACTTTGGATTTCTTGTCCGCTACCCGTTTCATCGCATTTTGTGCAACTTTTAAATGTTGTCTAGCCAATTGACCTGCTCTATTTAATAGTTCCCTAAAATTTGCCACGTAATCCAATAATGTAATTTCTGATTACTCACGCACCAATTTTTCCTTACTCAATTTAAGTGACCATCGTACCTCATGACGAAAGGTTAGTTCAAAAGACTAAATTTGGTTGACTCAGTAGGTGCATCCATAATTGCAAACAGTACGAATGGAATTTCTTTATCACAATCCTCTCAATAATCGTGACACTAAGCCCTCAACACTGTCTTTAATTTCTGACATTTACCTTTCTAATACTCCCTGCGATTCTGGGTGGTACGCAGTTGATTTAAATTGTTTTATTCCTAAACTATCCATAACTTCTTTGAATAATCAGGAGGTAAAATTTGACCCTTGATCCGGTTGTATTTCTATGGGTCGTCTATTGCTAGTAAATAATTTAAGTAATTCCTCCAGAATCTTTTTAGCTGTAATGTTACTGGATGGCCTCCGGAAACCTAGTAGACACCTCCATTATCGCCAAAAGATATTGATTCCAACATTTTGTTTTAGGAAGTTGTCCTACACAATCAATTAGGACCCTTGGAAAAGGTTCCTCAAATGCTGCAACGGGTATTAAGGGCGCTGCTTTTATCACTGCTTGAGGTTTCCCTATCATTTGACATGTGTGACATGACTGACAACATTTAATTACATCTTTCTGGCGTACAGGCCAATAAAATTGTTTTTGTATTTTAGCTTAAGTTTTCCTTATTCCCAAATGACCTCCCACTGGAACCTCATGTGAAACTCGCAACACATCCTTTCCATACCCAACGGCAATACTACTTGATGAACTTCTGCCCACTTTTCATCCACCTGCATATGTAAAGGTCTCCATTTTCTCATCAAGCCATTACTTTTACGGTAATAACTTCCTGTTATACACTCTTCCGTGTATGTTTCTGATACATCCGTTTTATTTCTACACCTTTCTGTTGTAACTCTGCCAATTTTCCTGAACTAAAAATATCCGCCTCATCCTCCACCTTTGTCAACCATCTGATCAAAAATCCTTTCTGATAATTGCACTTCAACTTCATCTTCACTCTCTGAATTCCCCTCCTGTCTTAACCTGTGACTTTGCGACCTTGTAACTACAGAATCCGGAAAAATACTTCAACACTTCAGTTGTCTGATTTTCCACTGGATTATCAACCACCGTGGGCATCACTCCCACCTGCGATTCAGCTATATCATTACCCAAGATAAACTGTATTCCTGGACAAGATAGTTTCTCTATTACTCCTACTACCACCTCACGCCTCTTCACTGGACTTTCCAACCTTACTTTATATAATTGAACACTACTCCTCTCACCCTGAAGTCCACATATTACCACCTTTTCTGGCAGCATTCTTCCCAAACTACATAACTCCTCATCTCCTACCATTAAAGATTGATTAGCTCCCGTATCTCGTAAAATTGTGACTTCTTGACCTACTTCTCATGATACACATGAGTAACCTTTACCAACACAAGTAAATTCTTTAAAGAGATCTGGCACCATTTGATCAATTACCTCTTGATCAGGTGTACAATCTTTTGCACCTCCTTCGCTTCATTTGGGCTTTCCTTTACCACTTTAACTACCCCCACTGTCTTATCCTGTTTTACCACATCAGCCTTCCCAGCGCTTTTCTTCAAGCACCAACACTGTGACTTTACATGGCCTTGTTTATTACAGTGAAAACATTTGAACCTTTTCATGTCTCTTCCACCCTCCTGGATTTTTACTCTGAGGTACACTCTCCTTATTATATCCCATCACATCGCCTTTACTTTTACCACTTGAGTATTTCTCATGTCCCCAGTTTCTATCCCTCACAGGCTGAAACTGATGCCGGAAACCAAGCTTTGATTTTATTTATGAACTAATTCATAATCATCTGCCATTTTGCTGCTAATCTCGCAATTTTAACCCTCTGTTCTTGCACATGAGTGCATACTGCATCAGGAATTCAATGTTAAATTCCTCCAAAAGTATAATTTCTCTGAGAGCTTTGTACGTTTGGTCTATTTTCAAATCCCTTATCCACCTATCAAAATTAATTTGTTTGAGCCTTTCAAACTCCATGTATTTATGACCAAATTCTTTCTTTAATTTTCTAAACCTTTGTCAGTGAGCTTCGTGCCCGAGTTCATATGCACCGAAGATGGATTTTGTCACCTCCTCATATGTCCCAGATACCTCCTGCGGTAGTGATGCAAACACTTCACTGGCTCTACCTTCCAGCTTTGTTTGAATCAGTAATACCCACATGTCCTGTGGCCATTTTATTTGTTTAGCCACCTTCTCAAATTAAATGAAAAAGGCTTCTACCTCCTTCTCGTCAAACCTTGGCAATGCTTGGACATATTTTAAAAAATTTCCACCAAGCCTTCAACTTTGACGCTCTTTCTCACTATCCTCATCACTATCACCCAACTGTACGTTTCCCTTTACGTCTACCAATTTGAACTGACTGTCATGTTTCATGGCTATTTTCTGAAGTTCAAACTCTCTCTCTCTTTATTTTTTCCCCCTGATCTGTATCTCCCTTTCTCTTTCTCTTTGTTCTGCTGGGGCTATTCTTTCTTTTCTACTTTCTTCTCTCACCTTTTCTATTTCTTCTCTCTCTCTGATTCATTTTCGCCTCTCTCCCTTTCTTATTCCTCTCTATCTCTTTCTTTCTCATTCTTTCTTTTTCCTACCGCAAACTAAAGGCATTTATTCAGTGCCCTACAGTAAATCAAATGTACAGAAACAGTGCCCCAGAATAAATACAAAGTATTTAAACAGTGCACTGCAGTAAATCAAATATAATTAAATAGCGCACAACAGTCCATCAAATGTATTTAAACAGTGCCCTCGAGTCAATTAAATGCATTTCAACAGTGCCCGACTGTAAATCAAATGCATTTAAACAGTGCCCTAAGTTAAATCAAATGCATTTAAACAATGCCCTACAGTAAACCAAACGTTTTTGAACAGTGCTTTATAGTAAATCAAATGCATTTAAATAGTGCCCAACAGTAAATGAAATGCATTTAAACAGTGACACAGTAAATCAAATGTATTTAAACAGGCGCTGCAATAAATCAAATGCGTTTAAACAGTGCCCTACAGGAAACTAAAGGCATTTAAAAAGTGCCCTGAAGTAAATCAAATGCATTCAAACAGTGCCCTACAGTGAGCCAAATATATTTAAATCGTGATTTATAGTAAATTAATTGCATTTAAACAGTGCCTGACAGTAAATCAAAAGTATTTAAATTTGCGCCCTAGAATAAATTAAATGCGTTTACACAGTGTCCGACACGAAATCAAACGCAGTGAAACAATGCCCTACAATAAGTCAAGTGCATTTAAACAGTGCCCGACAGCAAACTAAAGGCAATTAAACAGTGCCCTGCAGTAAATCAAATGCATTTAAACTGCCCGACAGGAAATCAAATGTATTTAACAGTGCCCCAGAATAAATCCAAAGTATTTAAACAGTTCACTGCAGTAAATCAAATATAATTACATAGCGCACGAAAGTCCATCAAATGTATTTAAACAGTGCCCTCGAGTAAATTAAATGCATTTAAACAGTGCCCTACAGTAAATCAAATGCATTTGAACAGTGCCCTAAAATAAATCAGTTATATCTAAACGGTGCCAAATGTATTTACACAGTTCTTTATAGTAAATTAAATGCATTTAAACAATGCCCGACAATAAATCAAATGTATTTAAACAGTGCCCCGACAGTCAATCAAATGCGTTTAAACACTGCGCTAGAGTTAAACAAATAATTTTAAACAGTGCACCACAGTAAATCAAATGCATTTAAACAGTGCCCTACAGTAAATCAAATGCATTTAAACAGTGACATAGTAAATCAAATGTTTTTAATCAGGCGCTGCAATAAATCAAATGCATTTAAACAGTATCCTACAGTGAACTAAATGCATTTAAAAAGTGCCCTGCAGTGAATCAAATGAATTCAAACAGTGCCCTACAGTGTACGAAATGCTTTTAAACAGTTTCTGACAGTAAACTAAATGCATTTAAAGAGCGCCCAACACTCAAATGCATATAAGTAGTGCCCTACAGTAAATTAAATGAATTTAAACAGTGCCCTGTAGTAAACCAAATGCGTTTAAATAGTTCTGTGAAGTAAATAAAATGCATTTCAACTGTGCCCTACAATAAATTTTAACATTTTACCAGTGCCCAGAGTAAATCAATGCATTTAAACAGTGCCTTACAGTAAATAAATGCATTTAAACAGTGCCTTACAGTAAATCAAATGCATTTAAACAGTGCCCTACAATAAATCAAATGCATTTTAACAGTGCCCATAGTAAATCAATGCATTTAAACAGTGCCGTGCAGTAAATCAAATGCATTGAAACAGTGACATAGTAAATCAAATGTTTTTAAACAGGAGCTACAATAAATCAAATGCATTTAAACAGTGCCCTACAAGAAATCAAACGCATTTATACAGTGCCCTACAGTAAACCAAATGCATTTAAACAGTGCCCTATAGTCAATCAAATGTATTTAAACAGTGACATAGTAAATCAAATGTTTTTAATCAGGCGCTGCAATAAATCAAATGCATTTAAACAGTATCCTACAGTGAACTAAATGCATTTAAAAAGTGCCCTGCAGTGAATCAAATGAATTCAAACAGTGCCCTACAGTGTACGAAATGCTTTTAAACAGTTTCTGACAGTAAACTAAATGCATTTAAAGAGCGCCCAACACTCAAATGCATATAAGTAGTGCCCTACAGTAAATTAAATGAATTTAAACAGTGCCCTGTAGTAAACCAAATGCGTTTAAATAGTTCTGTGAAGTAAATAAAATGCATTTAAACTGTGCCCTACAATAAATTTTAACATTTTACCAGTGCCCAGAGTAAATCAATGCATTTAAACAGTGCCTTACAGTAAATAAATGCATTTAAACAGTGCCTTACAGTAAATCAAATGCATTTAAACAGTGCCCTACAATAAATCAAATGCATTTTAACAGTGCCCATAGTAAATCAATGCATTTAAACAGTGCCGTGCAGTAAATCAAATGCATTGAAACAGTGACATAGTAAATCAAATGTTTTTAAACAGGAGCTACAATAAATCAAATGCATTTAAACAGTGCCCTACAAGAAATCAAACGCATTTATACAGTGCCCTACAGTAAACCAAATGCATTTAAACAGTGCCCTATAGTCAATCAAATGTATTTAAACAGTGCCCTACAGTCAAACGGACCTTATTTGAACAGAGCCTTACAGTAACACACCAATTAAAAGTGCCCTACTGTAATCGGACTTAAAACGTGCCCGATAATAAATCCTGTTTTTAAACATTAAACATGTTTATGAAAAGCGAATTGCTTTGGAGACCTAAAAAACACCTTTCCCGAGGCCAGTATATGCCCTTCCAGAAACTGAACGGGATACAGCCAAATTAATACTGTTCCATATTTCTATCCAACATATTAATTCTGCTCCATTTTAATATGCAGCCATATTAATACGGCTCCATATTAATACTGTTCCATGTTAATACTCTTCCACATTACTACCCTTCCTGTTATATTTGAGTACGATGCCATATTAATGTCCAGTCATATTAATACTGCTCCACTTTAATACTGTTCCATATTAATTCTGTTCCATATTATTACTGTTCCATATTAATATTGTTCCATATTAGTGCTGCTTCATTTTAAGACCGTTACAAATGAGTACTGTTCCATATTAATGTCCAGCATATAAACACTGTTCCATATTAATACTCGTTCATATTATAACTTTTCCATATTAGTAGTGTTCCATATTAATACTGTTCTATATGATTACTGTTCCATATTAATATCCAGCCATGTTAATACTGTTCCATATTACTACTGTTCCATATTAATATCTGGCCATATTAATATCTGGCTATATTAACACTGTTCCATATTAAAACAGTTCCATATTAACATCCAGCAACATTCCATATTAATAATAATCATCTTTGTCACAAGTAGTCTTACATTAACACAACAACAAAGTTACTGTGAAAAGCCCTTCGTCGCCACATTCTGGCGCCTGTTCGGGTACACAGAGGGAGAATTCAGAATGTCCAATTCACCGAACAAGCACGTCTTTCGGGCCTTGTGGGACGAAACCGGAGCACCCGCAGGAAATGCACGCAGACACCGGGAGAACATGCAGGCTCCGCAAAGAGAGTGACCCAAGCTAGGAATCAAATCTGGGACCCTGGAGCTGTGAAGATATCGTTCCATATTAATACTGTTCCATATTAGTAATGTTCCATATTAATATTCAGCCATATTAATACTATTCCATATTAATACGGTTCCAAGTTAATATGCAGCCATATTAATACTGCTCCATATTAATAATGTTCCATATTAATGTCCAGCCACATTAATGCTGTTCCATATCAATATGGTTCCATATTAATATGCAGCCAGGTTAATACATTTTTGCTCAATGCCTGCTACCCCGCCCCCCACATGGAGGTTGGACATGGCCCGACTTGCCCATTAGGCTTTGTGCAAGAAAATATCGCAGGCCACAGATGATTATATTATTAATAACTAGACGCCCTTCACGCTCTGGGAGGCCACGAAGGCTGTGATCAGGGGTGATATCATGGCCAAGAACGCACGTAGAGACAAGGTAGAGAGGGCGGCTAGGCGACAGTTGTGGACTCCATACTGGAGGTAGACATGCGATACTCTGAGGTCCCGACCAAAGAACTCCTGGCGGAGAGGAAAAAGCTACAAATGGACTTTGATCTGCTCTCCACGAGGGAAGCAGTGCAGCAACTCCGCCAGACACGGGAGACCCTTTACGAACACGGAGATAAAGCCAGCCACTGCTGGTTCACCAGCTGAGAAAGCAGGCAGTAACGGGGGTAACAGCTCAGATTAGAAGCAGCAGACCGAATCCAGTGGCAGAGCCAAAAAATGTCTACGAGGCATTTGAGACCTTCTACCGGGGGCTATTCACCTACAAGCCCTGAGCTTATTAATACTATAAGGATGAAACAGATCATCGATGGACGGGACACCCCAGTTGTGAGACAGACTGAAAATGGGACTGGAAGCACCAGTAAAACTGGGAGAAGGATAGCGCAGTGGTGAGCCCTCGTTCCCCATGGTCCCGCCCGCCCCACACATCCCTGTGACGATGGATGTGGCTGTCCTGCAACCCAGTTGTGTGTAGAAGCTGGGATTCGTCTTTCTGGAGCGCAGGATTAGGTGGAATTTAAACAAGTCTTCAACGTCATAAAGATTTTATTTTAATGATAGAAATGGATAGATCCTCTGCCCCCAATTGCTCGACTGCATAAATCCCACCTTAGTTAGTGTCCCAATCCAGCGGACTTTCCACAATACCATATCCAGCAATGCTCAGGAAGAATCATTGTTTTCCTATCCAGCCGACTGTTCTATATAGAAGAAGCTGGTGAACTTTAGAAGGACAATTCTGCCTTCCTATCCACACAGCTGTTCACACATCAGTGCACTACGTCGAGATATTCTTTGGACTGACTTTTCTGTGTCATTTTTGGCTATATTGTTCATAAAAACAGATCAAGCTGAGCTGTACGAGATCTGCGTGTCCCCAGTGTACTCTGCTGAACACATCCAGATAGAGTCTGGAGCAATATTTCGCTGTTCTGTTCTAACCTGGTGCTCCAACGGACACATGCACCTGCCCTGCAGCCGAACATATATGTGTTTCATTTCCCAACCACTGTCCACACCCACTGACCCAAGCTGTACTTCTGAAGCCAATCTGCCTGTGCCATTCGCCTTGGATTGTTTCGAAATCCCACGTCAGGCTCGAATGCAGGTTACGATTCTTTATAGAATCATAGAATCCCTACAGAGCGGTAGGAGGGTCATTCGGCTCAACGAGTCTGCACCAGCCCTTGAAAGAGCAACCTATTTAAGCCCACACCGCCACCAGATCCACATTCCCGCAACCCAAACTAACCTAAAGGGCAATTTAGCACGGCGAATCCACCTGACCTGCACATATTTGGACTGTGGGAGGAAAACAGAGAACCCAGAGGAAACCGTGTCAGAGAAAGTGCAAACTCCACATGGACAGACATCCGAGGCTGGAATTGAACCTGGGTTGCTGGCGCTCTGAGGCAAGCGTGCAAACCACTGTGACACCGGATTGCAGCCTCCTGGACTCTGCACTGCACAGATTCACCGTGTAGGACAATCTCTGGGGTCTCTGACAGCCTCTTTTTTGTTTTACAATGAAATACACAGTTCTGAAAATTTAGAGTAGTCAATTATTTTTCCAATTTATGGTGGCTAATCCACCTACCTCCCACATCTTTAAGTTGTGGGGTGAGACCCACGCAGAACCGGGGAGAATGTGCAAACTCCACGCGGCCAGTGTCCCGGGGCCTGGGTCGAACCCGGGTCCTCGGCACAGCGAGGCAATGTGGACTGGGAACTTAAGGAAATTAGGAGAGCAAAAACGGTACATGAAAGGATACAGGCAGGTAAAATGAACGAACGTTCTAAGTAATTTTACCAGCTCATTAAGGGTAAAAGGATAACTCGGGAAATAGCCGGAAAACATAGGCTATCGCTTCTCGGCCTTTTGGTTCAGGTCAAGTGTAGTATCTGTTCTTATCAGTTTAATATCTGGTATGTCCTGGTGGTGCCAAGGGCCCTCCCTCTCAGATTCTTCATGCACACCCGAAGGCTCTGCGCCAATGCACGCTGCCCTCGGAGTGGCTGTGGGGGAAATGAGACGGTCACACACTTCCTTGTGGAATGTGCCTTTGCAAAGAAGGTCTGGAGAGAGATGCAGTGGTATTTGTCAAGGTTTATCCCAAACAGATCTGTGACACAGGACTCTGTGCTCTACAGACTGTTTCCAGGGACACACACCGAGACAAATATCAACTGCTGCTGGAAGGTCATCAACTCGGTAAAAGACGCTCTTTGGTCTGCCCGAAACTTGCTGATCTTCCAGTGCAAAGAATTGTCCTCGACCGAGTGTTGCAGACTGGCACATTCCAAGGTCCAGGACTACGTGCTGAGTGACGCACTCAAGCTTGGGGCAGTTGCCGCCAAGACGCATTGGGGAAAGACCATTGTGTAAAGTCTTTCCAGCAAATGTACACCGAGAGGCCGGTAACAGTGTAAAGCCCCTCGGTCGGGGCAACCAACACTCCAATGTATAAAACCAACATGCCACTGTAAATGTTTAAGAAGGAATTGTAATGTAAAGAGTGATATGTGTACGACAATATCAAAAGTGAATGAAAGAAAGTCAAGGCAGCATGTAACCCTGCCGGAAATGTACAGTCAAGACAATTTGAAATGTTTCTGTAATGCTCATGATGAATTTTTATGAATAAAGTATATTTTTTGAAAAAAAAAAAAATCTGTTCTTACCAGTTTAATATCTGATATGTCCTCAATCTGGGGACCGAATATTGAATTGATTTTTAGGACTCGGAGATGGTTCAGGGGCTTGCTCCTTCCGCTCCACGCATCAACCTGGTCTTGCAGTGCTTCCAGGAATGGTGCCCTCTCCCCGCTTTGGGGCGCAAAATGTATAAAAGCAGAAAATGCCGCAAAACCTGGCTTCCCCTTTTCTCTCTTGTCCAGTTGTCTCATCCTGACCAATTTAAGGCCTTTCAGGCTCCAAAGCATTGCTAGCTTTTCTGCTGGCGGGAGCTTCGTGCACGAATGTTGCGAGCCGATGGACTCGCGGACTTGCGGCAGCCAGGCTCCGTTTTCAGCTGATATGCCACACAGATTTCCTGCTGCTTTTTACAGGCCACTCACCTTCACACTCGGATGCCGACTTGCCTTCTCCTCACTTCAGTTACCACATCCCTTCATCCTGCACAACGGGGAAGTGTGGCGACAGACTGAACGGCATCCTGTTTGGATGTAGGTACACCTTCACGGCGTCTCTTTTCGTTCTCCTGACTCCACGACCAACACGCCAGGGTGGAGCTCAGGGAGACTAGACATTGCCCTCTGTTGGATTCCGCCAGTA
Organism: Scyliorhinus torazame; assembly: GCF_047496885.1. Lineage (NCBI taxonomy): Eukaryota > Metazoa > Chordata > Chondrichthyes > Carcharhiniformes > Scyliorhinidae > Scyliorhinus > Scyliorhinus torazame. The sequence goes on from NC_092726.1 coordinate 32,336,211, forward strand.
CTTGCTGCTTGCACGGATTGCCCTTTGTTCTGCAAAGGTGGAGATGACTTCGACTCCCTCCGTTGGGTGTCACTGGGCCTTCACAGCGTCTCCATTTCATCTGGTGACGACAGGGGACGGCTTGCCAGACGATGTCTTCGTGTTGTGTTTACTGGTTCTGCATGCACAGACTCCACCGTGCTCGGCCAAGCTGGATGTCTCTTGACCAACAGTGAGCGTAGACTAAAAGTTCCAAAGCACAGTCGAGCGCAGCAAGGTGCACCTGAATGTCGGTGGACGAGGAGGACAAGAGCCATTGCCGGAAAATATGGGCTATCGTTTCTCGGCCTTTTGGCTCAGATCAAGTGTGGTATCTGTTCTTATCAGTTTAATATCTGATATGTCCTCAATCTGGGGACCAAATGTTAAATTGATTTTTAGGACTCGGAGATGGTTCAGGGGCTTGCTCCTTCCGCTCCACGCATCAACCTGGTCTTGCAGTGCTTCCAGGAATGGTGCCCTCTCCCAGCTTTCGGGCGCAAAATGTATAAAAGCAGAAAATGCCGCAAAACCTGGCTTCCCCTTTTCTCTCTTGTCCAGTTGTCTCATCCTGACCAATTTAAGGCCTTTCAGGCTCCAAAGCATTGCTAGCTTTTCTGCTGGCGGGAGCTTCGTGCACGAATGTTGCGAGCCGATGGACTCGCGGACTTGCGGCAGCCAGGCTCCGTTTTCAGCTGATATGCCACACAGATTTCCTGCTGCTATTTACAGGCCACTCACCTTCACACTCGGATGCCGACTTGCCTACTCCTCACTTCAGTTACCACATCCCTTCATCCTGCACAACGGGGAAGTGTGGCGACAGACTGAACGGCATCCTGTTTGGATGTAGGTATACCTTCACGGCGTCTCTTTTAGTTCTCCTGACTCCACGACCAACACGCCAGGGTGGAGCTCAGGGAGACTAGACATTGCCCTCTGTTGGATTCCGCCAGTAGTTGCTGTTTGCACGGATTGCCCTTTGTTCGGCAAAGGTGGAGATGACTTCGACTCCCTCTGTTGGGTTTCACTGGGCCTTCACAGCGTCTCCATTTCATCTGGTGACGACAGGGGACGGCTTGCCAGACGATGTCTTCGTGTTGTGTTTACTGGTTCTGCATGCACAGACTCCACCGTGCTCGGCCAAGCTGGAGGTTTCTTGACCAACAGTGAGCGTAGACTAAAAGTTCCAAAGCACAGTCGAGCGCAGCAAGGTGCACCTGAATGTCGGTGGACGAGGAGGACAAGAGCCATTGCCGGAAAATATGGGCTATCGCTTCTCGGCCTTTTGGCTCAGATCAAGTGTAGTATCTGTTCTTATCAGTTTAATATCTGATATGTTCTGAATCTGGGGACCGAATATTAAATTGATTTTTAGGACTCGGAGATGGTTCAGGGGCTTGCTCCTTCCGCTCCACGCATCAACCTGGGCTTGCAGTGCTTCCAGGAATGGTGCCTTCACCCCGCTTTGGGGCGGAAATGTATAAAAGCAGAAAATGCCGCAAAACCTGGCTTCCTCTTTTCTCTCTTGTCCAGTTGTCTCATCCTGGCCAATTTAAGGCCTTTCAGGCTCCAAAGCATTGCTAGCTTTTCTGCTGGCGGGAGCTTCGTGCACGAATGTTGCTAGCCGATGGACTCGCGGACTTGCGGCAGCCAGGCTCCGTTTTCAGCTGATATGCCACACAGATTTCCTGCTCCTTTTTACAGGCCACTCACCCTCACCCCCGGATGCCGACTTGCCTTCTCCTCACTTCAGTTACCACATCCCTTCATCCTGCACAACGGGGAAGTGTGGAGACAGACTGAACGGCATCCTGTTTGGATGTAGGTACACCTTCACGGCGTCTCTTTTCGTTCTCCTGACTCCACGACCAACACGCCAGGGTGGAGCTCAGGGAGACTAGACATTGCCCTCTGTTGGATTCCGCCAGTACTTGCTGCTTGCACGGATTGCCCTTTGTTCGGCAAAGGTGGAGATTACTTCGACTCCCTCCGTTGGGTGTCACTGGGCCTTCACAGCGTCTCCATTTCATCTGGTGACGACAGGGGACGGCTTGCCAGACGATGTCTTCGTGTTGTGTTTACTGGTTCTGCATGCACAGACTCCACCGTGCTCGGCCAAGCTGGATGTCTCTTGACCAACAGTGAGCGTAGACTAAAAGTTCCAAAGCACAGTCGAGCGCAGCAAGGTGCACCTGAATGTCGGTGGACGAGGAGGACAAGAGCCATTGCCGGAAAATATGGGCTATCGCTTCTCGGCCTTTTGGCTAAGATCAAGTGTAGTCTCATTTGATCGAGGGAAGCTGAGGATTTCGATGACGATCGTGGATTGGAGAACTCGGAGGGATTGAAGTCGCCAAAGAAGAAACGTTTGGAGCTTGGCTGCTATTGGTGGATCTACATGCTGGCCTAAACCTCGGGTTTAGGCCTAACGCCGATACAGTTTCACACCCAACGTACGAGCTATGGATGCAGCTGCATCCCGACCACCAGGCTGGGGCGTGCGAAACACTGTCCGAGTCACAGTGAAGAAAACGGATGGAGAGTCACCTTTGGACCGGAAACACTTCGTGAAGAAGGTGCTGCTCGAGTGCTGTGGGTTTAAAGCAACAGAGATCTTCTGCTTGCAAAACTTCCCCAAGAATGGTTTCTTTGATGTCACCTTCAAGAGCGTCGCAGCGTGCATCAAATTCTTGAACGTCTTCAAGGAAAAAGGTAACCAGAGTCCCTTGTCGATCCTGACTGCGGAACCTCTGTTTACGCTACCGGCACAGCGAAATCGGGTTGTTACACTGCACACGTACAACCCCCACGTCCCTGTATCTGATGTGCTCACGTTCCTCGCCAGGTACGCTGAGCTGAAAAGTGACAGCGTGCAAGTGAAAGACACCTTCGGCATCTGGACAAGTGAGCACCAGGTCAAGGTGACCCTAAGAACGGACAGCAACGGAGCCATCCTGCATCCCCCCTCCAATTTCGCTATTGGAGTAAATCGTGGCTACCTCTACTACGTGGGACAGCCACGTGTATGCCACACCTGTGGCAAAACGGGGCATGTTGCCGCAAACTGCAGTGTGACCTTCTGCAAGAACTGCAGGCAGGAGGGACACATGACTAAGGACTGCAAAGAAGACAAGTGCTGCAACCTGTGTGGGGAGGCCGGCCATCTTTACAGGGCCTGCCCGAAACGCGGGGCGACATACGCTGAAATCATCAGCAGCGGAGTTAAAAAGGCGACCAGAGAGGAGGTGCATACACCCTCCACCGAAAAAGACACCACGGCTCAGAATGAGGAAAAGCAACAAAAGGGCCCCCAACAAAAAGAAGAGGCCCCAGCACCTCCTGACAACCCAACCCCAGCCCCATCTGAGGAGGAACACTCAATGGAAGAGGAAGAGGATGGGACAAAGAATAAAGAGCCCTGGGAAACCGTGAACAGGGACAAACGTAAGAGGAAACAAAAAAACAAACTGAAGAACCCCCTGAGGGGTAGTGGCAAAAAGCGACACCTCTCAGCCGGCGCACTTAGTGCCGACACCTCATCCGATGAGGGAAAACAGGACAAGAATCGGCCTCAGATAAAGAGGCAAAGCACCAACGTGGAACGGAAGGCACAGAACCCCCAGACCACCGACCGGGAAGAAAACAAGGTCACAGACCAACCTCCGATAGCAACGAGCAGCAACAACCCAGGTGAAGACCGGCCTGCATCCCCAACACCTACTGACTGCCACGACGAACCCCAGGGCTACACCACCCCCCCCCCCCCCCAATGCATCTGCATCAAAATCACGCGGCCAGTACGGACCAGAACAGTTTTCTCAGCCCTGCAACTGTGCTAAAGTTTGCGAGCACCACCGGCATGCTGGGGAACATTCAACAGCTGGAACAGCCAACTGTATAGACTCTGGACTCTTGAGACGGGTAAATCTATCTTTTTATAATGGGTTTAAAAATTGCATCCATAAATGTGCGAAGCATCAAAGATACTTCGCGGTGTGTAGCCACACTCAACTATTTGGCAAATGTAAAAGCTGACCTACTGTTCCTGCAGGAGTGCGGAATTCCGCACCTCAGCAACTACAGGCGCTGGTCGAGCTGGTAGTCCCACGGGCCATCCATCTGGTCAGGAGGAAACGACTGCCGCTCCTCCGGCCTGGGTATTCTGCTGCGGGGAGGCAACTTCACCATCTCCGACGTTAAGGAGGTGGTGGGCGGGCGCCTCCTCGTAGCAGACGTGAAATACAAAAACACCCCTCTCAGACTTATTAATGTGTACGCCCCGGCCGTAAAAAGTGAGCGGCTGGCAGTCCTTCAGCAACTCCCACTGCTGTTGGCCACCTCCAAGCCGGTCATCCTGGGTGGTGACTTCAACTGCATCATCGATGCGGCTGGACGATCCAGCAAAGCCGACAGCAAACTAGACGCTACGTCCAGACTCCTGATGGAAACGGTAAAAGACGCCAAGCTGCTCGACGTCTGCAGCAACCCTGCAGACTGCGCGCAGCGTAGATACACATGGTCACGGCCAGACGGGTCCGTCCGCTCCAGGATAGACTTCTTTTTTGTGTCCCGAGCTTTCACGGTCAGGTCCACCGACGTAACGCCGGTGTTCTTCTCTGATCACTGCCTCCTACTGGCCGACTGCCACGTGCAGGAAGACCAGGGGGTAGGCAGGAGGACGTGGAAGCTAAATGTAAAACTGCTGACCCCTGAGAACATCGAGGAACTCAGGAGGGATTACAAAGTTTGGAGAACCGTGAAACCCCTCTTTGAGGCCCCACATCTCTGGTGGGAAGCAATCAAGGGTAATATCAAGAGGTTTTTCATCCTCAAGGGCGTTCAAAAGGTGAGAGAGAGACGAGGGGTCATGTCCAGGCTCCAGAAAAGTATGCAAAATTTGCTCCAGCTGCAGTCGATGGTGGTGGATGTCAAGGAGGATCTCCAAGAGGTGAAGGGCCAGCAAGCCTCGCTCTACACCTCGGAGGCCTCCAAGGTTATCTTCCGTTCCAGAGTCCGCTCCGTGGAGCAGGACGAAAAGTGCTCACGCTTCTTCTTCCAAAAGGTCCACAAAGAGACCTCTGTGATCAGCAGCCTGAAGGAAGAAGATGGCTCTGAAAAGTCATCGCAGTCTGACATCCTGAGGATCAGCCAATCCTTTTATGCCGGACTGTATGACCTGAAGCCAACAGATAGCAATGTTTCCCAGACCTTCCTGTCGACTATCACGGAGGTCATAGGCGACAGCGAGCTGGAAAACCTGGACAAACCACTAACTCTGGACGAGCTGACAAAGGCCGCCAAGTCCTTCGAGACGAGTAAAACTCCCGGAAGCGACGGCTTACCGGTTGAGTTGTATTCAGCTCTGTGGGACTGGATGGGCCCAGACCTGCTGGAAGTGTACGAGAGTATGCTTCTGGAAGGCAGCATGTCAGAGTCCATGAGGAAAGGCATCATCACCCTCATCTACAAGCAGAAGGGGGAAAGGGAAGAAATTCGAAATTGGCGACCCATTTCACTGTTGAATGTGGACTACAAAATTCTAGCAAAGGTCATCGCCAATCGGGTCAGGTCTGCTCTGGAGTCGGTGATCCACCCTGACCAGACCTGTGCTGTACCCGGCAGGAAGATCTCTGATAGCCTCGCGCTACTCAGGGATACGATCGCCTACGTGCAGGACAGGGGGGTGGACACTTGCCTCATCAGCCTTGACCAGGAGAAGGCTTTTGACAGAATATCGCACACCTACATGATGGATGTGCTCTCCAAAATGGGGTTTGGGGAGGGAATTCGCAATTGGATCAAACTGCTCTACACAAACATCCATAGCGCAGTCTCAATCAATGGGTGGGAATCAGAAAAGTTCCAGATCAAATCTGGAGTCAGGCAGGCTGCCCTCTCTTCTCTGCCCTTTTTGTGTGCTGCATAGAACCTTTTGCCGAGTCCATCAGGAGGGATCCGGGTAAATGAGGTGTGACGATCCCAGGCAGTGGAGGCATGCAAGTCAAGGCCTCCCTGTACATGGACGACGTTGCCGTCTTCTGCTCGGATCCTGCGTCTGTACACAGGCTCTTGACCACCTGCGATCAGTTTGAACTTGCCTCGGGAGCCAAGGTAAACCGTGGCAAGAGCGAGGCCACGTTCTTTGGGAACTGGGCCGACCGGTCCTTTGTCCCCTTCACTGTCAGGTCAGATTACCTGAAGGTGCTGGGGATATGGTTCGGAGCTGCTGGGGCGTGCACCAAAAACTGGGAGGAGCGCATAGGAAAGGTAAGACAGAAACTGGGCTGGTGGGAGAAACGCTCCCTCTCCATTGCGGGCAAAACCCTGGTCATCAGGTGTGAGGTACTCTCGGTGCTACTGTACGTGGCGCAGGTCTGGCCCATAACCCGACCCTATGCCACAGCAGTCACCCGGGCCATCTTCAAATTTATCTGGCGATTCAAGATGGACCGTGTCCGAAGGGACACCATGTACAAACCTCTGGAGAAGGGAGGGCGGAATGTACCCAACGTCTCCCTCATCCTGTTGGCCACCTTTGTGTCCAGCTGCATCAAGCTGTGCTGGGACCCCCAGTATGCAAACACCAAGTGTCACTACATACTGAGGTTCTACCTGTCGCCGGTGTTGCGAAGGATGGGCCTGGCCTCATTGCCGCGGAACGCTCCAAGTAGTTGGACCGTACCGTACCACCTGTCCTTCGTGGAAAAGTTTTTGAAGAAAAACACCTTTGACCACAAGGCAATGAAGCAGTGGTCAGCACGTAATGTCCTCGAGGCCCTCAGGGAAAAGGAGACCGTGGAGGACGTTGGATGGTTCCCGGAGCAGACGGCCAGAGTCATCTGGCAGAACGCCTCATCACCAGAACTTTCAAACAAGCACCAAGACCTAGCTTGGCTGGTGGTGAGAAGGGCCCTCCCTGTCAGATTCTTCATGCACACCCGAAGGCTCTGCGCCAATGCACGCTGCCCTCGGAGTGGCTGTGGGGGAAATGAGACGGTCACACACCTCCTTGTGGAATGTTCCTTTGCAAAGAATGTCTGGAGAGAGATGCAGTGGTATTTGTCAAGGTTTATCCCGAACAGATCTGTGACACAGGACTCTGCGCTCTACGGACTGTTTCCAGCGACACACACCGAGACAAATATCAACTGCTGCTGGAAGGTCATCAACTCGGTAAAAGACGCTCTTTGGTCTGCCCGAAACTTGCTGATCTTCCAGTGCAAAGAATTGTCCTCGACCGAGGGTTGCAGACTGGCACATTCCAAGGTCCAGGACTACGTGCTGAGGGACGCACTCAAGCTTGGGGCAGCTGCCACCAAGGCGCAATGGGGAAAGACCACTGTGTAAAGTCATTCCAGCAAATGTACACCGAGGGGCGCGTAACAGTGTAAAGCCCCTCGGTCTGGGCAACCAACACTCCAATGTATAAAACAAACATGCCACTGTAAATATTTAAGAAGGAATTGTAATGTAAAGAGTGATATGTGTACGACAAAAGCAAAATTGAATGGAAGAAAGTCAAGGCAACATGTAACCCTGCCGAAAATGTACAGTCAAGACAATTTGAAATGTTTCTGTAATGCTCATGATAAATTTTGATGAATAAAGTGTATTTTTAAAAAAAAAAAAAAAATCTGTTCTTATCAGTTTAATATCTGATATGTCCTCTATCTGGGGACCGAATATTAAATTGATTTTTGGGACTCGGAGATGGTTCAGAGGCTTGCTCCTTCCGCTCCACACATCAACCTGGTCTTGCAATGCTTCCAGGAATGGTGCCTTTCGCCCGCTCTTGGGAGCAAAAGGTACAAAAGCAGAAACTGGCGCAAAACCTGTCTTCCCCTTTTCTATCTTGTCCAGTTGTCTCATCCTGACCAATTTAAGGCCTTCCAGGCTCCAAAGCATTGCTAGCTTTTCTGCTGGCGGGAGCTTCGTGCATGAATGTTGCGAGCCGATGGACTCGCGGACTTTCGGCAGCGAGGCTCCGTTTTCAGCTGATATGCCACACAGATTTCTTGCTGCTTTTTACAGCCGACTCACCCTCACCCCCGGGTGCCGACTTGCCTTCTCCTCACTTCAGTTACCACATCCCTTCATCCTGCACAACGGGGTAGTGTGGCGACAGACTGAATGGCATCCTGATTTGGATGTAGGTACACCTTCACGGCGTCTCTTTTCGTTCTCCTGACTCCACGACCATCACGCCAGGGTGGAGCTCAGGGAGACTAGACATTGCCCTCTGTTGAATTCCGCCAGTACTTGCTGCTTGCACGGATTGCCCTTTGTTCGACAAAGGTGGAGATTACTTCGACTCCCTCCGTTGGGTGTCACTGGGCCTTCACAGTGTCTCCATTTCATCTGGTGACGTCAGGGGACAGCTTGCCAGACGATGTCTTCGTGTTGTGTTTTACTGGTTCTGCATGCACAGACTCCACCGTGCTCGGCCAAGCTGGATGTCTCTTGACCAACAGTGAGCGTAGACTAAAAGTTCCAAAGCACAGTCGAGCGCAGCAAGGTGCACCTGAATATCGGTGGATGAGGAGGACAAGAGCCATCGCCGGAAAATATGGGCTATCGCTTCTCGGCCTTTTGGCTCAGATCAAGTGTAGTATCTGTTCTTATCAGTTTAATATCTGATATGTCCTCTCTCTAGGGACCGAATATTGAATTGATTTTTGGGACTGGGAGATGGTTCATCGCCAGGTACACTGAGCTGAAAAGTGACAGCGTGCAAGTGAAAGACACCTTCGGCATCTGGACAAGTGCGCACCAGGTCAAGGTGACCCTAAGAACAGACAGCAACAGAACTATCCTGCATACTCCCTCCAGTTTAGCTATTGGAGTAAATCGTGGTTACCTCTACGACGTGGGACAGCCACGAGTATGCCACAAAACGGGGCATGTTGCCGCAAACTGCAGTGTGACCTTCTGCACAAACTGCAGGCAGGAGGGACACATCTTTACAGGGCCTGCCCGAAACGCGGGGCGACACATGCACAGATCATCAGCAGCGGAGTTAAAAAGGCGACCAGAGAGGAGGTTCATACACCCTCCACCGTAAAAGACACCACGGCACAGAATGCGGAAAAGCAACACAAGGGCCCCCAACAAAAACAGGAGGCCCCCCCGACGATTCTCCGGGCCCCGATGGACCGAGTGGTCGTAAAGCTTTGCCCAGTCCTGCCGACATGAATTATTCACCTCACACACAGCGGGACCTGGCAGGTAAGTGTGCGGGGGTCATCCTGGGGTGGTGGGGGTGGGGGGGTGGTATCCTGACCCGCGATCGCCGCCTACTGATCTGCTTAATTAAACAGCTTATACTTAGTTGGAATCGAAACAATGTCGCCTTTAAACACTCTATAATCGGCAATATTCCATCAGATTGATTTTCAGGATGAACACTCACATTTGAGTTGAGGCAGCTTCTTAAAAGTGTCCCGCACCATTTTAACTCCTTTAAAATGATTATTTGGTGAACATGAGCAGTGGGTATAGGTGCCTTGGTATAATTTACTTTCCTTACTTTTGACGTGTGACTATCCTAATGGATATCTACAAGTTACGTGGGTCCGTGTTTATATCCGAAACAGGACAACATGGTCCCCGATTGGTTGGTGGCCAGGACAGGTGCTCAGGACGGGAGGAGGTGTTACACGGAGACCGCTGGGGGACGCTGTGTGATGTTTACTTTGGTTTAGAAGCCGCCAGTATGATCTGTGAGCATCTTCATTGCGGGGCGGTAAAGAACATCATGAGAGGTGCTCCCTTTGGAAAGGGAACCGGCCCAGTGTGGAAGGAGAACTACAGGTGCGGCGGGAACGAGTCCAGGTTGTGGCAGTGTCCGCTTTCATCCGTGTTCGATTTTAGCTGCTCCCATGGAAATGAAGCCAGTGTCATCTGCTCGGGTGAGTGCCCTCAATCCAGATAATCAGAGCAAAGTACAATGTGGCACAGAAAATGAAGCGGCCATTCGTTCCATCGTGACCGTGCAAGCGGTTTGGAAATGTAACTCAACTTTTCGCAACTCTGGAGTGCCCTCACAGACCAGTGTTATTTCCCTTCCACATAATTGATCAATTCTCTTTTCAATGACATGATTGATCTTCACGTCCATTATACCCACACTGTCCATTTCCGATCCAAACCACTCACTGCCTATGAAAGTACTCTGAGGTCACAATTGTTATTTTGTCAAATATCTTAAACCTGCCCCTCCTCCCATCCTCGCCCTATGCCGACGGGAACATTGCGTCCATATCTGTGTTTCACAGAACTCTCAGGATTCTGAACACCCGGTCAAATCGGGAAGTTAAAAAATCCTCAGCACTACATTGAGGGTAATTAGAGGAGAAGTCCGGCGTGTCCACTCCTGTATTTTGTTTCACTCAATATCACACAGGACAGATTATTGGCCACTCTCACATGGCTGTTTGCGGGACTTTGGTCTCCTCCTTAATGTCTCTATTTTTTTTTTTCATTTTGCATATTCCTGCAGCTGTTTGAGACAATTCACCGTTGCAATGGCAGAATAATAGTTCTCGTATTCGGCACTACAGGCAAATTCTTTCCCACACTCTGAATTTACATACCTAGACTGCAAGCATAATTTCAAAGGAGTTACATTCTCTTCTCCTGTAATCCCAGATAATGCCGCAATATTCCCTCCTCTCGTGCTAGCTGCCTGTACCGATTCTCTGCACGTGATTGATTTCCCCTAATGTTACCTCATAGCTCCAAAATGTCTTCCAAATCTGTCCTGACCATACCGATGGAACTAGCCAATTGAACCAGAAGGATTTGGGACGCGACTGCGTTCAGCTGCAACCTATCCCAACATTCCCTGATCCCTCTTCCGCAGAACTGTTGCCCATATTGGAGGAAATTTATGTCCAAACCCCAGCATCTAATCTCCAGCTAGGTGTACATGCGTTTGCTAATGTTAAAAAAACAGAGTTGCATTTGGTGCAGTACCTAATAAGGATCTTTCTACATATACCGGCCAACGTGCGAGCGAACTCTGGCTTTCGATAAACAGTATTTGCATGACTCTATCCCTCTTTGTCATTGTTTCTGACACGGACCACGAATGCTGACTGTTCAGCTTCCTGCCTGACAGTGCTCAGCATCCGCGTAGTCACACCCTTCACTCTTGCACCAGAGAAGCAGTCTGGGGTAAAGATGATCTAAATCTGCGTTAATTTGTTTCACTGTTACCATTGTTCTCAACGTCTCACTTCACACAGATGAAAATTGGTCACTGAGATTGATGAATGGGGGTAGCAGGTGTGATGGCCGAGTGGAGATTTACTACAACCGCAGCTGGGGCAGAGTCCAGGAGAGCTGATGGGACCTGAATGACACTGACGTGGTCTGTAGACAGCTGGGCTGCGGAGCCGCGATAGCCGCATATAACTCTTCACAATACGGAGAGGATGAAGGGTCAGTGTGGGTGAATTATGTCCATTGTAAAGGAAACGAATCGCATCTCTGGAACTGCAGCTCATTCCCACCGAAGTCGCCTCACACTGACAGCATCGACGTAGGGGTTCTGTGTTCAGGTGAATAAACAGGTCACTGTGACTGAAATGAACGGGAAATGTGTCATGGGCAATGGGAACATGTCATTTCTTCCTCAGGGGCCTGTGGACCAATTATTTAACACTGGAGCCAGGATGAACATGGGCAGTAATAACACATATTTGGAACTATGCTGACAGATTGAACAACGTTATAAATCTCTAGGTCCCGCCCCACAGTAAATACAGACATAGCCAATAAGGACCAATGACAACGATGACAAATGAATTGGTCAGAGGGGTAGGTTTCAACAGCGCAACTGAAAGGGAGAGGAAAGGTTTAAGTCAAGGAATTCTGATATTGTCTGTCAAAAGCCAATGTCGGGGCTGTTGATTTTTTTTGTTCGTTCTTGTGATGTGGGCGTCGCTGTCTGGGCCAGCAATTGTTACCCATATCTAATTGCCCTTAAACTGAGTGGAGTGCTAGACTATTTCAGACTGGGGGAAGTTAAGACTTAACCGCATTGGTGTGTGGGGCTATAGTCACATGTAGGTCAAAACGGGTTAGGACAACAGACTTCCTGCCTGAGGTGCATTAGTGAATGAGATGGGTTTTTACGACAATCGACAATGGTTACATTGTCATCAATAGACGTCCAATTACAGATTTTAATTGAATTCAAATTCCACCATTTCGTAACATGGGATTAGAAGCCGCGCCCCCAGAGCTATCCCCAGGTCTCTGCATTAGTAGTCCAGTAACAATACCAATACGAAGACGCCTCCTCATTAAGTATGGGGGATCGATTGATGTATTTGTGCATTTGAACATGACAATGATATTCTAAAGCTAAATTATATTATAGGATGAAAGTGCAGGATAGATCAAATAGGTGATTTTGGTAGGCGGGGGGAGTGTGTGAGGCAATGTAATTGCGGTGGGCATTATTGGTGAGATCAAATTTGCGCGGTTCACTTTGGAAAGTGTTGTTTGCATTAGCGTTTTTGAAGGGAGCAAGATTGGTTTCCCAGCTAGGCATTTGGGAAATCCTCCTGTCTTGAAAGAACATGGATCTTCTGAAACTTTCAGCCGGAAGTGTGGTGAATTCGCGGGGAGGGTCAGTGCTTGAGCGGTTAAGCCGCTTTTTCTCTCAATGATGCTACCAACCCATTGAACATTTTCTGATTTGTACCATTAAGAACATTATGGCGATATCTGATGAAATATGGGCAGCAAAACAGTATGCAGTGAAAAACATAACATAAAATGTTTGCTTAAAGGGATTGTGTTTAGACTTATTAATTGGCATAATTAGACAATTGCGGGCGAAACATTCTATCCAGCATAGAATGGGCCAATCCCGAAAACCACGGTGCAGATTTTATAAAATAAATTGAGAGGACCCACTAATTTTTTCCAATTCACGGGCAATTTAGCGTGACCAAATCACCATACGCTATTCAGGTTTGGGTTGTGGGTGTGAGAACAACGCAGACACGGGCAGAATGTGAATTCTCCACATTGGCAGTGACCCATGGCCGGGATTAATCCTGGGACCGCTGCGCGGTGAGGCAGCGGTGCTAAACACTGCGCGCTTTATCAATTTCCAAATGATTTGTATCGGTTGATTCAGATTTTCGGAACAGGCATTTCCCGACGTCCCATTGAAGAGCAGTTCCACATTGCCTTCACGGCGTTATTTTCCAGTCACCATATTATACATTTAGGTAAGACTACAAAAGTGTTGGACAACAAGTATTCATTTACCTGTGAACAGCAGCTTGAAAGGGAGATTTTAATTCAGCCGGCTGTTACACAATAGTTTGAATTAAACAGTGATATGAATTTGTGTTAGAAGGATAATATTCCACTGCATTATTTTCTATCAGGACACAAACAGTTAAGGCTATCTGACGGGGCAAGCCGGTGTGCTGGCCGATTGGAGATTTATTACTCTGGGACCTGGGGCTCAGTTTGTGACGATTCCTGGGACCTGACAGACGCTGACGTGGTTTGCAAACAGCTGGCCTGTGGAAATGCATTGCAGCTTCCATTTCCTGCTCCGTCTGGACCAGGCACAGGCAGCATTTGGCTTGATGAGCTGGACTGTTCCGGGAACGAATCGTCTATCTGGCAATGCCCCCATGCATTGTGGGGAAACCACGACTGTAATCATAAAGAAGATGTGGAGATCATGTGCTCAGGTAAAGATCGTATTTCCTTCAGTTTTCAGCGAAGTTTCATACTGAAGATATATCCCCGAGTTTGGTCGGAACTGCACTGACGTAGGTTAGTCGGACTAACGCCGAGTGTGGCGTTTATTCTGCACACAAATAGCATTAAAACGTTGATTCAGCCTACCGGATCTATGTTCCCTTCCGATTCTTTCTCCTCTCACTTCCGTTTATACTCTCAGTGTAAAAGCATCGGTGCTGTCCGCCTCAAGTATCTTATGTTTTCTGAGTTTCACTTTCCTCCAACTTTCTGGCAATCAGAAGAAAAACATGTTCTCCTGAACTCACTGTGAATGTTATTCGTACAACAGATGGTCGTAACAGGGTCATACAGATCCAAAGCACAGAAAAGACCTCTCGGCCCATCGTGTCTGTTATATATTGTGCAGTCCTCTTCAGAAGTAACTGCTTGCCCAATTTTCTGCCTCCTATAAATTTGGAACTTTTACTTGTGAGGGCAAAGTACGACTAGTTGATGTATATCATCAGGAACAGTAAAACCAGCACCAATCCATGTGAACATCCCGTTCGTTCTTCTGCTATTTAACTAACAGAATAATTTACAGTTAATTTTACAGCAACTTTCCTACTGACTCGCTGGTTTCTCATTTTCTGACCTGAGTTAACAATGTGGGAACTTGTCAAAGCTCTGCTGACAATCCAGGCTGATTTAAAGGAACGCATTCATCATAGATTATCATAGAATTTTCAGTGAAGGACGCCATTGGGCCCATCGAGTCTTCACCGGCTCTTGGAAAGAGCACCCTACCCAAGGTCAACACCTCCACACCCAATCCCCATAACCCAGTAACTCCACCCAACACTAAACTTTGCAAAGTTTCCTAGTCATTCAATGCGGTACATCATGTAAATATCTGGTTTGGAATTCACATTTACTTATTATGGACTGTATCGTTTGGTTGCAGCTGCTCGTTTCTGTTAATTTTCTGATATAATATCAATGAAAATGTTAACTCAACTGGCGCAACATATGTATTGCAGTGCACTGTGGATAAACAATTGGTCAATTGAACCAACAGGGTGTTTGTTATTTCATTGATAGAACACAAAGAGCTCCGTCTGGTTAATGGAAAGCATCGCTGTGAGGGGAGAGTGGAAGTGTTCTACAATGGGACCTGGGGCACAGTGTGCTCTGACAAACTGGAGAACCGTGATGCAGATGTGATCTGTAAACAGTTAGAGTGCGGTACCGCCGATTTCATTGACTATGACGCTAAATCATTTGGAATGGGTACCGGCCACATTTGGCTCGATGAGATCGAATGTCTGTCACATGAGACGACACTTTGGCAATGTCAGGGAGACCCGTTGGGTCAACACAACTGTGAACATCGGGAAGATGCGGGTATTGTTTGTTCAGGTAACACAATGAACTACTTTGTTTGCAGATGTAATTTCACATATTAATGTCATCTTCATTCAACATGTCTGTCTTATCAACAGGGGGAAACACAATAAAGGGACCACACTACAGTCTCAAGGACTGCGGTGGAGAATCAGGTTCTCCTTCACCTTTTCTAACAGCTGCCTGATTGTATTCTGCGCTTGTGTCACGTCAAGTGTAATAATTATTTTTTCTTTGACAAATTCAGGACAAATCTTGCGCTTGGCTGGAGGTGACACCAGATGCTCCGGACGAGTGGCGATATTGTGTAACAACACTTGGGGCACGGTATGCGATGATTCCTGGGATATGAACGATGCCAGAGTTGTGTGCAGGCAGTTGGAGTGTGGTCCCCCTCTATTGCCCCAGGAGGGGCCTCTTTTGGCCAGGGTAACGGTACTACCTGGCTGGATGAGGTGAAGTGCACTGGAAATGAATCCTTTCTCTCTGATTGTCCTTTATCATTGTGGCCTCAAGCTGACTGTGATCACAAGGAAGACGCCAGTGTGGTTTCTTCCGGTAAGCATCGCACAGAGTGGTGGGAGCTTGATCTGGACAGGGGTGTTTGGTTCTTGGTTTCATAGATTATCATAGAATTTACAGTGCAGAAGGAGGCCATTCGGCCCATCGAGTCTGCACCGGCTCTTGGAAAGAGCACCCTACCCAAGGTCAACACCGCCACCCTATCCCCATAACCCAGTAACCCCAACCAACACTAAGGGCAATTTTGGACACTATAGATTAAATCTTCTGAATATGAAGCACGTATATAAATTAAGAATAACAGCTAAATTTCGAACATCAAACCCAAATAATTGTTTATTTTTTTCGACATGTTCCACAGATCCGCTTTTCTCTCCAACTTCTTCTCCATCCACGCCTCAAGGTACATCTCGTTGATAGAAATCATTCAATATTATTGTTATTTTTATATTCGGGGAATAATTGGACATTGGAATTGCCTTGTTGCGAGGATTTCTCAAAATGATAATCATGTAAACATTGAAAATTACACGGTGAAACCATTATCTGTGAAAACTTTCCTGAATCTTTAATACAGCTCCTGAAGATGAAAGCACTTCCATTCCTCTTGTTATCTGCATATCACTCGGAGTCCTATTGATCTGTGAGTTACTCGCCCTGGTGACAGTAATGCAGAGGAAGATGTCAATAAAAGGTGCGGCTCGAATCGAATTGTGAACCTCACACTGAATTTTGAATGTTGCTTTATCTTCTCTTCAATGTCTCTTTCCCCAAACTGTACCCAGTCGGTTGTAAGACAGAAAATAACATGCTATTGGTCAGTCATTTCGTTCAAGGTATTCGAGAAACAGTAACATCATAGAATCATAAAAATTGTACAGTACAGAGGGAGACCAGTCGCCCCATCGAATCGGCACCAACCCTCCTAAAGAGCACCCGACGTAGGCCTGATCCAACCCTCTATTCCCGTACCCGCACCTAACCATAGGCACTAAGGGGAAATTTAGAATGGTCAATCTGACTAACCTCCACATCTTTGAATAGATTCAAAACATTACACTTAAAATAGGGAATTTTCATCAGCCGTCCAGGAGACTCGAAATTAGTTTCATTTTTGTAACAATAGATCAACACATGGAATGAAAACACTTTAAACTCTGAGCTCAGTATTTTCTTTAGCTGCTTATATATATTATTCCATTCAGTATTCGTTGTAAGCCTGCACAGTCTGTGACGATGTCCACTGTCAACTTCTCTGAATGGAATCAGCCGCCGTTTTCAGAAGTGATGGAACATTTTCTATCTTTTACATTCTGCATCCCAGCACAACAAACACCCTGATATCAGTGGATCTCTGCTGGTGGTGCAGTGAGTACTGGGCCCACAGCCGAGTCAGAAGCTCCGCTTCAGGTCCAAAGACTTCATATACCAAGGAATATCAAAACACCTTGAAAGTTCTTTCCATGGCCACAATGACACACAGGTAAAGTGGGGGAAAGTCCTGCTCCGTCAAGCTTGGTGTGGATTTGTGACCGTCTGGCGACAGGCTGGCGACATTTTCCCTACAGAATTTTGGCAGTAGAATCTGATGAACCTTTGTCTTGTGAACCACTATGATTGGGGCTGAGAAACAAAACAGCTCCCTGTATCTTAACTCGCACCAAGTTATTTTGATTCATATCTGATGGACAGAACAATAGTGGCCCGGAAATCCCTCCGTTACTGATCCTTGAAATCGAGTAAGTGGAATTATTACTGGGCCAATCATCCAGAGACACAAAGTAATGCTCTGTGTTCCGTGGTACAAATACAGCCTCGGCAAAGAGGGAGATTTGAAATGAGTCAATCTGGAATTATATGTCTAACTATGATTGTAACAATATGCTAATCGTTCCGCTCTCCCGCCAACAGGTCCTCTCACTGGCGGCTGGGACTCACCATCTGGTTTCTACCAACCAATTTATGCAGAAATATATAATACTCCACCTGACAAGGTTTCCATCCAGACCCGTGCTTCAGGTTTGCATTCTGTATTCACTTCAAAACCAAGTTACAAGGGCAAATACCGGTTCAGGTTTAACAAGTTTAATTTTCAGTGCACTGGCTGCACAACACCATTCTCGTGCAACAAGGAGATCTGTATTTCTTCATCTTCAGATGATGAATGATTTTGATTCGATTCCCACTCTCCCGAATTGTTCCAGAATGTTTTTTGGCGGCCAGTGCATAACATAGAGAGCACCGTAGCAGTTTCCCACAAGGCTGCATCGCGGCTCCATTTGCCCCCAGCAACGTTCAGCTTCAAATAAGTATCGGCAAAGCGGCTGCTGGAATATGTAAATGAACATTTCAAAGCTTGCAGATGATACCAAGTTGGGTGGGAGGGTGAACTGTGACGAGGATGCCGGAATCCAACAGCATGCTCTGGACAGGTACGGTGAGTGGGGAAATCAATGGCAGATGCAGTATAATTTGGATAAGTGTGAGATTAATCACTTTGGAAGCAAAAACAGGAAGGCAGATTACCACCTGAATTGTTGTAATTTGGGAGAGGGGAGTGTGCAGCGGGACCTGGGAGTCATTGCGCACCAGTCGCTGAAGGTAAGCATGCAGATGCACAGGCGGTAAAGGAGGTTAAGGGCTGGATGAGCTCAGTGGGCTCGACCGTTGGTTTCTAGTGCCGAACAAGGCTAGCAGCGTGGGTTCAATCCCCGTACCAGCTTACGCGAACAGGTGCCGTAATGTGGCAACGAGGGGCTTTTCGCAGTAACTTCATACTTGTGACAATAAAAGATTAGTATTATATTATGGTATTTTGGCCTTCATTGCAAGAAATTTCGAGTACAGATGCCGGGATGTGTTGCTGCCATACCTCGAATATTGTGCACAGTTTTGGTCTCCCTTTCTGAGGAAGGATGTTCTTGCTCTCGAGGTAGTGCAACGAAGGTTTATCAGACTGACCCCAGGTATGGACTGATACCAAGAATGGTAGATTTGTCAAATGCGGAGAGATTCAGTACGTTAGGATTGTCCTCTCTGAAGTTCAGGAAAATTATCTCATCGAGACTTACAAAATTCTAACAGGTCTAGACAGGGTAGATGCAGGGAAGATGTTACCAATGATGAGTGTGTCCACAACCAGGAGTCACAGTCTGAGGATTCAGGGTAAACTATTTCGGACAGAGATGAGGACACGTTTCTTCACCCAATGTGTGGTGAGCCTGTGGAATCCATTCCCACAGAATGTATTCACGAGGCGGCAAGATATAGCACATGGGGAGAGTGGGACATAAATGGAAAAGATAGCAGAGGCAGTACTGCAGTTATTTACTAGTCATGACTAAAGGTGTAATGTCAGGTTCCTAGCGGAAAGCTAGGGATATTACTAATAAATAATATTACTAAATTATATTACTAATAAAGGATGAGAAGAATATCTCGGAAAATAAACATCAATCCGCTGAACATTATCGAGAGGAAAATTCCGACTAAAGGAGGGAAGAAAATCAATACAAATAAAAGAATATTAGAACGGTCAGCGCATCTTTCAAATAGGACCTCTCAGATAATCAACAACACTGAATTGTTTTAAAGGCGCCGGAGCAGATATGGTTTACACTGTAAATCTTGGTGTCTAATATTAAGCGAGAAGTTAGCACCTAATACACTAATGAATGAGACCAGAGCACAGCTGTCAGCTAGGTGATAAGTAGGTGCAATGTGGCCTCTGAGTCAGACGTTTTCAGGTTAAGGTTCCACCCCATAACTTGGACAGATAAATGAAGTCTGGCACTGCGGTGCATTGCTGAGCGGGGAGCTGTGCATCTTCGGATGTCAGCTTTCATTGGAGCTAGTGAAGAGAGGAACATCATGTCCTCTATTCTGAGTATAAAGTATCAATTGACCACGCTGAAGAAGTCTTGAGGGTTTGCCGTTTTGTCCTGACCAATAATGACCCCTGTCGCAAATTCACACAATCAGGTGACATGTTCTTTTTGTTGAAATGCTGTGATGTCCGTGGTATATTGCAACTCACAAATTGACTGCTGTGTTCCCATATTGTAACAGCGACTAATTTTAATTGTACATCTTTAGCTGCAAAGAGTTTAAAACCTGCTGATCATGAAAAACACGAAAAACAAGTGGTTATTTCATGAGTATGAAGTCACGTGGCAAGCAGAAGAATTAGTCCCAGTTGGTAGTGATCGAAGGACTAAATTCTGGGAATAAATGCATCCATATAGACGGAAGGAGGTTAGGAATGTGCTCTGCATGAATAGGCGCTAAGATGAATGTTGTTTGTAATTTGTTGGATCAACTTTGAGTTTGGAGTCAAAACTACATTTTAACGATGGTCTCAAATTGTGGTAGGCGGAGATGTACTGACTTGATAGAATAGATATACGATTGGAAAATTAATTTTCACATAAGTAACTAACATAAATGAAAACTTTGTGAGAAAAGGCACCATGTCATGTATTAAATTAAGAATAATTTAAATGGCATACTTTCTAAAAGGGATTAAGAACACAAAGGTAGAAATCTGATGTAAAGTAAAAAGGTCAACTAAAACCAAATAAAACACAAATGTTCATTTCTAACACCGGGAAAACAGACATTTCCGGACAAAGTCAGCAGGTGTGGCAGGATTTTGGGAGAGACCAACAAATCCAACACGTTGAGACCATGTGACTCTTCCTGCCAGACCATCTGACTGTGACATAATTTGATTTTCAGCATCCGCAGTATGTTGCTTTTATAAAAGTTTATTTTTAACCAGGTATAACTGGAAGGTAGAAGAATGAAGATCAAAGCCAATCGAACTCTGGTTGGATGGAATTGGAGTAGATTGTATGGATCTGAAGAGGATATTACGAAAGTGCAAGGACAGTTAAGGGGAGGGCTGATCACAATGTACAAGAGCGTGAACAGTATTGAGGGGTGCTGTTTATCCAGAATGGATGAACAGAAAGGAAGCAAAATGATCGCATTTGGCGCATTCTGGCTCCACCCTGAACCATTGCCCGCGGGTTCCACGATCTAAATCCACTTCTGATGTATTTACCGTCAGTGATATTGAAACAGAGGGAATTATTGTGGGAGGGGAAGCGGTTCTGTATCAAACACCCAACGGCTGATGCAGACCTCACGGATTATGGCTTATATTATTTAATCCACTGGGATATCTGACACATTAACTATCCGAACGGACGGAACTGTTAGATGACAGAAGTGACATTTATTGTCCACCTGATGGACATAAATAACAAACCAGTCATTTTCTGGAACACAGGGTTTACTGCAGAAACTCAGTATTAGTAAGGAAGTGGAGATAGGAAACTGATGACAGTGAAGGCCGATAAATATCAGGACTTGATAATATACATTCCAGGCTACTTACCAACGTGGCGCTAGATCTTGTTGATGCATTGTGCGTCATCTTTTATGATGATTTGCACTTTGTAATTAATTATTGGAGGATAGCTCATGTAATCCCATTATCCAGAAGGAGAGGGTGAGTGAAAATGGGAAATGATAGATCAGTACACCTAACGTCAGTAGTGGGGACAATTCTAGAGTCATTATGAAAAACCAAATAGCAGGCCACTTATAAAACAGTGATAAAATCGTGCAGAGTCATCATGGATTTACGAAAAGGAAAACATGCTTATGAGTACGACTGGAATTATTTGAGCATATAATCAGTAGAATATATAAGGTGGGACAGTGGGCCTGGTTTACCTAGACTTTCAGAAGGCTTTCTACAATGACCCTCACCCGATTATTAGCAAGTGACATTGAAACGCAAACGATTAGGGGGAGGATATTAAGATGGATGGAATTTTGTTTGGCAGAAAAGAAGCAGAAGAGTAGGGATTTTTAAAAAAAATCAGAATGGCAGTCATTGAGGTATTGCATGTTTCAGTGCTGGGACCCAAGCTGTTCACAATATACATTAATGATTTAAAGAATGCAATATGCCCAACACTTCAGATGACACACGCTGGGTGAGAGGGTGAGCTATAAGGAGGATGGATACAAAGATGTTTCAGTGTGATTTGGCCGAGCTGAGTGGGAAAATTCAGGGAATATGCAGTGTTATGTGGATAAATGTGAGGTTGGCGGCAAAAGTAAGAAGACAGAATATCATCTGATTGGTTATAAATTGAGAGAGGGGTTTGTGCAACGAGACCCGGGTGTCTTCTCACACCAGTCGCTGAAGGTAATCCTGCAGGTACAGCAGGTGGAACAGAAGGCAACTGGTTTGCTGGCCATAAAAGTAGAAGAACAGGATGTCATGGTGCAATTATAAAGTGCCTTCGTGAGACCACACCAGGAATATTGTACAGTTTTGGTCACCTTATCTGAGGGGTGATTTGTTTTTGCCATAAAGGGAGTGCAACGAATATTTACCAGATGGATCCCTATAATGGTGGGTCCGACATATGAGGAAATAGTGAGTCCTTCACGATAATTTACGCTTGAGTTCAGAAGAATGCAGAGCGTTTGTGGCATCTATCTGAAACCTATAAAATGCAATCAGGATTACTTCCTTCACTTGGATATGATATTGTGTAATTTGCTACTACAAAAAGTAATTGAGCCCAAAACACATATGATGATTTCCAGAACGAATTAGAAGGGCCGAATGACCCACTCCTGCTCCTACGTTCCATATTTCTATGTCTCTCTATGTTCCTCTGTATAGTTGTCCTGAAAAGTTTGTGCAGTTTCTTCGCCTGATCTCCCAAAGTTGAATGTTCTTCCAAAGTGGAGTCATGTATCAATTCCAGGACATTGTCACAATGATGGTGAAGTTATTGATACCTCGCCTCTGATTGGTTGAAATATTATGTGTCGTGATGACTTTATGATGACTCCACCACAAACAACTGATCCATTAACCAATCACTTTCTGTTTAGCAGATTCTGCAACGATTAACACTCTCAACCAGATTGAATATTACAGCAGTCACAGTTTGGGTGACACTGATCCTGGATCCGCATATCCTGAAGATGAATGCTCAAATATGCAGGGTATGTAGAAATTTACTTTCCACCATCTCGTTTCAGATCTTCACTCTGTAATATCTGAAATACCAAAACAGATCAACTATTAAATGAGAGATTCAAGGATCTCAGGTCTTGCACAATGATTTCAGTAACCGAAACATCTAAACTGCTTGAGTCTGAAACAACGTCTTATCATTTCTCCCAATAAAATAAATTAATTAAAAATAAACGTTTCCTTGTGATTCTACACAAGCCTATGGAGGCTGTGAAATGTTTGCAGGTTGGTGGGATGTACATTTTCTGGGAACAGTATGAATTTAAACTAAAATTGAAAATACTGCCGCACAAGCTGGCCCAATAATTCTCTCCACTCAAACTCAATGACATCATACCGTAATCGATCTACTTTCCTGCCCCGGTATTACTTGGGAGAGAATGATTAAAGTATATCATTCTAACTGTCCTTTGGACGTAAGTAACTTCAACTGCAAACACCTGTGCCTCTCAGCTCCTGTTTCTGCCGACTATGACGATGCTGAGACTGAAACCATTGACGCCCAGAGTGGACACATGCTGCAGGATCCTGGGTCTGATGATCGCATTACATTGGGAAAGTTCAGCGGTGATATCCACACTCTGGGTAAGATAATCCTTTGATTCTTCTGTTTCTTTGAGAATCGCTCGCTTCCGTCGATGATTTTCTCCAGCTCCGCTGAGATAGGCTCTAGGATGAACGATGAGCCCAATGGACGACCTGCAGATTTTGCTACATCTGGGGCAGCTTGATGGGCTGGGAAAACAGGTTGTTTAACAGGAGGATCATCAACTTTTCACAACTCAAGTTCGGCTTTGGGCATTTCCACGAAGTCTCTTGATGTGCTTCATGCCATTGGGGGTGACCCTTCTACATTATTGGGCTTTCAAATTCCAGGTCCTTCCATTGGTCATCGCGCATGTTTCAATTTGCTTGGATGTTTGATGACACCCCTGTACTTTTCCACGTCCCTCTTGCTGTCTTCTGTTGCGACTGCGTTCCCAATAGATTATCAGCTCTGGTTATTCCCTCAGTCACCAACCTTCTTGTGAGGAATTGACTCTCTCTGGATTGAAGTTATTCTAATCGATCATGGAACAAAGTGGGATTTGCAATTGTTCATGTCGCAAATGCAAATAATTTAAAGAAAACATCTAACTTTCAGCCCAATGTTTAACTGAAGTATGCTCATCCCCACAGTGTACAACAGTCATATCCTCATTGACCCAGCGTTATCGGTTCCTTCCACACCTTCTCACAATACCAATGTTATCTGTGTCACAGGCCGGGGGGTTCTACCATCATTGGGCAGTGACCGTTTACATCTAAAGTTTACAAATCTGCATTGTACTGTTAAACGGTGATGGTTAGTTCCATTTCCCTCTGTATGTGGCGCGCTGCTGGGGCGTTCCGTGTCCCGTATAATTTTGGGTCTCCTGGACTATTCCCACGGTTCACTGAGTGAGAGTTTATGAGAGAAAAAACGGAGAATGTTTTTGATAGAATTTTAAAAGGCCAGTTGCACTTGAAATGTTACGAAAGAGAAAACATGTAGATGTGATTTCTTTCGATGATCTCTTCTTTCTTTTCACCCATCTCAGATAATAGTCAACTCCACATCCCTGAGGTGACGTCCACAGATATATGATTCTACATTAAATCTGATGGAAGACATCAGAACTTTTCCAAAATGTCATCGCTTTGATTATGCTTTGCTGCCCGATATCAATATTGTATTTGACTGAATGAGAGATTACTTCCTGTTGTGTTTCTTAGAATCACATTTCTCTCCTTATTTTGTGTGAAAGAATCTGCATTCTGTCTCTTTAGGAATGAAAAACAAAATAGAATGTATATCCAGTATTGCACTGCCCATGTTAAAGCTGTGTTAAATCGCAGTGCATTGTGGAACCGAACCGGCATTATAATTAAATAACTGATGCTGTTTCATGTCAGGTGTATTGGAAGACCATTTGGTAAAATCCCTCACTCTTGCACCATTACATTAAGATTAGGAGTGATAAATGCATTATTTCTCTGTTTTATCTCCAGTTATTGATGATGTGGAGATGCCGGCGTTGGACTGGGGTGAGCACAGTAAGACGTCTTACAACACCAGATAAAAGTCCAACAGATTTGTTTCGAATTACTAGCTTTCGGACCTCAGCTCCTTTCTCAGGTGAAGGAGCTGCACTCCGAAAGCTAGTAATTCGAAACAAATCTCTTGGACTTTAACCTGGTGTTGTTAGACATCTTACTGCCCAGTTATTGAGCCCGTACATCATGTATTCGAGGAACAGCGATCACTGCATTCTCCCAGCAGCAAAGTCCCACACATTCATTCCAGCACTGCCCCTGACAATCGGGTCCTGAAGGCTGTAATCAGAATTTAACGTAGTTTTCTCACTTCAATTCCCCAATTTGTATATTCATTTCCATTAGTGTTGCCCCACTCAAGAGATCATCGGCAGTATCACCCAGTATCACCCAGTGCTGGAGAGAATTCTTCGAGACAGGATCTGCTCACATTTGATTATCATAGAATTTACAGTGCAGAAGGAGGCCATGCGAATCATCGAGTCTGCACCGGCTCTTGGAAAGAGCACCCTACCCAAGGTCAACACCTCCACCCTATCCCCATAACCCAGTAACCCCACCCAACACTAAGGGCAATTTTGGACACTAAGGGCAATTTATCATGGCCAATCCACCTAACCTGCACATCTTTGGACTGTGGGAGCAAACCAGAGCACCCGGAGGAAACCCGCGCACACACGGGGAGGATGTGCAGACTCCGCACAGACAGTGACCCAAGCCGGAATCGAACCTGGGACCCTGGAACTGTGAAGCAATTGTGCTGTCCACAATGCCACCGTGCTGCCCATTTGGAAGCAAATGGACGTGTTAGTGAGAGGCAGCATGGTTTTGTGAAGGAGAGGTCGTGTCTCACTAAATTGATAGAGTTTTTCAAGGAGGTCACAAAGATGATTGGTGAAGGTAGGGCAGTGGATGTTGTCTATATGGACTTCAGTAAGGCCTTTGACAAGGTCCCTCATGGCAGACTAGTACAAAAGGTGAAGTCACACGGGTGAGCTGGCAAGGTGGATATAGAACTGGCTAGGTCATAGAAGGCAGAGAATAGCAATGGAAGGATGCTTTTCTAATTGCAGGGCTGTGACTAGTGGTGTTCCGCAGGGATCAGTGCTGGGACCTTTGCTGTTTGTAGGAAATGATTTGGAGGAAAATGTAACTGGTCAGATTAGTACGTTTGCAGACGACACAAAGGTTTGTGGAATTGCGGATAGCGATGAGGACTGTCAGAGGATACAGCAGGATTTAGATTGTTTGGAGATTGGGCGGAGAGATGGCAGATGGAGTTTAATCCGGACAAATGTGAGGTCAGGCATTTTGGAAGGTCTAATGCAGGTAGTGAATATACAGTGATAGGTAGAACCCTCAAGAGTATTGAAAGTCAGAGAGATCTAGGTGTACAGGTACACAGGTCACTGAAAGGGGCAACACAGTCGAAGAAGGTAGTCAAGAAGGCATACGGCATGCTTGCCTTCATTGGCCGAGGCATTGAGTAAA
Organism: Scyliorhinus torazame; assembly: GCF_047496885.1. NCBI lineage: Eukaryota > Metazoa > Chordata > Chondrichthyes > Carcharhiniformes > Scyliorhinidae > Scyliorhinus > Scyliorhinus torazame. Next base: position 32,362,510 of record NC_092726.1, read on the forward strand.
AGAATTGGCAAGTCATGTTGCAGCTGTATAGAACCTTAGTTAGGCCACACTTGGAGTATAGTGTCCAATTCTGGTCGCCACACTACCAGAAGGGTGTGGAGGCTTTAGAGGGGGTGCAGAAGAGATTTACCAGAATGTTGCCTGCTATGGAGGGCATTAGCTATGAGGAGGGTCAAAGACATAGTGGCTAGTCAGAGGCTTTTTCCCAGGGTAGAGGGGTCAATTACTAGGGGGCATAGGTTTAAGGTGCGAGGGGCAAGGTACAGAGTAGATGTACGAGGCATGTTTTTTACGCAGAGGGTAGTGGGTGCCTGGAACTCGCTGCCGGAGGAGGTGATATTTAAGGGGCATCTTGACAAATACGTGAATAGGATGGGAATATATGGATACGGACCCAGAAAGTGTAGAAGATTGTAGTTTAGCCGGGCAGGATGGTCGGCACGGGATTGGGTGGCCAAAGGGTCTGTTCCTGTGCTGTACGTGTCTTTATTCTTTTTCCTTATAAACAGTGCCCTAAAGTAAACGAAAGGCATTTGAACAGGGCCCTCCAGTAAATCATTACATTTAAACCGTGTCCTCCAGCAAACAAAATGTATTTAAACAGTACCCGACATAAATCAAGTGCATTTAAACAGTGCACCTACAGTGAATCAAATGTATTTAAACAGTGCCCTACAGTAACTCAAATGTATTTATACCGTACCCTAAAGTAAATCAATCACATTTAAACAGTTCCCGACAGTAAACCAAATGTATTTAAACAGTGCTGTATATTAAATCAAATGCATTTAAACAGTGCGCTACAGTAAATAAAATGCAGTTAAAGTGCCCTACTGAAAATCAAATGCATTTAAACAGCGTCCAACAGTAAACTAAAGACAGTTAAACAGTGCCTGTCACTAAATCTAATGCATTTAAACAGTACCCTACAGTAAATAAAATGCTGTTAAAGTACCCTACAGAAAATCAAATGCATTTAAACAGCGTCCAACAGTAAACTAAAGGCAGTTAAACAGTGCCCGTCACTAAATCTAATGTATTTAAACAGTGTCCTATAGGAAATCAAGTGCATTTAAACAGTGCCCAAATGGAAACCAAATGAATTTGAACAATGCGCTACATTAAAGAAAATGCTTTTAAACAGTGCTCGACAGTAAATCAAAGGCATTTAAACAGTGCGCTACAGAAAATCAAATGCTTTAAAATAGTGCGCTACAGTGAACCAAATGCCTTTAAACAGTGCCTGACAGTAAACAAATAGCATTAACAGCGCATTCCAGGAATTCATATGTACTTAAAGAGGGTCCTGAAGTAAATTAAATGCATTTAAACAGTGCTCTACTGTAAATTAAATTTATTTAAACAGTGCCCTCCAGTAAATCAAACGTATTTAAACAGTGTCCTACAGCAAATCAGATGCATTTAAACAGTGCCCTACCGTAACCCAAATGCATTTAAACAGTGCCCTACGTTAAGTCAAATGCATTTAAACAGAACCCTGCAGTAAAGAAAATGCATTTAAACAGTGTCCTGCAGTAACTCAAATGCATTTAAACAGTGTCCTACTGTAAATAAAATGCACTGAAGCAGTGCCCTACAGTAAATCAAATGCATTTAAACAGTGCCCTACCGTAACCCAAATGCGTTTGAACAGTGATCTACGTCAAATCAAATGCATTTAAACTGGACCCTCCAGTAAATAAAATGTATTTAAACAGTGCCCGACAGTAAATCAAAGATAGTTAAACAGGGCCCTGCAGAAAATCAAATGCATTTGAACAGTGCCCCCGAGTAAATCCAATGTATTTAAACAGTGTCCTACAGTAAGTCAAACACATTTAAACAGTGTCCTACAGTAAGTCAAACACATTTAAACAGTACCCTACAGTAAATCAAGTGCTTTTAAATAGTGCCCGACAAAAACCAAATGCCCTTGAAGTGTCTTCCAGTAAATCAAACAAATTTAAACAGTGAAATAAAATGAAAATCGCTTATTGTCATACGTAGGCTTCAAAGGAAGTTACAGTGAAAAGCCCCTCGTCGCCACATTCCAATGCCTGTTCAGGGAGTCGTTACGGGAAATACGGAAAACAGTGCCCTGAAGTAAACCAAATGCATTCAACAGTGCACAACAAAAAATCAAATGTATTTAAACAGTGCCCTGCAGTCAATCAAATGCAGTTAAACAGCGCCTCAGAGTAAATAAATGCATTTCAACAGTGGCCTACAATAAACCAAATACGTTTATCCAGTGCACTACAGTAAATCAAATGCATTTAAACAGTGCCCTACAGTAAATCAAAAGCATTTAAACAGTGCCCTACAGTCAACCAAATACATTTATACAGTGCACCACAGTAAATCAAATGTATTAAAAAAGTGCCCGACACTAAAGCAAATGCATTTAATCAGGGCCCTACAGCAAGCCAAACGTATTTAACCAGTGCCCGAATGTAAAATCACTTGGATTTAAACAGTGCCCTGAAGTAAATCAAATGCATTTAATAAGTGCCCTATAGCAACTCATATACATTTAAACAGTGCCCGACAGTTAACTGAGGCAGTTAAACAGTGCCCGTCACTAAATCTAATGTATTTAAACAGTGTCCTACAGGAAATGAAGTGCATTTAAACAGTGCCCAATTGGAAACCAAATGCCTTTAAACAGTGCCTTACAGTAAACAAATAGCATTAACAGCGCATTACAGGAATTCAAATGTACTTAAAGAGGGTCCTAGAGTAAATTAAATGCATTTAAACAGTGCTCGACTCTAAATCAAATGTCTTGAAACAGTTCTCTACTGTAAATCAAATTTATTTAAACAGTGCCCTCCAGTAAATCAAACGTATTTAAACAGTGTCCTACAGCAAATCAGATGCATTTAAACAGTGCCCTACCGTAACCCAAATGCATTTAAACAGTGCCCTACGTTAAGTCAAATGAATTTAACCAGAACCCTACAGTAAAGAAAATGCATTTAAACAGTGTCCTGCAGTAACTCAAATGCATTTAAACAGTGTCCTACTGTAAATAAAATGCACTGAAGCAGTGCCCTACAGTAAATCAAATGCATTTAAACAGTGTCCTACTGTAAATAAAATGCACTGAAGCAGTGCCCTACAGAAAATCAAATGCATTTAAACAGTGCCCTACCGTTACCCAAATGCGTTTGAACAGTGATCCACGTCAAATCAAATGCATTTAAACTGGACCCTCCAGTAAATAAAATGTATTTAAACAGTGCCCGACAGTAAATCAAAGATAGTTAAACAGGGCCCTGCAGAAATACAAATGCATTTGAACAGTGCCCCCGAGTAAATCCAATGTATTGAAACAATGTCCTACAGTAAGTCAAACACATTTAAACAGTGTCCTACAGTAAGTCAAATGGTTTTAAATAGTGCCCGGCAAAAACCAAATGCCCTTGAAGTGTCTTACAGTAAATCAGACCAATTTAAACAGTGAAATGAAATGAAAATCGCTTATTGTCATAAGTAGGCTTCAAAGGAAGTTACTGTGAAAAGCCCCTCGTCGCCACATTCCGATGCCTGTTCGGGGAGTCGGTACGGGAAATACGGAAAACAGTGCCCTGAAGTAAACCAAATGCATTCAACAGTGCACAACAAAAAATCAAATGTATTTAAACAGTGCCCTAAGATAAACCAAATGCATTTAAACAGTGCCCTACAGTAAGTCAAATGCATTTAAACAGCGCCATGCAGAAAATCAAATGTATTTAAACAGTGCCCTGCGGAAAGTCAAATACATTTAAACAGCGCCCTATAGCAAATAAAATGCATTTAAACAGTGACCTACAGTATATCAATCGCATTTACAAAGTGCCCTCCAGTAAACCAAATGCTCTTAAATAGTGCCCTACAGTTTTTCAATCGCATATAAACCGTGCCTCAAAGTAAATAAATCACATTTAAACAGTTCCATGCAGTGAACCAAATGTTTTTAAACAGTGTTTTATAGTAAATCAAATGCATTTACAGTGCCCTGCAGTAAACCAAATGCATTTCAACTGTGCCCCACAGTAAATTAAATGTGCTTAAACAGTGCCATGCACAACACAAATGCAGTTGAACAGTGGCCCACACTCAATCAAATGCATTTAGAAAGTGCCCTGCAGTCAATCAAATGCAGTTAAACAGCGCCTCAGAGGAAATAAAATGCATTTCAACAGTGGCCTACAATAAACCAAATACGTTTATCCAGTGCACGACAGTAAATCAAATGCATTTAAACAGTGCCCTACAGTCAACCAAAGACATTTATACAGTGCACCACAGTAAATCAAATGTATTAAAAAAGTGCCCGACACTAAAGCAAATGCATTTAATCAGGGCCCTACAGCAAGCCATGCGTATTTAACCAGTGCCCTAATGTAAAATCACTTGGATTTAAACAGTGCCCTGAAGTAAATCAAATGCATTTAAAAAGTGCCCTACAGTAAATCATATACATTTAAACAGTGCCCGACAGTTAACTGAGGCAGTTAAACAGTGCCCGTCACTAAATCTAATGTATTTAAACAGTGTGCTACAGGAAATGAAGTGCATTTAAACAGTGCCCAATTGGAAACCAAATGCCTTTAAACAGTGCCTGACAGTAAACAAATAGCATTAACAGCGCATTACAGGAATTCAAATGTACTTAAAGAGGGTCCTAGAGTAAATTAAATGCATTTAAACAGTGCTCGACTCTAAATCAAATGTCTTGAAACAGTGCTCTACTGTAAATCAGATTTATTTAAACAGTGTCCTGCAGCAAATCAGATGCATTTAAACAGTGCCCTACCGTAACCCAAATGCATTTAAACAGTGCCCTACGTTAAGTCAAATGCATTTAAACAGAACCCTACAGTAAATAAAAAGCATTTAAACAGTGTCCTGCAGTAACTCAAATGCATTTAAACAGTGTCCTACAGTAACTCAAATGCATTCAAACAGTGCCCTACCGTAACCCAAATGCGTTTGAACAGTGATCTACGTACCCTCCAGTAAATAAAATGTATTTAAACAGTGTCCGATAGTAAATCAAAGATAGTTAAACAGGGCCCTGCAGAAAATCAAATGCATTTAAACAGTGCCCCCGAGTAAATCCAATGTATTTAAACAGTGTCCTACAGTAAGTCAAACACATTTAAACGGTGCCCTGCAGTAAATCAAATGCATTTAAACAGTGCCCTAGAGTAAATCAAACGCATTTAAACAGTGCCCTACAGTAAATCAAATGCATTTAAACAGTGCCCTGCAGTAAATCAAATGCATTTCAACAGTGCCCTACAGTAAATCAAATGCTTTTAAACAGTGTCCTACAGTAAATCAAACACATTTAAACAGTGCCCTACAGTAAATCAAATGCTTTTAAACAGTGCCCTACAGTAAACCAAACGCATTTAAACAGTGCCCTACAGTAAATCAAATGCATTTAAACAGTGTCCTACAGTAAATCAAACGCATTTAAACAGTGCCCTGCAGAAAATCAAATGCATTTAAACAGTGCCCTCCAGTAAATCAAATGCTTTTAAACAGTGGCCTAGAGTAAATCAAACGCATTTAAACAGTGCCCTGCAGTAAATCAAACGCATTTAAACAGTGCCCTACAGTAAATCAAATGCTTTTAAACAGTGTCCTACAGTAAATCAAACGCATTTAAACAGTGCCCTGCAGGAAATCAGATGCTTTTAAACAGTGTCCTACAGTAAATCAAACGCATTTAAACAGTGCCCTCCGGTAAATCAAATGCATTTAAACAGTGCCCGACAGCAAATCAAATGCATTTAAACAGTGCCCTCCGGTAAATCAAATGTATTTAAACAGTGCCCGACAGTAAATCAAATGTATTTAAACAGTGCCCTGCAGGAAATCAAATGCTTTTAAACAGTGCCCTACAGTAAATCAAATGCATTTAAACAGTGCCCTCCGGTAAATCAAATGTATTTAAACAGTGCCCGACAGTAAATCAAATGTATTTAAACAGTGCCCTGCAGTAAATCAAATGCATTTAAACAGATTCCTGCAGTAAATCAAATGCATTTAAACAGTGCCCGACAGTAAATCAAATGTATTTAAACAGTGCCCTGCAGTAAATCAAATGCATTTAAACAGATTCCTGCAGTAAATCAAATGCATTTAAACAGTGCCCTGCAGTAAATCAAATGCATTTAAACAGTGCCCTACAGTAAACCAAACGCGTTTAAACAGTGTCCTACAGTAAATCAAATGCATTTAAACAGTGTCCTACAGTAAATCAAATGCATTTAAACGGTGCCCTGCAGTAAATCAAACGCGTTTAAACAGTGTCCTGCAGTAAATCAAACGCATTTAAACAGTGCCCTGCAGTAAATCAAATGCTTTTAAACAGTGCCCTACAGTAAATCAAATGCTTTTAAACAGTGTCCTACAGTAAATCAAATGCTTTTAAACAGTGTCCTACAGTAAATCAATCGCATTTAAACAGTGCCCTGCAGTAAATCAAATGCATTTAAACAGTGCCCTACAGTAAATCAAATGCTTTTAAACAGTGTCCTACAGTAAATCAAACGCATTTAAACAGTGCCTTCCAGTAAATCAAATGCTTTTAAACAGTGTCCTACAGTAAATCAAACGCATTTAAACAGTGTCCTACAGTAAATCAAACGCATTTAAACAGTGCCTTCCAGTAAATCAAATGCTTTTAAACAGTGTCCTACAGTAAATCAAACGCATTTAAACAGTGCCTTGCAGTAAATCAAATGCTTTTAAACAGTGTCCTACAGTAAATCAAATGCATTTAAACAGTGTCCTACAGTAAATCAAATGCATTTAAACGGTGCCCTGCAGTAAATCAAACGCGTTTAAACAGTGTCCTGCAGTAAATCAAACGCATTTAAACAGTGCCCTGCAGTAAATCAAATGCTTTTAAACAGTGCCCTACAGTAAATCAAATGCTTTTAAACAGTGTCCTGCAGTAAATCAATCGCATTTAAACAGTGCCCTGCAGTAAATCAAATGCATTTAAACAGTGCCCTACAGTAAATCAAATGCTTTTAAACAGTGTCCTACAGTAAATCAAACGCATTTAAACAGTGCCTTCCAGTAAATCAAATGCTTTTAAACAGTGTCCTACAGTAAATCAAACGCATTTAAACAGTGCCCTCCGGTAAATCAAATGCATTTAAACAGTGCCCTACAGTAAATCAAATGCATTTAAACAGTGCCCGACAGTAAATCAAATGCATTTAAACAGTGCCCGACAGTAAATCAAATGTATTTAAACAGTGCCCTGCAGTAAATCAAACGCATTTAAACAGTGCACTACAGTAAATCAAATGCTTTTAAACAGTGTCCTACAGTAAATCAAACGCATTTGAACAGTGCCCTACAGTAAATCAAACGCATTTAAACAGTGCCCTACAGTAAATCAAATGCTTTTAAACAGTGTCCTACAGTAAATCAAATGCTTTTAAACAGTGTCCTACAGTAAATCAATCGCATTTAAACAGTGTCCTGCAGTAAATCAAACGCATTTAAACAGTGCCCTGCAGTAAATCAAATGCATTTAAACAGTGCCCGACAGTAAATCAAATGCATTTAAACAGTGCCCTGCAGAAAATCAAATGCATTTAAACAGTGCCCTGCAGTAAATCAAATGCATTTAAACAGTGCCCTCCGGTAAATCAAACGCATTTAAACAGTGCCCTGCAGTAAATCAAATGCATTTAAACAGTGCCCTCCGGTAAATCAAATGCATTTAAACAGTGTCCTACAGTAAATCAAATGCATTTAAACAGTGCCCTGCAGTAAATCAAATGCTTTTAAACAGTGCCCGACAGTAAATCAAATGTATTTAAACAGTGACCTGCAGTAAATCAAATGCATTTAAACAGTGTCCTACAGTAAGTCAAATACATTTAAACAGTGCCCTACAGTAAATCAAATGCATTTAAACAGTGCCCTGCAGTAAATCAAATGCATTTAAACAGTGCCCTCCGGTAAATCAAATGCATTTAAACAGTGTCCTACAGTAAATCAAATGCATTTAAACAGTGCCCTGCAGTAAATCAAATGCTTTTAAACAGTGCCCGACAGTAAATCAAATGTATTTAAACAGTGCCCTGCAGTAAATCAAACGCGTTTAAACAGTGTCCTGCAGTAAATCAAACGCATTTAAACAGTGCCCTGCAGTAAATCAAATGCATTTAAACAGATTCCTGCAGTAAATCAAATGCATTTAAACAGTGCCCTGCAGTAAATCAAACGCGTTTAAACAGTGTCCTGCAGTAAATCAAACGCATTTAAACAGTGCCCTGCAGTAAATCAAATGCTTTTAAACAGTGTCCTACATTAAATCAATCGCATTTAAACAGTGCCCTGCAGTAAATCAAATGCATTTAAACTGTGCCCTACAGTAAATCAAATGCTTTTAAACAGTGTCCTACAGTAAATCAAACGCATTTAAACAGTGCCCTGCAGGAAATCAAATGCTTTTAAACAGTGTCCTACAGTAAATCAAACGCATTTAAACAGTGCCCTACACTAAATCAAACGCATTTAAACAGTGCCCTCCGGTAAATCAAATGCATTTAAACAGTGCCCGACAGTAAATCAAATGCATTTAAACAGTGCCCTCCGGTAAATCAAATGCATTTAAACAGTGTCCTGCAGTAAATCAAATGCATTTAAACAGTGCCCTGCAGTAAATCAAACGCATTTAAACAGTGCCCTGCAGTAAATCAAATGCATTTAAACAGTGCCCGACAGTAAATCAAATGTATTTAAGCAGTGCCCTGCAGTAAATCAAACACATTTCAACAGTGCCCTACAGTAAATCAAATGCATTTAAACAGTGCCCTACGGTAAATCAAATGCTTTTAAATAGTGCCCGACAAAAACCAAATGCCTTTGAAGTGCATTACAGTAAATCAGACAAATTTAAACAGTGAAATGAAATGAAAATCGCTTATTGTCATAAGTAGGCTTCAAAGGAAGTTACTGTGAAATGCCCCTCGTCGCCACATTCCGATGCCTGTTCGGGGAGTCGGTACGGGAAATACGGGAAACAGTGCCCTGAAGTAAACGAAATGCATTTCAACAGTGCACAACAAAAAATGTAATGTATTTAAACAGTGCCCGACAGAAAATCCAATGTTTTTAAACAGTGCCCTACAGTAAATCAAATGCATTTAAACAGTGCCCTACAGTAAACCAAATGCATTTAAACAGCGCGCCAGAGTAAATAAAATGCATGAAAACAGCGGCCTACAATAAACCAAATACGTTTATCCAGTGCACTACAGTAAATCAAATGCATTTATACCGTGCACCACAGTAAATCAAATGTATTTAAAAAGTGCCCGACACTAAAGCAAATGCATTTAAACTGTGCTCTGAAGAAAATCAAATGCATTTAATCAGTGCCCTCCAGCAAACCAAACGTATTTAACCAGTGCCCTGATGCAAAATCACTTGGAATTAAACAGTGCCCTGCAGAAAATCAAATACATTTAAACAGTGCCCTACAGTAAATCAAATGCTTTTAAACAGTGGCCTACAGTAAATCAAACGCATTTAAACAGTGCCCTGCAGTAAATCAAACGCATTTAAACAGTGCCCTACAGTAAATTAAATGCTTTTAAACAGTGTCCTACAGTAAATCAAACGCATTTAAACAGTGCCCTGCAGTAATTCAAACGCATTTAAACAGTGCCCTACAGTAAATCAAATGCATTTATACAGTGCACCACAGTAAATCAAATGTATTTAAAAAGTGCCCGACACTAAAGCAAATGCATTTAAACTGTGCTCTGAAGAAAATCAAATGCATTTAATCAGTGCCCTCCAGCAAACCAAACGTATTTAACCAGTGCCCTGATGCAAAATCACTTGGAATTAAACAGTGCCCTGCAGAAAATCAAATGCATTTAAACAGTGCCCTACAGTAAATCAAATGCTTTTAAACAGTGGCCTACAGTAAATCAAACGCATTTAAACAGTGCCCTGCAGTAAATCAAACGCATTTAAACAGTGCCCTACAGTAAATTAAATGCTTTTAAACAGTGTCCTACAGTAAATCAAACGCATTTAAACAGTGCCCTGCAGTAAATCAAATGCATTTAAACAGTGCCCTACAGTAAATCAAATGCTTTTAAACAGTGTCCTACAGTAAATCATACGCATTTAAACAGTGCCCTGCAGGAAATCAAATGCTTTTAAACAGTGTCCCACAGTAAATCAAACGCATTTAAACAATGCCCTACAGTAAATCAAACGCATTTAAACAGTGCCCTCCGGTAAATCAAATGCATTTAAACAGTGCCCGACAGTAAATCAAATGTATTTAAACAGTGCCCTGCAGTAAATCAAACGCATTTAAACAGTGCCCTGCAGTAAATCAAATGCATTTAAACAGTGTCCTGCAGTAAATCAAACGCATTTAAACAGTGCCCTACAGTAAATCAAATGCATTTAAACAGTGCCCGACAGTAAATCAAATGTATTTAAACAGTGCCCTGCAGTAAATCAAACGCATTTAAACAATGCCCTACAGTAAATCAAACGCATTTAAACAGTGCCCTCCGGTAAATCAAATGCATTTAAACAGTGCCCGACAGTAAATCAAATGTATTTAAACAGTGCCCTGCAGTAAATCAAACGCATTTAAACAGTGTCCCACAGTAAATCAAACGCATTTAAACAGTGCCCTACAGTAAATCAAATGCATTTAAACAGTGCCCGACAGTAAATCAAATGTATTTAAACAGTGCCCTGCAGTAAATCAAACACATTTCAACAGTGTCCTACAGTAAATCAAATGCATTTAAACAGTGCCCTACGGTAAATAAAATGCTTTTAAATAGTGCCCGACAAAAACCAAATGCCTTTGAAGTGCATTACAGTAAATCAGACAAATTTAAACAGTGAAATGAAATGAAAATCGCTTATTGTCATAAGTAGGCTTCAAAGGAAGTTACTGTGAAATGCCCCTCGTCGCCACATTCCGATGCCTGTTCGGGGAGTCGGTACGGGAAATACGGGAAACAGTGCCCTGAAGTAAACCAAATGCATTTCAACAGTGCACAACAAAAAATGTAATGTATTTAAACAGTGCCCGACAGAAAATCCAATGTATTTAAACAGTGCCCTACAGTAAATCAAATGCATTTAAACAGTGCCCTACAGTAAACCAAATGCATTAAACCGCGCGCCAGAGGAAATAAAATGCATGAAAACAGCGGCCTACAATAAACCAAATACGTTTATCCAGTGCACTACAGTAAATCAAATGCATTTATACAGTGCACCACAGTAAATCAAATGTATTTAAAAAGTGCCCGACACTAAAGCAAATGCATTTAAACTGTGCTCTGAAGAAAATCAAATGCATTTAATCAGTGCCCTACAGCAAACCAGACGTATTTAACCAGTGCGCTGATGCAAAATCACTTGGAATTAAACAGTGCCCTGCAGTAAATCAAATGCATTTAAACAGTGCCCTACAGTAAATCAAATGCATTTAAACAGTGCCCTACAGTAAATCAAATACATTTAAACAGTGCCCGACAGTTAAATGAAGGTAATTAAACAGTGCCCGACATGAAATCAAATGTATTTAAACAGTGTACTACAGTAAATCAAAGGCACTTAAACAGTACTTTACAGTAAACCAAAGGCATTTAATCAGTGCCCTACTGTACATCAATCGCATTTAAACAGTGTCCTACAATAAACCAAATGCACTTAAATAGTGCCTACAGTACATCAATCTTATTTGTTCTGGGCCAGGGTTTAGAGATTCCCAAAGTGTATCATGAAGTTCACCTCACGCCCCTGACCCAGAACTTTTAATAGACTGTGGTATGGGGAGCACACGGCCCACTCTACAGGAGTGGTACAGCAGAAATGGAAAATATATTTTAAATAACAAATCGATGTTTATTCTATGAATTTAATTAACCTTTTTAAAACATACAGTGAACTTCTTAGCAACCATTAATTCAACTACAACCCCCAAAGAATACAACACTAAGTAATGCTTACGCTGTCCTTTTAACATCCAGAAGACTTACAAAAAACAGAACCTTTAACAGAAGCACATCTGGTTAACGTCACTCCTGAAAACGTTTATAATTCTGACTTCACCAAATGATCAAGAGATAGACGCTTCATGGCAGAGAGATCAAGAGTACACCTGCTCTGTCTGGCTTCTGCTCCAACACTGAAACTAAAACACACCCTGCAGCAAACAGCCTAAAACGAAAGTAAAAAGCTGCCAGACATCCCAGCTCCACCCATACTCTGACATCACTGATAAACACCCGTTTCTTAAAGGTTCATTTCTTAAACACCCATTTCTTAAAGGTACTCTCACATGACACCTCCGCCCAAGAAAAAATATAAACCATCAACTTCAAGATGGTTTCATTTTTCACCTTGTCACTATCCTTTAAGAAATGCACGAAGTAAACACACTTTTGCGTTTCTAAAAACAACACACGCAAACAGGGATAATAATATAGTCCATTTGTGTTCTTCTTCCTTCAACTGAAGCCCTTCTCGATTGACAGTCACTTTCAACATGAAATTTTACTTAAATGTTTAATGAAATTCACTCATGCCAAGAAATCGCATTATTTCCCTACGTTTGAGGGTATCGGAAACTTCGCAATGAAAGTGACTTGGGTTTTTCCAAATTCACTTTTGGCTAGGTTTATCACCAAACCCGCCTCCTGAAGTCGATCGAATAATTCCATCAGACGTTTCAACTGTTCTTTCCATGTCTGGCTGAAAACTATCAGATCGTCGATGTATACCACACGATTGGGTAATCCTGAAACAACTTTGTTAGTTAACCATTTAAACGTGGTTCGGCGTTTTTCATGCCAAATGGCATAACTTTGAATTGTTATATACCATCTGGAGTCACAAAAGCTGGAATCTCCTTCGCCCTTTCGGATAAAGGTACCTGCCAGCAACCCTTAAGTAAATCCAGTTTGGAAATAAAAGCTGATTGTCCCACTTTCTCAATGCAATTCTTCAAACGTGGGATAGGGTAAGAGCCCGTTCTTGTAACTGCATTAACCTTTCTATTGTCTACACACAACTGTTGGGTACCGTCTGGTATTGGTATCATCACTATGGGCGAGCTCCATTGGCTGCAACCCACTTCAATTATGCCATTTTAAAGCATAATCACCATCTCTTTGTTAATCTGTGCCAATTTTAAAGGATTAAGTCTACATGGATGTCGTTTGATTGGAACAGCATTTCCCACATCTACATCATGTATAGCCATTTTAGTACTTCCCAATTTATGTCCACAAACTTGCCCATGTGATAACTTTCAGGTCAGTCCGTTTTTCCTCTGGAAGGTAACTCTACAATTTATCCCAATTTTTAAGAACATCCCCGTTTTCCAATTTAATTTGAGGTGTGTCAAATTCACAGTCATCTGGATTTGGTTGGTCATTTTGAGTTAGAATCATTAAAACCTTTTTCTCTCCTTCCCTTTCCAAGCACCTTTTAAGCATATTCACATGACACACTCGGTGAGTCTTCCTTTTATCTGGTGTTGTTACCACGTAATTCATTTCACTTAATTTCCTTTCAATCTGATATGGTCCACAAAGCCTAGCTTTTAAAAGTTCACCTCCCACTTGGAACAATACTAAAGCTTGATCTCCACAGGCGAAACAACAAACTTTGGATTTCTTGTCCGCTACCCGTTTCATCGCATTTTGTGCAACTTTTAAATGTTGTCTAGCCAATTGACCTGCTCTATTTAATAGTTCCCTAAAATTTGCCACGTAATCCAATAATGTAATTTCTGATTACTCACGCACCAATTTTTCCTTACTCAATTTAAGTGACCCTCGTACCTCATGACGAAAGGTTAGTTCAAAAGACTAAATTTGGTTGACTCAGTAGGTGCATCCATAATTGCAAACAGTACGAATGGAATTTCGTTATCACAATCCTCTCAATTATCGTGACACTAAGCCCTCAACACTGTCTTTAATTTCTGACATTTACCTTTCTAATACTCCCTGCGATTCTGGGTGGTACGCAGTTGATTTAAATTGTTTTATTCCGAAACTATCCATAACTTCTTTGATAATCAGGAGGTAAAATTTGACCCTTGATCCGGTTGTATTTCTGTGGGTCGTCTATTGCTAGTAAATAATTCAAGTAATTCCTCCAGAATCTTTTTAGCTGTAATATTACTGGATGGCCTCCGGAAACATAGTAGACACCTCCATTATCGCCAAAAGATATTGATTCCAACATTTTGTTTTAGGAAGTTGTCCTACACAATCAATTAGGACCCTTGGAAAAGGTTCCTCAAATGCTGCAACGGGTATTCAGGGCGCTGCTTTTATCACTGCTTGAGGTTTCCCTATCATTTGACATGTGTGACATGACTGACAACATTTAATTACATCTTTCTGGCGTACAGGCCAATAAAATTGTTTTTGTATTTTAGCTTAAGTTTTCCTTATTCCCAAATGACCTCCCACTGGAACATCATGTGAAACTCGCAACACCTCCTTTCCATACCCAACGGCAATACTACTTGATGAACTTCTGCCCACTTTTCACCAGCCTGCATATGTAAAGGTCTCCATTTTCTCATCAAGCCATTACTTTTACGGTAATAACACTCTGTTATACACTCTTCCGTGTATGTTTCTGATACATCCGTTTTATTTCTACACCTTTCTGTTGTAACTCTGCCAATTTTCCTGAACTAAAAATATCCGCCTCATCCTCCACCTTTGTCAACCATCTGATCAAAAATCCTTTCTGATAATTGCACTTCAACTTCATCTTCACTCTCTGAATTCCCCTCCTGTCTTAACCTGTGACTTTGCGACCTTGTAACTACAGAATCCGGAAAAATACTTCAACACTTCAGTTGTCTGATTTTCCACTGGATTATCAACCACCGTGGGCATCAGTCCCACCTGCGATTCAGCTGTATCATTACCAGAGATAAACTGTATTCCTGGACAAGATAGTTTCTCTATTACTCCTACTACCACCTCACGCCTCTTCACTGGACTTTCCAACCTTACCTTATATAATTGAACACTACTCCTCTCACCCTGAATTCCACATATTACCACCTTTTCTGGCAGCATTCTTCCCAAACTACATAACTCCTCATCTCCTACCATTAAAGATTGATTAGCTCCCGTATCTCTTAAAATTGTGACTTCTTGACCTACTCCTCATGATACACATGAGTAACCTTTACCAACACAAGTAAATTCTTTAAAGAGATCTGGCACCATTTGATAAATCACCTCTTGATCAGGTGTACAATCTTTTGCAACTCCTTCGCTTCATTTGGGCTTTCCTTTACCACTTTAACTACCCCCACTGTCTTATCCTGTTTTACCACATCAGCCTTCCCAGCGCTTTTCTTCAAGCACCAACACTGTGACTTTACATGGCCTAGTTTATTACAGTGAAAACATTTGAACCTTTTCATGTCTCTTCCACCCTCCTGGATTTTTACTCTGAGGTACACTTTCCTTATTATATCCCATCACATCACCTTTACTTTTACCACTTGAGTATTTCTCATGTCCCCAGTTTCTATCCCTCACAGGCTGAAACTGATGTCGGAAACCAAGCTTTGATTTATGAACTAATTCATAATCATCTGCCATTTTGCTGCTAATCTCGCAATTTTAAACCTCTGTTCATGCACATGAGTGCATACTGCATCAGGAATTCAATGTTAAACTACTCCAAAAGTATAATTTCTCTGAGAGCTTTGTACGTTTGGTCTATTTTCAAATCCCTTATCCACCTATCAAAATTAATTTGTTTGAGCCTTTCAAACTCCATGTATGTATGACCAAATTCTTTCTTTAATTTTCTAAACCTTTGTCAGTGAGCTTCGTGCCCGAGTTCATATGCACCTAAGATGGATTTTGTCACCTCCTCATACGTCCCAGATACCTCCTGCGGTAGTGATGCAAACACTTCACTGGCTCTACCTTCCAGCTTTGTTTGAATCAGTAATACCCACATGTCCTGGGGCCATTTTATTTGTTTAGCCACCTTATCAAATTAAATGAAAAAGGCTTCTACCTCCTTCTCGTCAAACCTTGGCAATGCTTGGACATATTAAAAAAAATTCCACCAAGCCTTCAACTTTGACGCTCTTTCTCACTATCCTCATCACTATCATCCAACTGTACGTTTCCCTTTGCGTCTACCAATTTTAACTGACTGTCATGTTTCATGGCTATTTTCTGAAGTTCAAACTCTCTCTCTTTATTTTTTCCCCTGATCTGTATCTCCCTTTCTCTTTCGCTTTGTTCTGCTGGGGCTATTCTTCCTTTTCTACTTTCTTCTCTCACCTTTTCTATTTATTCTCTCTCTCTCATTCATTTCCGTCTCTCTCCCTTTCTTATTCCTCTCTATCTCTTTCTTTCTCCCTTTCTTTTTCCTACAGCAAACTAAAGGCATTTAATCAGTGCCCGACAGTAAATCAAATGTACAGAAACAGTGCCCCAGAATAAATCCAAAGTATTTAAACAGTGCACTGCAGTAAATCAAATATAATTAAATAGCGCACAACAGTCCATCAATTGTATTTAAACAGTGCCCTCGAGTCAATTAAATGCATTTCAACAGTGCCCGACTGTAAATCAAATACATTTAAACAGTGCCCTAAGTTAAATCAAATGCATTTAAACAATGCCCTACAGTAAACCAAACGTTTTTGAACAGTGCTTTATAGTCAATCAAATGCATTTAAATAGTGCCCTGCAGTAAATGAAATGCATTTAAACAGTGACACAGTAAATCAAATGTATTTAAACAGGCGCTGCAATAAATCAAATGCGTTGAAACAGTGCCCTACCGGAAACTAAATGCATTTAAAAAGTGCCATGAAGTAAATCAAATGCATTCAAACAGTGCCCCACAGTGAGCCAAATATATTTAAATCGTGATTTATAGTAAATTAATTGCATTTAAACAGTGCCTGACAGTAAATCAAAAGTAGTTAAATGTGCGCCCTAGAATAAATTAAATGCGTTTACACAGTGTCCGACACGAAATCAAACGCATTGAAACAATGCCCTACAGTAAGTCAAGTGCATTTAAACAGTGCCCGACAGCAAACTAAAGGCATTTAAACAGTGCCCTGCAGTAAATCAAATGCATTTAAACTGCCCGACAGTAAATCAAATGTATTTAAACAGTGCCCCAGAATAAATCCAAAGTATTGAAACAGTGTACTGCAGTAAATCAAATATAATTAAATAGCGCACAACAGTGCATCAAATGCATTTAAACAGTGCCCTCGAGTCAATTAAATGCATTTAAACAGTGCCCTACAGTAAATCAAATACATTTGAACAGTGGCCTAAAATAAATCAATTATATCTAAACGGTGCCAAATGTATTTAAACAGTTCTTTATAGTAAATTAAATGCATTTAAACAGTGCCGACAATAAATCAAATGTATTTAAACAGTGCCCCGACAGTCAATCAAATGTGTTTAAACACTGCGCAAGAGTAAAACAAATACTTTTAAACAGTGCACCACAGTAAATCAAATGCATTTAAACAGTGCCCTACAGTAAATCAATTGCATTTAAACAGTGCCCTACAGTAAATCAAATGCATTTAAACAGTGCCCTACAGTAAATCAAATGCATTTAAACAGTGCCCAACAGTAAATCAAATGCATTTTGTTCCCTACAGTAAACTAATTGCATTTAAAAAGTGCCCGATATTCAAATGCATTTAAACAGTGCCCTCCTGTAAATCAAAAGCATTTAAACAGTGTTTTACGTTAAATCAAATGCATTTAAACAGTGCCCTACAGTAAACCAAATGCATTTAAACAGTGACATAGTAAATCAAATGTTTTTAAACAGGCGCTACAATAAATCAAATGCATTTAAACAGTATCCTACAGTAAATCTAATGCATTTAAACAGTGCCCTACAGTAAATCAAATGCATTTAAACAGTGCCCAGCAGTAAATCAAATGCATTTTGTTCCCACCGGTAAACTAATTGCATTTAAACAGTGCCTGATACTCAAATGCATTTAAACATTGCCCTCCTGTAAATCAAAAGCATTTAAACAGTGTTCTACGTCAAATCAAATGCATTTAAACAGTGCCCTACAGTAAACCAAATGCATTTAAACAGTGACATAGTACATCAGATGTTTTTAAACAGGCGCTACAATAAATCAAATGCATTTTAACAGTATCCTACAGTGAACTAAATGCATTTTAAAAATGCCCTGCAGTGAATCAAATGCATTCAAACAGTGCCCTACAGGATACGAAATGCTTTTAAACAGTTTCTGACAGTTAACTAAATGTATTTAAAGATTGCCCAACACTCAAATTCATATAAGTAGTGCCCTACAGTAAATTAAATGAATTTAAACAGTGCCCTGTTGTCAACCAAATGCGTTTAAATAGTGCGGTGAAGTAAATGAAATGCATTTAAACTGTGCCCTCTAATAAATCAAACGCATTTTAACAGTGCCCATAGTAAATCAATGCATTTAAACAGTGCCATACAGGAAATCAAATGCATTAATACAGTGCCCTACAGTAAACCAAATGCATTCAAACAGTGCCCTATAGTCAATCAAATGTATTTAAACAGTGCCCGACAGTCAAACGGACCTTATTTAAACAGAGCCTTACAGTAACACACCAATTAAAAGTGCCCTACTGTAATCGGACTTAAAATGTGCCCGATAATAAATCATGTTTTTAAACATTAAACATGTTTATGTAAAGCGAATTGCTTTGGAGACCTAAAAAACAACTTTCCCGAGGCCAGTATATGCCCTTCCAAAAACTGAACGGGATCCAGCCAAAATAATACTGTTCCATATTTCTATACAGCATATTAATTTTGCTCCATTTTAATATGCAGCCATATTAAAACGGCTCCATATTAATACTGTTCCATATTAATACTCTTCCACATTAATACTGTTCCATATTAATACTGTTCCATATTCGTGCTGCTTCATTTTAAGACCGTTACAAATGAGTACTGTTCCATATTAATGTCCAGCATATAAACATTGTTCCATATTAATACTCGCTCATATTATAACTTTTCCATATTAGTAGTGTTCCATATTAATACTGTTCTATATGATTACTGTTACATATTAATATCCAGCCATGTTAACGCTGTTCCATATTAGTACTGTTCCATATTAATATCTGGCCATTTTAATATCCGGCTATATCAACACTGTTCCATAGTAATACAGTTCCATATTAACATCCAGCCACATTCCATATTAATAATAATTATCTTTGTCACAAGTAGTCTTACATTAACACAACAACGAAGTTACTGTGAAAAGCCCTTCGTCGCCACATTCTGGCGCCTGTTCGGGTACACAGAGGGAGAATTCAGAATGTCCAATTCACCTAACAAGCACGTCTTTCTGGCCTTGTGGGAGGAAACCGGAGCACCCGCAGGAAATGCACGCAGACACCGGGAGAACATGCAGGCTCCGCAAAGAGAGTGACCCAAGCTAGGAATCAAATTTGGGACCCTGGAGCTGTGAAGATATGGTTCCATATTAATACTGTTCCATATTAGTACTGTACCATATTAATATTCAGCCATATTAATACTATTCCATATTAATACGGTTCCAAGTTAATATGCAGCCATATTAATACTGCTCCATATGAATAATGTTCCATATTAATATCCAGCCACATTAATGCTGTTCCATATCAATATGGTTCCATATTAATATGCAGCCAGATTAATACGTTTTTGCTCAATGCCTGCTACCACGCCCCCCACATGGAGGTTGGACATGGCCCGACTTGCCCAGAATGCTTTGTGCAAGAAAATATCACAGGCCACAGATGACTATATTATTAATAACTAGAATGGGGAAGTCCCGCCCTTCACGCTCTGGGAGGCCACGAAGGCTGTGATCAGGAGTGATATCATGGCCAAGAACGCACGTAGAGACAAGGTAGAGAGGGCGGCGAGGTGACAGTTGTGGACTCCATACTGGAGGTAGACAGGCGATACTCTGAGGGCCCGACCAAAGAACTCCTGGCGGAGAGGAAAAAGCTACAAATGGACTTTGATCTGGTCTCCACGAGGGAAGCATTGCAGCAACTCCGCCAGGTACGGGAGACCCTTTACGAACACGGAGATAAAGCCAGCCACTGCTGGTTCGCCAGCTGAGAAAGCAGGCAGCCACGGGGGTAATAGCTCAGATTAGAAGCAGCAGACCGAATCCAGTGGCAGAGCCAAAAAATGTCTGCGAGGCATTTGAGACCTTCTACCGGGAGCTATTCACCTACAAGCCCTCAGCTTAGGGATGAAACAGTTCATCGATGGACGGGACACGCCAGTTGTGAGACAGGCTGAAAATAGGACTGGAAGCACCAGTAAAACTGGGAGAAGGATAGCGCAGTGGTGAGCCCTCGTTCCTCAAGGTCCCGCCCGCCCCACACATCCCTGTGACGATGGATGTGGCTGTCCTGCAACCCAGTTGTGTGTAGAAGCTGGGATTCGTCTTTCTGGAGCGCAGGAGGTTAGGGGGAATTTAAACAAGTCTTCAACGTCATAAAGATTTTTTTTAAATGATAGAAATGGATAGATCCTCTGCCCCCAATTGCTCGACTGCATAAATCCCACCTTAGTTAGTGTCCCAATCCACCGGACTTTCCACAATACCATATCCAGCAATGCTCAGGAAGAATAATTGTTTTCCTATCCAGCCGACTGTTCTATATTGAAGAAGCTGGTGAACTTTAGAAGGACAATTCTGCCTTCCTATCCACACTGCTGTTCACACATCAGTGCACTACGTCGAGATATACTTTGGACTGACTTTTCTGTGTCATTTTTGGCTCTATTGTTCATAAAAACAGATCAAGCTGAGCTGTACGAGATCTGCGTGTCCCCAGTGCACTCTGCTGAACACATCCAGATATAGTCTGTAGTAATATTTCGCTCTTGCGTTCTAACCTGGTGCTCCAACGGACACATGCACCTGCCCTGCAGCCGAACATGTATGTGTTTCATTTCCCAACCACTGTCCACACCCACTGACCCAAGCTGTACTTCAGAAGCCAATCTGCCTGTGCCATTCGCCTTGGATTGTTTCGAAATCCCACGTCAGGCTCGAATGCAGGTTACGATTCTTTATAGAATCATAGAATCCCTACAGAGCGGAAGGCGGGTCATTCGGCGCAACGCGTCTGCACCAGCCCTTAGAAAGAGCAACCTATTTAAGCCCACACCGCCACCCTATCCACATTCTCGCAACCCAAACTAACCTAAAGGGCAATTTAGCACGGCGAATCCACCTGACTTGCACATATTTGGACTGTGGGAGGAAAACAGAGAACCCAGAGGAAACCGTGTCAGAGAAAGTGCAAACTCCACATGGACAAACATCCGAGGCTGGAATTGAACCTGGGTTGCTGGCGCGCTGAGGCAAGCGTGCAAACTACTGTGACACCGGATTGCAGCCTCCTGGACTCTGCACTGCACAGATTCACCGTGTAGGACAATCTCTGGGGTCTCTGACATCCTCTTTTTTGTTTTACAATGAAATACACAGTTCTTAAAATTTAGAGTAGTCAATTATTTTTCCAATTTATGGTGGCTAATCCACCTACCTCTCACATCTTTGAGTTGTGGGGTGAGACTCACGCAGAACCGGGGAGAATGTGCAAACTCCACGCGGCCAGTGACCCGGGGCCGGGGTCGCAATGTGGACTGGGAACTTCAGGAAATTAGGAGAGCAAAAACGGTACATGAAAGGATACAGGCAGGTAAAATGAACGAACGTCTTAAGTAATTTTACCAGCTCATTACGGGTAAAAGGATAACTCGGGAAATAGCCGGAAAACATGGGCTATTGCTTCTCGGCCTTTTGGTTCAGATCGAGTGTAGTATCTGTTCTTATCAGTTTAATATCTTGTATGTCCCCTTCGGGGGACCGAATATTAAATTGATTTTTGGGACACGGAGATGGTTCAGGGGCTTTCTTGCTCCGCTCCAGGCATCAACCTGGTCTTGCAATGTTTCCAGGAATGGTGCCTTCACCCCGCTTTGGGCACAAATAGTGCAAAAGCAGAAAATGGCGCAAAACCTGGCTTCCCCTCTCATGTCTTGTCCAGTTGTCTCATCCTGACCAATTAAAAAAAATTCAGGCTCCAGAGCATTGCTAGCTTTTCTGCTGGCGGGCGCTTCGCGCACTAATGTCTTGAGCCTATGGGCTCGCGGACTTGCGGCAGCCAGGCTCCGTTTTCAGCTGATATGCCAAACAGATTTCCTGCTGCTTTTTACAGGCCACTCACCCTCACCCTCGGATGCCGACTTGCCTTCTCCTCACTTCAGTTACCACATCCCTTCATCCTGCACAACGGGGAAGTGTGGCGACAGACTGAACGGCATCCTGATTTGGATGTAGGTACACCTTCACGGCGTCTCTTTTCGTTCTCGTGACTCCACGACCAACACGCCAGGGTGGAGCTCAGGGAGACTAGACATTTCCCCCTGTTGGATTCCGCCAGTACTTGCTGCTTGCACGGATTGCCCTTTGTTCGGCAAAGGTGGAGATTTCTTCGACTCCCTCCGTTGGGTGTCACTGGGCCTTCACAGCGTCTCCATTTAATCTGGTGACGACAGGAGGCGGCTTGCCAGACGATGTCTTCCTGTTGTGTTTTACTGGTTCTGCATGCACAGACTCCACCGTGCTCGGCCAAGCTGGAGGTCTCTTGACCAACAGTGACCGTAGACTAAAAGTTCCAAAGCACGGTCGAGCGCAGCAAGGTGCTCCTGAATGTCGGTGGACGAGGAGGACAAGAGCCATAGCCGGAAAATATTGGCTATCGCTTCTCGGCCTTCTGGCTGAGATCAAGTGTAGTCTCATTTGATCGAGGGAAGCTGAGGATCTCGATGACGATCGTGGATTGGAGAACTCGGAGGGATTGAAGTCGTCAAAGAGGAAACGTTTGGAGCCCGGCTGCTATTGGTGGATCTACATACTGGCCTAAACTTCTGGTTTAGGCCTAACGCCGATACAGTTCAGACCCAACGTACGAGCTATGGATGCAGCTGCATCCCGACCACCAGGCTGGGGAGTGCGAAACACTGTCCGAGTCACAGTGAAGAAAACGGAAGGAGAGTCACCTGTGGACAGGAAACATTTCGTGAAGAGGGTGCTGCTCGAGTGTTGAGGGTTTAAAGCAACAGAGATCTTCTGCTTGCAAAACTTCCCCAACAATGTTTGTTTTGATGTCACCTTCAAGAGCGTCGCAGCGTGCATCAAATTCTTGATTGTCTTCAAGGAAAATGGTAACCAGAGTCCCTTGTCGATCCTGACTGCGGATCCTCTGTTTACGCTACCGTCGCAGCGAAATCGGGTTGTTACACTGCACACGTACAACCCCCACGTCCCTGTGTCTGATGTGCCTACGTTCCTCGCCAGGTACGCTGAACTGAAAAGTGACAGCGTGCAAGTGAAAGACACCTTCGGCATCTGGACAAGTGAGCACCAGGTCAAGGTGACTCTATGAACAGACAGCAAATGAACCATCCTGCATCCCCCCTCCAATTTCGCTATTGGAGTAAATCGTGGCTACCTCGACTACGTGGGACAGCCACGAGTATGCCACACCTGTGGCAAAACGGGGCATGTTGCAGCAAACTGCAGTGTGACCTTCTGCAAAAACTGCAGGCAGGAGTGACACATGATTAAGGAATGCAAGGAAGACAAGTACTGCAACCTGTGTGGGGAGGCCGGCCGTCTTTACAGGGCCTGCCCGAAACGCGGGGCGACATACGCTCAAATCATCAGCAGCGGAGTTAAAAAGGCGACCAGAGAGGAGGAGCATACACCCTCCACCGAAAAAGACAGCACGGCTCAGAATGAGGAAAAGCAACAGAAGGGCCCCCAACAAAAAGAGGAGGCCCCAGCACCTCCTGACAACCCAGCCCCAGCCCCATCTGATGAGGAACACTCAATGGAAGAGGAAGAGGATGGGACAAAGAATAAAGAGCCATGGGAAACAGTGAACAGGGACAAACGAAAGCGGAAACAAAAAAACAAACTGAAGAACCCCCCGAGGGGTAGTGGCAAAAAGCGACAACTTTCAGCCGGCGCACTTAGCGCCGACACCTCATCCGATGAGTGAAAACAGGACAAGAATCGGCCTCAAATAAACAGACAAAGCACCAACGTGGAACGGGAGGCACAGACCCTCCAGACCACCGACCGGGAAGAAAACAAGGTCACAGACCAAACCCCGATAGTAACGAGCAGCAACAACCCAGGTGAAGACCGGCCTGCAACCCCAACACCTACTGACTGCCACGACGAACCCCAGGAATACACCCCCCCCCCAATGCATCTGCATCAAAACCACGGGGCCAGTATGGACCAGAACAGCTTCCTCAGCCCTGCACCTGTGCTAAAGTTTGCGAGCACTACCGGCATGCTGGGGAACATTCAACAGCTGGAACAGCCAACTGTATAGACTCTGGACTCTTGAGACTGGTAAATCTACCTTTTTATAATGGGTTTAAAAATTGCATCCATAAATGTGCGAAGCATCAAAGATACTTCGCGGTCTGTAGCCACACTCAACTATTTGGCAAATGCAAAAGCTGACCTACTGTTCCTGCAGGAGTGCGGAATTCCGCACCTCAACAACTACAGGCGCTGGTCGAGCTGGTGGTCCCACGGACCATCCATCTGGTCAGGAGGAAACGACTGCCGCTCCTCCGGCCTGGGTATTCTGCTGCGGGGAGGCAACTTCACCATCTCTGACGTTAAGGAGGTGGTGGGCGGGCGCCTCCTCGTAGCAGACGTGAAATACAAAAACACCCCTCTCAGACTTATTAATGTGTACGCCCCGGCCGTAAAAAGTGAGCGGCTGACAGTCCTTCAGCAACTCCCACTGCTGTTGGCCACCTCCAAGCCGGTCATCCTGGGTGGTGACTTCAACTGCATCATCGATGCGGCTGGACGATCCAGCAAAGCCGACAGCAAACTAGACGCTACGTCCAGACTCCTGATGGAAACGGTAAAAGACGCCAAGCTGCTCGACGTCTGCAGCAACCCTGCAGACGGCGCGCAGCGTAGATACACATGGTCATGGCCAGACGGGTCCGTCCGCTCCAGGATAGACTTCTTTTTTGTGTCCCGAGCTTTCACGGTCAGGTCCACCGACGTAACGCCGGTGTTCTTCTCTGACCACTGCCTCCTACTGGCCGACTGCCACCTGCAGGAAGACCAGGGGGTAGGCAGGGGGACATGGAAGCTAAATGTAAAACTGCTGACCCCTGAGAACATCGAGGAACTCAGGAGGGATTACAAAGGTTGGAGAACCGTGAAACCCCTCTTTGAGGCCCCACATCTCTGGTGGGAAGCAATCAAGGGGAATATCAAGAGGTTTTTCATCCTCAAGGGCGTTCAAACGGTGAGAGAGAGACGAGGGGTCATGTCCAGGATCCAGAAAAGTATGCAAAATTTGCTCCAGCTGCAGTCGATGGGGGTGGATGTCAAGGAGGATTTCCAAGAGGTGAAGAGCCAGCAAGCCTCGCTCTACACCTCGGAGGCCTCCAAGGTTATCTTCCGTTCCAGAGTCCGCTCTGTGGAGCAGGACGAAAAGTGCTCACGCTTCTTCTTCCAAAAGGTGCACAGAGAGACCTCTGTGATCAGCAGCCTGAAGGAAGAAGATGGCTCTGAAAAGTCATCGCAGTCTGACATCCTGAGGATCAGCCAATCCTTTTATGCCGGACTGTATGACCTGAAGCCAACAGATAGCACTGTTTCCCAGACCTTCCTATCGACTATCACGGAGGTCAGAGGCGACAGCGAGCTGGAAAACCTGGACAAACCACTAACTCTGGACGAGCTGACAAAGGCCGCCAAGTCCTTCGAGACGAGTAAAACTCCCGGAAGCGACGGCTTACCGGTTGAGTTGTATTCGGCTCTGTGGGACTGGATGGGCCCAGACCTGCTGGAAGTGTACGAGAGTATGCTTCTGGAAGGCAGCATGTCAGAGTCCATGAGGAAAGGCATCATCACCCTCATCTACAAGCAGAAGGGGGAAAGGGAAGAAATTCGAAATTGGCGACCCATTTCACTGTTGAATGTGGACTACAAAATTCTAGCAAAGGTCATCGCCAATCGGGTCAGGTCTGCTCTGGAGTCGGTGATCCACCGTGACCAGACCTGTGCTGTACCCGGCAGGAAGATCTCTGATAGCCTCGCGCTACTCAGGGATACGATCGCCTACGTGCAGGACAGGGGGGTGGACACTTGCCTCATCAGCCTTGACCAGGAGAAGGCTTTTGACAGAATATCGCACACCTACATGATGGATGTGCTCTCCAAAATGGGGTTTGGGGAGGGAATTCGCAATTGAATCAAACTGCTCTACACAAACATCTATAGCGCAGTCTCAATCAATGGGTGGGAATCAGAAAAGTTCCAGATCAGATCTGGAGTCAGGCAGGGCTGCCCTCTCTCCTCTGCCCTTTTTGTGTGCTGCATAGAACCTTTTGCCGAGTCCATCAGGAGGGATCCGGGTATAAGAGGAGTGACGATCCCAGGCAGTGGAGGCATGCAAGTCAAGGCCTCCCTGTACATGGACGATGTTGCCGTCTTCTGCTCGGATCCTGCGTCTGTACGCAGGCTCTTGACCACCTGCGACCAGTTTGAACTGGCCTCTGGAGCCAAGGTAAACCGGGGCAAGAGCGAGGCCATGTTCTTTGGGAACTGGGCCGACCGGTCCTTTGTCCCCTTCACTGTCAGGTCAGATTACCTGAAGGTGCTGGGGATATGGTTCGGAGCTGCTGGGGCGTGCACCAAAAACTGGGAGGAACGCATAGGAAAGGTAAGACAGAAACTGGGCTGGTGGGAGCAACGCTCCCTCTCCATTGCGGGCAAAACCCTGGTCATCAGGTGTGAGGTACTCTCGGTGCTACTGTACGTGGCGCAGGTCTGGCCCATAACCCGACCCTACGCCACAGCAGTCACCCAGGCCATCTTCAAATTTATCTGGCGATCCAAGATGGACCGTGTCCGAAGGGACACCATGTACAAACCTCTGGAGAAGGGTGGGCGGAACGTACCCAACGCCTCCCTCATCCTGTTGGCCACCTTTGTGTCCAGCTGCATCAAGCTGAGCGTGGACCCCCAGTACGCAAACACCAAGTGTCACTACATACTGAGGTTCTACCTGTCCCCGGTGTTGCGAAGGATGGGCCTGGCCTCATTGCCGCGGAACGCTCCAAGTAGTTGGACCGTACCGTACCACCTGTCCTTTGTGGAAAAGTTTTTGAAGGAAAACACCTTTGACCACAAGGCAATGAAGCAGTGGTCAGCACGTAATGTCCTCGAGGCCCTCAGGGAAAAAGAGACCGTGGAGGACGTTGGATGGTTCCCTGAGCAGACTGCCAGAGTCATCTGGCAGAACGCCTCATCACCAGAACTTTCAAACAAGCACCAAGACCTAGCTTGGCTGGTGGTGAGAAGGGCCCTCCCTGTCAGATTCTTCATGCACACCCGAAGGCTCTGTGCCAATGCACGCTGCCCTCGGAGTGGCTGTGGGGGAAATGAGACGGTCACACACCTCCTTGTGGAATGTGCCTTTGCAAAGAAGGTCTGGAGAGAGATGCAGTGGTATTTGTCAAGGTTTATCCCAAACAGATCTGTGACACAGGACTCTGTGCTCTACGGACTGTTTCCAGCGACACACACCGAGACAAATATCAACTGCTGCTGGAAGGTCATCAACTCGGTAAAAGACGCTCTTTGGTCTGCCCGAAACTTGCTGATCTTCCAGTGCAAAGAATTGTCCTCGACCGAGTGTTGCAGACTGGCACATTCCAAGGTCCAGGACTACGTGCTGAGGGACGCACTCAAGCTTGGGGCAGCTGCCGCCAAGGCGCAATGGGGAAAGACCACTGTGTAAAGTCTTTCCAGCAAATGTACACCGAGGGGCCGGTAACAGTGTAAAGCCCCTCGGTCGGGGCAACCAACACTCCAATGTATAAAACCAACATGCCACTGTAAATGTTTAAGAAGGAATTGTAATGTAAAGAGTGATATGTGTACGACAATATCAAAAGTGAATGAAAGAAAGTCAAGGCAGCATGTAACCCTGCCGGAAATGTACAGTCAAGACAATTTGAAATGTTTCTGTAATGCTCATGATAAATTTTTATGAATAAAGTATATTTTTTGAAAAAAAAAAAAAAAAATCTGTTCTTATCAGTTTAATATCTGATATGTCCTCAATCTGGGGACCGAATGTTAAATTGATTTTTAGGACTCGGAGATGGTTCAGGGGTTTGCTCCATCCGCTCCACGCATCAACCTGGTCTTGCCGTGCTTCCAGGAATGGTGCCCTCTCCCCGCTTTGGGGCGCTAAAAGCATAAAATGCCGCAAAACGTGGCTTCCGTTTTTCTCTCTTGTCCAGTTGTCTCATCCTGACCAATTTAAGGCCTTTCAGGCTCCAAAGCATTGCTAGCTTTTCTGCTGGCGGGAGCTTCGTGCACGAATGTTGCGAGCCGATGGACTCGCGGACTTGCGGCAGCCAGGCTCCGTTTTCAGCTGATATGCCACACAGATTTCCTGCTGCTTTTTACAGGCCACTCACCCTCACCCTCGGATGCCGACTTGCCTTCTCCTCACTTCAGTTACCACATCCCTTCATCCTGCACAACGGGATACTGTTGCGACAGACTGAACGGCATCCTGTTTGGATGTAGGTATACCTTCACGGCGTCTCTTTTAGTTCTCCTGACTCCACGACCAACACGCCAGGGTGGAGCTCAGGGAGACTAGAAATTGCCCTCTGTTGGATTCCGCCAGTACTTGCTGCTTGCACGGATTGCCCTTTGTTCGGCAAAGGTGGAGATTACTTCGACTCCCGCCGTTGGGTGTCACTGGGCCTTCACAGCGTCTCCATTTCATCTGGTGACGACAGGGGACGGCTTGCCAGACGATGTCTTCGTGTTGTGTTTACTGGTTCTGCATGCACAGACTCCACCGTGCTCGGCCAAGCTGGATGTCTCTTGACCAACAGTGAGCGTAGACTAAAAGTTCCAAAGCACAGTCGAGCGCAGCAAGGTGCACCTGAATGTCGGTGGACGAGGAGGACAAGAGCCATTGCCGGAAAATATGGGCTATCGCTTCTCGGCTTTTTGGCTCAGATCAAGTGTAGTATCTGTTCTTATCAGTTTAATATCTGATATGTCCTCAATCTGGTGACCAAATATTAAATTGATTTTTAGGACTCGGAGATGGTTCAGGGGCTTGCTCCTTCTGCTCCACGCATCAACCTGGTCTTGCAGTGCTTCCAGGAATGGTGCCCTATTCCAGCTTTCGGGCGCAAAATGTATAAAAGCAAAAAATGCCGCAAAACCTGGCTTCCCCTTTTCTCTCTTGTCCAGTTGTCTCATCCTGACCAATTTAAGGCCTTTCAGGCTCCAAAGCATTGCTAGCTTTTCTGCTGGCGGGAGCTTCGTGCACGAATGTTGCGAGCCGATGGACTCGCGGACTTGTGGCAGCCAGGCTCCGTTTTCAGCTGATATGCCACACAGATTTCCTGCTGCTTTTTACAGGCCACTCACCTTCACACTCGGATGCCGACTTGCCTTCTCCTCACTTCAGTTACCACATCCCTTCATCCTGCACAACGGGGAAGTGTGGCGACAGACTGAACGGCATTCTCTTTGGATGTAGGTATACCTTCACGGCGTCTCTTTTCGTTCTCCTGACTCCACGACCAACACGCTAGGGTGGAGCTCAGGGAGACTAGACATTGCCCCCTGTTGGATACCGCCAGTACTTGCTGCTTGCACGGATTGTCCTTTTTTCGGCAAAGGTGGAGATTTCTTCCACTCCCTCCGTTGGGTGTCACTGGCCTTCACAGCGTCTCCATTTCATCTGGTGACGACAGGGGACGGCTTGCCAGACGATGTCTTCCTGTTGTGTTTTACTGGTTCTGCATGCACAGACTCCACCGTGCTCGGCCAAGCTGGAGGTTTCTTGACCAACAGTGAGCGTAGACTAAAAGTTCCAAAGCACAGTCGAGCGCAGCAAGGTGCACCTGAATGTCGGTGGATGAGGAGGACAAGAGCCATTGCCGGAAAAAATGGGCTATCGCCTCTCGGCCTTTTGGCTCAGATCAAGTGTAGTATCTGTTCTTATCAGTTTAATATCTGATATGTCCTCAATATGGAGACCGAATATTAAATAGATTTTTAGAACTCGGAGATGGTTCAGGGGCTTGCTCCTTCCGCTCCACGCATCAACCTGGGCTTGCAGTGCTTCCAGGAATGGTGCCTTCACCCCGCTTTGGGGCGGAAATGTATAAAAGCAGAAAATGCCGCAAAACCTGCCTACCCCTTTTCTCTGTTGTCCAGTTGCCTCATCTTGACCAATTTAAGGCATTTCAAGCTCCAAAGCATTGCTAGCTTTTTTGCTGGCGGGAGCTTCGTGCACTAATGTTGCGAGTCGATGGACTCGAGGACTTTCGGCAGCCAGGCTCCGTTTTCAGCTGATATGCCGCACAGATTTCCTGCTGCTTTTTACAGGCCACTCACCCTCACCCTCGGATGCCGACTTGCCTTCTCCTCACTTCAGTTACCACATCCCTTCATCCTGCACAACGGGATACTGTTGCGACAGACTGAACGGCATCCTGTTTGGATGTAGGTATACCTTCACGGCGTCTCTTTTCGTTCTCCTGACTCCACGACCAACACGCCAGGGTGGAGCTCAGGGAGACTAGACATTGCCCTCTGTTGGATTCCGCCAGTACTTGCTGTTTGCACGGATTGCCCTTTGTTCGGCAAAGGTGGAGATGACTTCGACTCCCTCTGTTGGGTGTCACTGGGCCTTCACAGCGTCTCCATTTCATCTGGTGACGACAGGGGACGGCTTGCCAGACGATGTCTTCCTGTTGTGTTTTACTGGTTCTGCATGCTCAGACTCCACCGTGCTCGGCCAAGCTGGAGGTTTCTTGACCAACAGTGAGCGTAGACTAAAAGTTCCAAAGCACAGTCGAGCGCAGCAAGGTGCACCTGAATGTCGGTGGACGAGGAGGACAAGAGCCATTGCCGGAAAATATGGGCTATCGCTTCTCGGCCTTTTGGCTCAGATCAAGTGTAGTATCTGTTCTTATCAGTTTAATATCTGATATGTCCTCAATCTGGGGACCGAATATTAAATTGATTTTTAGGACTCGGATATGGTTCAGGGGCTTGCTCCTTCCGCTCCACGCATCAACCTGGTCTTGCAGTGCTTCCAGGAATGGTGCCCTCTCCCCGCTTTGGGGTGCAAAACGTATAAAAGCAGAAAATGCCGCAAAACCTGGCTTCCCCTTTTCTCTCTTGTCCAGTTGTCTCATCCTGACCAATTTAAGGCCTTTCAGGCTCCAAAGCATTGCTAGCTTTTCTGCTGGCGGGAGCTTCGTGCACGAATGTTGCGAGCCGATGGACTCGCGGACTTGCGGCAGCCAGGCTCCGTTTTCAGCTGATATGCCACACAGATTTCCTGCTGCTTTTTACAGGCCACTCACCTTCACACTCGGATGCCGACTTGCCTACTCCTCACTTCAGTTACCACATCCCTTCATCCTGCACAACGGGGAAGTGTGGCGACAGACTGAACGGCATCCTGTTTGGATGTAGGTATACCTTCACGGCGTCTCTTTTAGTTCTCCTGACTCCACGACCAACACGCCAGGGTGGAGCTCAGGGAGACGAGACATTGCCCTCTGTTGGATTCCGCCAGTAGTTGCTGTTTGCACGGATTGCCCTTTGTTCGGCAAAGGTGGAGATGACTTCGACTCCCTCTGTTGAGTGTCACTGGGCCTTCACAGCGTCTCCATTTGATCTGGTGACGACAGAGGACGGCTTGCCAGATGATGTCTTCGTGTTGTGTTTTACTGGTTCTGCATGCACAGACTCCACCGTGCTCGGCCAAGCTGGAGGTTTCTTGACCAACAGTGAGCGTAGACTAAAAGTTCCAACGCACAGTCGAGCGCAGCAAGGTGCACCTGAATGTCGGTGGAAGAGGAGGACAAGAGCCATTGCCGGAAAATATGGGCTATCGCTTCTCGGCCTTTTGGCTAAGATCAAGTGTAGTCTCATTTGATCGAGGGAAGCTGAGGATTTCGATGACGATCGTGGACTGGAGAACTCGGAGGGATTGAAGTCGCCAAAGAAGAAACGTTTGGAGCTTGGCTGCTATTGGTGGATCTACATGCTGGCCTAAACCTCGGGTTTAGGCCTAACGCCGATACAGTTTCACACCCAACGTACGAGCTATGGATGCAGCTGCATCCCGACCACCAGGCTGGGGCGTGCGAAACACTGTCCGAGTCACAGTGAAGAAAACGGATGGAGAGTCACCTTTGGACCGGAAACACTTCGTGAAGAAGGTGCTGCTCGAGTGCTGTGGGTTTAAAGCAACAGAGATCTTCTACTTGCAAAACTTCCCCAAGAATGGTTTCTTTGATGTCACCTTCAAGAGCGTCGCAGCGTGCATCAAATTCTTGAACGTCTTCAAGGAAAAAGGTAACCAGAGTCCCTTGTCGATCCTGACTGCGGAACCTCTGTTTACGCTACCGGCACAGCGAAATCGGGTTGTTACACTGCACACGTACAACCCCCACGTCCCTGTATCTGATGTGCTCACGTTCCTCGCCAGGTACGCTGAGCTGAAAAGTGACAGCGTGCAAGTGAAAGACACCTTCGGCATCTGGACAAGTGAGCACCAGGTCAAGGTGACCCTAAGAACGGACAGCAACGGAGCCATCCTGCATCCCCCCTCCAATTTCGCTATTGGAGTAAATCGTGGCTACCTCTACTACGTGGGACAGCCACGAGTATGCCACACCTGTGGCAAAACGGGGCATGTTGCCGCAAACTGCAGTGTGACCTTCTGCAAGAACTGCAGGCAGGAGGGACACATGACTAAGGACTGCAAGGAAGACAAGTGCTGCAACCTGTGTGGGGAGGCCGGCCATCTTTACAGGGCCTGCCCGAAACGCGGGGCGACATACGCTGAAATCATCAGCAGCGGAGTTAAAAAGGCGACCAGAGAGGAGGTGCATACACCCTCCACCGAAAAAGACACCACGGTTCAGATTGAGGAAAAGCAACAGAAGGGCCCCGAACAAAAAGAGGAGGCCCCAGCACCTCCTGACAACCCAGCCCCAGCCCCATCTGATGAGGAACACTCAATGGAAGAGGAAGAGGATGGGACAAAGAATAAAGAGCCCTGGGAAACCGTGAACAGGGACAAACGTAAGAGAAAACAAAAAAACAAACTAAAGAACCCCCTGAGGGGTAGTGGCAAAAAGCGACACCTCTCAGCCGGCGCACTTAGTGCCGACACCTCATCCGATGAGGGAAAACAGGACAAGAATCGGCCTCAGATAAAGAGGCAAAGCACCAACGTGGAACGGAAGGCACAGACCCCCCAGACCACCGACCGGGAAGGAAACAAGGTCACAGACCAACCCCCGATAGCAACGAGCAGCAACAACCCAGGTGAAGACCGGCCTGCAACCCCAACACCTACTGACTGCCACGACGAACCCCAGGGCTACACCACCCCCCCCCAACGCATCTGCATCAAAATCACGGGGCCAGTACGGACTAGAACAGCTTTCTCAGCCCTGCAACTGTGCTAAAGTTTGCGAGCACCACCGGCATGCTGGGGAACATCGAACAGCTGGAACAGCCAACTGTATAGACTCTGGACTCTTGAGACTGGTAAATCTATCTTTTTTATAATGGGTTTAAAAATTGCATCCATAAATGTGCGAAGCATCAAAGATACTTCGCGGTGTGTAGCCACACTCAACTATTTGGCAAATGTAAAAGCTGACCTACTGTTCCTGCAGGAGTGCGGAATTCCGCACCTCAGCAACTACAGGCGCTGGTCGAGCTGGTGGTCCCACGGGCCATCCATCTGGTCAGGAGGAAACGACTGCCGCTCCTCCGGCCTGGGTATTCTGCTGCGGGGAGGCAACTTCACCATCTCCGACGTTAAGGAGGTGGTGGGCGGGCGCCTCCTCGTAGCAGACGTGAAATACAAAAACACCCCTCTCAGACTTATTAATGTGTACGCCCCGGCCGTAAAAAGTGAGCGGCTGGCAGTTCTTCAGCAACTCCCACTGCTGTTGGCCACCTCCAAGCCGGTCATCCTGGGTGGTGACTTCAACTGCATCATCGATGAGGCTGGACGATCCAGCAAAGCCGACAGCAAACTAGACGCTACGTCCAGACTCCTGATGGAAACGGTAAAAGACGCCAAGCTGCTCGACGTCTGCAGCAACCCTGCAGACGGCGCGCAGCGTAGATACACATGGTCACGACCAGACGGGTCCGTCCGCTCCAGGATATACTTCTTTTTTGTGTCCCGAGCTTTCACGGTCAGGTCCACCGACGTAACGCCGGTGTTCTTCTCTGACCACTGCCTCCTACTGGCCGACTGCCACCTGCAGGAAGACCAGGGGGTAGGCAGGGGGACGTGGAAGCTAAATGTAAAACTGCTGACCCCTGAGAACATCGAGGAACTCAGGAGGGATTACAAAGGTTGGAGAACCGTGAAACCCCTCTTTGAGGCCCCACATCTCTGGTGGGAAGCAATCAAGGGGAATATCAAGAGGTTTTTCATCCTCAAGGGCGTTCAAAAGGTGAGAGAGAGACGAGGGGTCATGTCCAGGCTCCAGAAAAGTATGCAAAATTTGCTCCAGCTGCAGTCGATGGGGGTGGATGTCAAGGAGGATCTCCAAGAGGTGAAGAGCCAGCAAGCCTCGCTCTACACCTCGGAGGCCTCCAAGGTTATCTTCCGTTCCAGAGTCCGCTCCGTGGAGCAGGACGAAAAGTGCTCACGCTTCTTCTTCCAAAAGGTGCACAGAGACACCTCTGTGATCAGCAGCCTGAAGGAAGAAGATGGCTCTGAAAAGTCATCGCAGTCTGACATCCTGAGGATCAGCCAATCCTTTTATGCCGGACTATATGACCTGAAGCCAACAGATAGCACTGTTTCCCAGACCTTCCTGTCGACTATCACGGAGGTCATAGGCGACAGCGAGCTGGAAAACCTGGACAAACCACTAACTCTGGACGAGCTGACAAAGGCCGCCAAGTCCTTCGAGACGAGTAAAACTCCCGGAAGCGGCGGCTTACCGGTTGAGTTGTATTCGGCTCTGTGGGACTGGATGGGCCCAGACCTGCTGGAAGTGTACGAGAGTATGCTTCTGGAAGGCAGCATGTCAGAGTCCATGAGGAAAGGCATCATCACCCTCATCTACAAACAGAAGGGGGAAAGGGAAGAAATTCGAAATTGGCGACCCATTTCACTGTTGAATGTGGACTACAAAATTCTAGCAAAGGTCATCGCCAATCGGGTCAGGTCTGCTCTGGAGTCGGTGATCCACCCTGACCATACCTGTGCTGTACCCGGCAGGAAGATCTCTGATAGCCTCGCGCTACTCAGGGATACGATCGCCTACGTGCAGGACAGGGGGGTGGACACTTGCCTCATCAGCCTTGACCAGGAGAAGGCTTTTGACAGAATATCGCACACCTACATGATGGATGTGCTCTCCAAAATGGGGTTTGGGGAGGGATTTCGCAATTGGATCAAACTGCTCTACACAAACATCTATAGCGCAGTCTCAATCAATGGGTGGGAATCAGAAAAGTTCCAGATCAGATCTGGAGTCAGGCAGGGCTGCCCTCTCTCCTCTGCCCTTTTTGTGTGCTGCATAGAACCTTTTGCCGAGTCCATCAGGAGGGATCCGGGTATAAGAGGAGTGACGATCCCAGGCAGTGGAGGCATGCAAGTCAAGGCCTCCCTGTACATGGACGACGTTGCCGTCTTCTGCTCGGATACTGCGTCTGTACGCAGGCTCTTGACCACCTGCGACCAGTTTGAACTGGCCTCTGGAGCCAAGGTAAACCGGGGCAAGAGCGAGGCCATGTTCTTTGGGAACTGGGCCGACCGGTCCTTTGTCCCCTTCACTGTCAGGTCAGATTACCTGAAGGTGCTGGGGATATGGTTCGGAGCTGCTGGGGCGTGCACCAAAAACTGGGAGGAGCGCATAGGAAAGGTAAGACAGAAACTGGGCTGGTGGGAGCAACGCTCCCTCTCCATTGCGGGCAAAACCCTGGTCATCAGGTGTGAGGTACTCTCGGTGCTACTGTACGTGGCGCAGGTCTGGCCCATAACCCGAGCCTACGCCACAGCAGTCACCCGGGCCATCTTCAAATTTATCTGGCGATCCAAGATGGACCGTGTCCAAAGGGACACCATGTACAAACCTCTGGAGAAGGGAGGGCGGAACGTACCCAACGCGTCCCTCATCCTGTTGGCCACCTTTGTGTCCAGCTGCATCAAGCTGAGCGTGGACCCCCAGTACGCAAACACCAAGTGTCACTACATACTGAGGTTCTACCTGTCCCCGGTGTTGCGAAGGATGGGCCTGGCCTCATTGCCGCGGAACGCTCCAAGTAGTTGGACCGTACCGTACCACCTGTCCTTTGTGGAAAAGTTTTTGAAGGAAAACACCTTTGACCACAAGGCAATGAAGCAGTGGTCAGCACGTAATGTCCTCGAGGCCCTCAGGGAAAAAGAGACCGTGGAGGACGTTGGATGGTTCCCTGAGCAGACTGCCAGAGTCATCTGGCAGAACGCCTCATCACCAGAACTTTCAAACAAGCACCAAGACCTAGCTTGGCTGGTGGTGAGAAGGGCCCTCCCTGTCAGATTCTTCATGCACACCCGAAGGCTCTGCACCAATGCACGCTGCCCTCGGAGTGGCTGTGGGGGAAATGAGACGGTCACACACCTCCTTGTGGAATGTGCCTTTGCAAAGAAGGTCTGGAGAGAGATGCAGTGGTATTTGTCAAGGTTTATCCCAAACAGATCTGTGACACAGGACTCTGTGCTCTACGGACTGTTTCCAGGGACACACACCGAGACAAATATCAACTGCTGCTGGAAGGTCATCAACTCGGTAAAAGACGCTCTTTGGTCTGCCCAAAACTTGCTGATCTTCCAGTGCAAAGAATTGTCCTCGACCGAGTGTTGCAGACTGGCACATTCCAAGGTCCAGGACTACGTGCTGAGGGACGCACTCAAGCTTGGGGCAGCTGCCGCCAAGGCGCAATGGGGAAAGACCACTGTGTAAAGTCTTTCCAGCAAATGTACACCGAGGGGCCGGTAACAGTGTAAAGCCCCTCGGTCGGGGCAACCAACACTCCAATGTATAAAACCAACATGCCACTGTAAATATTTAAGAAGGAATTGTAATGTAAAGAGTGATATGTGTACGACAATATCAAAAGTGAATGAAAGAAAGTCAAGGCAACATGTAACCCTGCCGGAAATGTACAGTCAAGACAATTTGAAATGTTTCTGTAATGCTCATGATAAATTTTTATGAATAAAGTATATTTTTTTTTGAAAAAAAAAAATTTTAAAAAATCTGTTCTTATCAGTTTAATATCTGATATGTCCTCAATCTGGGGACAGAATATTAAATTGATTTTTAGGACTCGGAGATGGTTCAGGGGCTTGCTCCTTCCGCTCCACGCATCAACCTGGTCTTGCAGTGCTTCCAGGAATGGTGCCCTCTCCCCGCTTTGGGGCGCTAAAAGCATAAAATGCCGCAAAACGTGGCTTCCGTTTTTCTCTCTTGTCCAGTTGTCTCATCCTGACCAATTTAAGGCCTTTCAGGCTCCAGAGCATTGCTAGCTTTTCTGCTGGCGGGAGCTTCGTGCACGAATGTTGCGAGCCGATGGACTCGCGGACTTGCGGCAGCCAGGCTCCGTTTTCAGCTGATATGCCACACAGATTTCCTGCTGCTTTTTACAGGCCACACACCTTCACACTCGGATGCCGACTTGCCTTCTCCTCACTTCAGTTACCACATCCCTTCATCCTGCACAACGGGGAAGTGTGGCGACAGACTGAACGGCATCCTGTTTGGATGTAGGTACACCTTCACGGCATCTCTTTTCGTTCTCCTGACTCCACGACCAACACGCCAGGGTGGAGCTCAGGGAGACTAGACATTGCCCTCTGTTGGATTCCGCCAGTACTTGCTGCTTGCACGGATTGCCCTTTGTTCGGCAAAGGTGGAGATGACTTCGACTCCCTCTGTTGGGTGTCACTGGGCCTTCACAGCGTCTCCATTTCATCTGGTGACGACAGGGGACGGCTTGCCAGATGATGTCTTCCTGTTGTGTTTTACTGGTTCTGCATGCACAGACTCCACCGTGCTCGGCCAAGCTGGAGGTTTCTTGACCAACAGTGAGCGTAGACTAAAAGTTCCAAAGCACAGTCGAGCGCAGCAAGGTGCACCTGAATGTCGGTGGAAGAGGAGGACAAGAGCCATTGCCGGAAAATATGGGCTATCGCTTCTCGGCCTTTTGGCTAAGATCAAGTGTAGCCTCTTTTGATCGAGGGAAGCTGAGGATTTCGATGTCGATTGTGGATTGGAGAACTCGGAGGGATTGACGTCGTCAAAGAGGAAACGTTTGGAGCTTGGCTGCTATTGGTGGATCTACATGCTGGCCTAAACCTCGGGTTTAGGCCTAACGCTGATACAGTTTCACACCCAACGTACGAGCTATGGATGCAGCTGCATCCCGACCACCAGGCTGGGGAGTGCGAAACACTGTCCGAGTCACAGTGAGGAAAACGGAAGGAGAGTCACCTTTGGACCGGAAACACTTCGTGAACAGGGTGCTGCTCGAGTGTTGTGGGTTTAAAGCAACAGAGATCTTCTGCTTGCAAAACTTCCCCAAGAATGGTTTCTTTGATGTCACCTTCAAGAGCGTCGCAGCGTGCATCAAATTCTTGAACGTCTTCAAGGAAAAAGGTAACCAGAGTCCCTTGTCGATCCTGACTGCGGAGCCTCTGTTTACGCTACCGGCACAGCGAAATCGGGTTGTTACACTGCACACGTACAACCCCCACGTCCCTGTGTCTGATGTGCTCACGTTCCTCGCCAGGTACGCTGAGCTGAAAAGTGACAGCGTGCAAGTGAAAGACACCTTCGGCATCTGGACAAGTGAGCACCAGGTCAAGGTGACCCTAAGAACGGACAGCAACGGAGCCATCCTGCATCCCCCCTCCAATTTCGCTATTGGAGTAAATCGTGGCTACCTCTACTACGTGGGACAGCCACGAGTATGCCACACCTGTGGCAAAACGGGGCATGTTGCCGCAAACTGCAGTGTGACCTTCTGCAAGAACTGCAGGCAGGAGGGACACATGACTAAGGACTGCAAGGAAAACAAGTGCTGCAATCTGTGTGGGGAGGCCGGCCATCTTTACAGGGCCTGCCCGAAACGCGGGGGCGACATACGCTCAAATCATGAGCAGCGGAGTTAAAAAGGCGACCAGAGAGGAGGTGCACACACCCTCCACCGAAAAAGACACCACGGTTCAGAAGGAGGAAAAGCAACAGAAGGGCCCCCAACAAAAAGAGGAGGCCCCAGCACCTCCTGACAACCCAGCCCCAGCCCCATCTGATGAGGAACACTCAATGGAAGAGGAAGAGGATGGGACAAAGAATAAAGAGCCCTGGGAAACCGTGAACAGGGACAAACGTAAGAGGAAACAAAAAAAACAAACTGAAGAACCCCCTGAGGGGTAGTGGCAAAAAGCGACACCTCTCAGCCGGCGCACTTAGTGCCGACACCTCATCCGATGAGGGAAAACAGGACAAGAATCGACCTCAGATAAAGAGGCAAAGCACCAACGTGGAACGGAAGGCACAGAACCCCCAGACCACCGACCGGGAAGAAAACAAGGTCACAGACCAACCCCCGATAGCAACGAGCAGCAACAACCCAGGTGAAGACCGGCCTGCAACCCCAACACCTACTGACTGCCACGACGAACCCCAGGGCTACACCACCCCCCCAATGCATCTGCATCAAAATCACGGGGCCAGTACGGACCAGAACAGTTTTCTCAGCCCTGCAACTGTGCTAAAGTTTGCGAGCACCACCGGCATGCTGGGGAACATTCAACAGCTGGAACAGCCAACTGTATAGACTCTGGACTCTTGAGACTGGTAAATCTATCTTTTTATAATGGGTTTAAAAATTGCATCCATAAATGTGCGAAGCATCAAAGATACTTCGCGGTGTGTAGCCACACTCAACTATTTGGCAAATGTAAAAGCTGACCTACTGTTCCTGCAGGAGTGCGGAATTCCGCACCTCAGCAACTACAGGCGCTGGTCGAGCTGGTGGTCCCACGGGCCATCCATCTGGTCAGGAGGAAACGACTGCCGCTCCTCTGGCCTGGGTATTCTGCTGCGGGGAGGAAACTTCACCATCTCCGACGTTAAGGAGGTGGTGGGCGGGCGCCTCCTCGTAGCAGACGTGAAATACAAAAACACCCCTCTCAGACTTATTAATGTGTACGCCCCGGCCGTAAAAAGTGAGCGGCTGGCAGTCCTTCAGCAACTCCCACTGCTGTTGGCCACCTCCAAGCCGGTCATCCTGGGTGGTGACTTCAACTGCATCATCGATGCGGCTGGACGATCCAGCAATTCCGACAGCAAACTAGACGCTACGTCCAGACTCCTGATGGAAACGGTAAAAGACGCCAAGCTGCTCGACGTCTGCAGCAACCCTGCAGACGGCGCGCAGCGTAGATACACATGGTCACGGCCAGACGGGTCCGACCGCTCCAGGATCGACTTCTTTTTTGTGTCCCAAGCTTTCACGGTCAGGTCCACCGACGTAACGCCGGTGTTCTTCACCGACCACTGCCTCCTACTGGCCGACTGCCACCTGCAGGAAGACCAGGGGGTAGGCAGGGGGACGTGGAAGCTAAATGTAAAACTGCTGACCCCTGAGAACATCGAGGAACTCAGGAGGGATTACAAAGGTTGGAGAACCGTGAAACCCCTCTTTGAGGCCCCACATCTCTGGTGGGAAGCAATCAAGGGGAATATCAAGAGGTTTTTCATCCTCAAGGGCGTTCAGAAGGTGAGAGAGAGACGAGGGGTCATGTCCAGGCTCCAGAAAAGTATGCAAAATTTGCTCCAGCTGCAGTCGATGGGGGTGGATGTCAAGGAGGATCTCCAAGAGGTGAAGAGCCAGCAAGCCTCGCTCTACACCTCGGAGGCCTCCAAGGTTATCTTCCGTTATAGAGTCCGCTCCGTGGAGCAGGACGAAAAGTGCTCACGCTTCTTCTTCCAAAAGGTGCACAGAGAGACCTCTGTGATCAGCAGCCTGAAGGAAGAAGATGGCTCTGAAAAGTCATCGCAGTCTGACATCCTGAGGATCAGCCAATCCTTTTATGCCGGACTGTATGACCTGAAGCCAACAGATAACACTGTTTCCCAGACCTTCCTGTCGACTATCACGGAGGTCATAGGCGACAGCGAGCTGGAAAACCTGGACAAACCACTAACTCTGGATGAGCTGACAAAGGCCGCCAAGTCGTTCGAAACGAGTAAAATCCCCGGAAGCGACGGCTTACCGGTTGAGTTGTATTCGGCTCTGTGGGACTGGATAGGCCCAGACCTGCTGGAAGTGTACGAGAGTATGCTTCTGGAAGGCAACATGTCAGAGTCCATGAGGAAAGGCATCATCACCCTCATCTACAAGCAGAAGGGGGAAAGGGAAGAAATTCGAAATTGGCGACCCATTTCACTGTTGAATGTGGATTAGAAAATTCTAGCTAAGTTCATCGCCAATCGGGTCAGGTCTTCTCTGGAGTCGGTGATCCACCCTGAACAGACCTGTGCTGTACCCGGCAGGAAGATCTCTGATAGCTTCGCGCTACTCAGGGATACGACCGCCTATGTGCAGGACAGAAGGGTGGACACCTGCCTCATCAGCCTTGACCAGGAGAAGGCTTTTGACAGAATATCGCACACCTACATGATGGATGTGCTCTCCAAAATGGGGTTTGGGGAGGGAATTCGCAATTGCATCAAACTGCTCGACACAACCATCTATAGCGCAGTCTCAATCAATGGGTGGGAATCAGAAAAGTTCCAGATCAGATCTGGAGTCAGGCAGGGCTGCCCTCTCTCCTCTGCCCTTTTTGTGTGCTGCATAGAACCTTTTGCCGAGTCCATCAGGAGGGATCCGGGCATAAGGGGAGTGACGATCCCAGGCAGTGGCGGCATGCAAGTCAAGGCCTCCCTGTACATGGACGATGTGGCCGTCTTCTGCTCGGATCCTGCGCCTGTACGCAGGCTCTTGACCACCTGCGACCAGTTTGAACTGGCCTCGGGAGCCAAGGTAAACCGTGGCAAGAGCGAGGCCATGTTCTTTGGGAACTGGGCCGACCGGTCCTTTGTCCCCTTCACTGTCAGGTCAGATTACCTGAAGGTGCTGCTGATATGATTCGGAGTTGCTCGGGCGTGCACCAAAAACTGGGAGGAGCGCATAGCAAAGGTAAGGCAGAAACTGGGCTGGTGGGAGCAACGCTCCCTCTCCATTGCGGGCAAAACCCTGGTCATCAGGTGTGAGGTACTCTCGGTGCTACTGTACATGGCGCAGGTCTGGCCCATAACCTGACCCTACGCCACAGAAGTCACCCGGGCCCTCTTCAAATTTATCTGGTGATCCAAGATGGACCGTGTCCGAAGGGACACCATGTACAAACCTCTGGAGAAGGGAGGGCGGAACGTACCCAACGCCATCCTCATCCTGTTGGGCACCTTTGTGTCCAGCTGCATCAATCTGTGCGTGGACCCCCAGTATGCAAACACCAAGTGTCACGACATACTGAGGTTCTACCTGTCATCGGTGTTACGAAGGATGGGCCTGGCCTCATTGCCGCGGAACGCTCCAAGTAGTTGGACCGTACCGTACCACCTGTCCTTTGTGGAAAAGTTTTTGAAGGAAAACACCTTTGACCACAAGGCAATGAAGCAGTGGTCAACACGTAATGTCGTCGAGCAACGAGTATGTCACACCTGTGGCAAAACGGGGCATGTTGCCACAAACTGCAGTGTGACCTTCTGCAAAAACTGCAGGCAGGAGGGACACATGACTAAGGACTGCAAGGAAGACAAGTGCTGCAACCTGTTTGGGGAGGCCGGCCATCTTTACAGGGCCTGCCCGAAACGCGGGGCGACATATGCACAGATCATCAGCAGCGGAGTCAAAAAGATGATCAGAGAGGAGGTTCATACACCCTCCCCGAAAAAGATACCACGGCACAGAATACGGAAAAGCAACAGAAGGGCCCTCAACAAAAAGGGGAGGACACAGCACGCACTGACAACTCAACCCCAACCTCATCTGACAGGGAACACTCAATGGAAGAGGATGGGACAAAGAACAAAGAGCCCTGGGAAACAGTGAACAGGGACAAACGAAAGAGAAAACAAAAAAACAAACTGAAGAACCCCATAATGGGGAGTGGCACAAAGCGACACCTTTCAGCCAGCGGACTTAGTGCCGAAACCTCCTCCGACGAGGGTAAACAAGCCAAGGATCGGCCTCAAATAAAGAGGCAAAGCACCAACGTGGAACGGGAGGCACAGACCCCCCAGACCACAAACCGGGAAGAAAATAAAACCCGCCGAGACAACCAACCCCTGGCTCATGGGAACACCAATATGACCAACGGCCACCAAACGCCGGACATCGAAAACAAGGTCACAGACCAACCCCCGAAAGTAACAAGAAGCAACAACCCAGGCGAAGACCGGCCTGCAACCCCAACACCAACTGACTGCCACAACGGACGCCAGGGCTACACTCCCGCGCCCCCCCCCCTCAATACATCTGCATCAAGTTCACTAGCCAGTGCGGACCAGGACAGTTTTCTGAGCCCTGCAACTGTGCTAAAGTTTGCGAGCACCACCGGCATGCTGGGGAACATTCAACAGCTGGAACAGCCAACTGTAAAGACTCTGGACTCTGAGACTGGTAAATCTATCTT
The DNA here is from genome assembly GCF_047496885.1 of Scyliorhinus torazame. NCBI lineage: Eukaryota > Metazoa > Chordata > Chondrichthyes > Carcharhiniformes > Scyliorhinidae > Scyliorhinus > Scyliorhinus torazame. The sequence continues at coordinate 32,406,471 of NC_092726.1, forward strand.
TTTATAATGGGTTTAAAAATTGCATCCATAAATGTGCGAAGCATCAAAGATACTTCGCGGTGTGTAGCCACACTCAACTATTTGGCAAATGTAAAAGCTGACCTACTGTTCCTGCAGGAGTGCGGAATTCCGCACCTCAGCAACTACAGGCGCTGGTCGAGCTGGTGGTCCCACGGGCCATCCATCTGGTCAGGAGGAAACGACTGCAGCTCCTCCGGCCTGGGTATTCTGCTGCGGGGAGGCAACTTCACCATCTCCGACGTTAAGGAGGTGGTGGGCGGGCGCCTCCTCGTAGCAGACGTGAAATACAAAAACACCCCTCTCAGACTTATTAATCTGTACGCCCCGGCCGTAAAAAGTGAGCGGCTGGCAGTCCTTCAGCAACTCCCACTGCTGTTGGCCACCTCCAAGCCGGTCATTCTGAGCGGTCACTTCAACTGCATCATCGATGCAACTGAACGATCTGCCGGAGCCGACACAAACTAGACGCTACGTCCAGACTCCTGATGGAAACGGTAAGAGACGCCAAGCTGCTCGACGTCTGCAGAAACCCTGCAGACGGAGCGCAGCGTAGATACGCATGGTCACGGCCAGACGGGTCCGTCCGCTCCAGGATAGACTTCTTCTTTGTGTCCCGTGCTTTCACGGCCATGTCCAAGATGTATGGCCGGTGTTCTTCTCTGACAACATCCTCCTGCTGGCCGACTGCCACCTGCTGGAAAACCAGGCTGCAGGCAGGGGGACATGGAAGCTGAATGTAAAACTGCTGACCCCTGAGAACCTCGAGGAACTCGAGAGGGATTACAAAGGTTGGAGAACCGTGAAACCCCTCTATGAGGCTCCACATCTCTGATGGGAAGCAATCAAGGGGAATATCAAGAGGTTTTTCATCCTCAAGGGCGTTCAAAAGGCGAGAGAGAGACGAGGGGATCATGTCCAGGCTCCAGAAAAGTATGCAGAATTTGCTCCAGCTGCAGTCGATGGGGGTGGATGTCAAGGAGGATCTCCAAGAGGTGAAGAGCCAGCAAGCCTCGCTCTACACCTCGGAGGCCTCCAAGGTTATCTTCCGTTCCAGAGTCCGCTCCGTGGAGCAGGACGAAAAGTGCTCACGCTTCTTCTTCCAAAAGGTGCACAGAGAGACCTCTGTGATCAGCAGCCTGAAGGAAGAAGATGGCCCTGAAAAGTCATCGCAGTCTGACGCCCTGAGGATCAGCCAATCCTTTTATGCCGGACTGTATGACCTGAAGCCAACAGATAGCACTGATTCCCAGACCTTCCTGTCGACTATCACGGTGGTCTTAGGCGAGCTGGAAAACCTGGACAAACCGCTAACTCTGGATGAGCTGACAAAGGCCGTCAAGCCCTTCGAGACGAGTAAGACTCCCGGAAACCTCTGGAGAAGGGAGGGCGGAACGTACCCAACGCCTCCCTCATCCTGTTGGCCACTTTTGTGTCCAGCTGCATCAAGCTGTGCGTGGACCCCAAATATGCAAACACCAAGTGTCACTACATACTGAGGTTCTACCTGTCCAACGTTTTACGAAGGATGATCCTGGCCTCAGTGCCGCGGAACGCTCCAAATCGTTGGACCGTTCCGTACTACCTGTCCTTCGTGGAAAGGTTTTCGAAGAAAAACACCTTTGACCACAAGGCAATGAAGCAGTGGTCAGCACGTAATGTCCTCGAGGCCCTCAGGGAAAAGGAGACCGTGGAGGACGTTGGATGGTTCCCTGAGCAGACTGCCAGAGTCATCTGGCAGAACGCCTCATCACCAGAACTTTCAAACAAGCACCAAGACCTAGCTTGGCTGGTGGTGAGAAGGCTCTGCGCCAATGCACGCTGCCCTCGGAGTGGCTGTGTGGGAAATGAGACGGTCACACACCTCCTTGTGGAATGTGCCTTTGCAAAGAAGGTCTGGCGAGAGATGCAGTGGTATTTGTCAAGGTTTATCCCGAGCAGCTCTGTGACACAGGACTCTGTGCTCTACGGACTGTTTCCAGGGACACACACCGAGACAAATATCAACTGCTGCTGGAAGGTCATCAACTCGGTGAAAGACGCTCTTTGGTCTGCCCGAAACTTGCTGATCTTCCAGTGCAAAGAATTGTCCTCGATCGAGTGTTGCAGACTGGCACATTCCAAGGTCCAGGACTACGTGCTGAGGGACGCACTCAAGCTTGGGGCAGCTGCCGCCAAGGCGCAATGGGGAAAGACCACTGTGTAAGGTCCTTCCAGCAAATGTACACCGAGGGCCGGGTAACAGTGTAAAACCCCTCGGTCTGGGCAACCAACACTCCAATGTATAAAAGAAACATGACGATGTAAATATTTAAGAAGGAATTGTAATGTAAAGAGTGATATGTGTATAATAAAATCAAAATTGAATGGAAGAAAGTCAAGGCAATGTGTAACTCTGACGGAAATGTAGTCAAGACAATTCGAAATGCTCTGTAATGCTCATGATAAATTTTATTAATAAAGTATATTTTTTTGAATAACATTTAAAAAAACAAAATCTGTTCTTATCAGTATAATATCTGATGTGTCCTCTATCTGGGGACCGAATATTAAATTGAATTTAAGATTCGGAGATCGTGCAGGGGCTTGCTCCTAACACTCCACGCATCGACCTGGTCTTGCCATGCTTCCGGGAATGGTGCCTTCACCCCGCTTTGGGGAGCAAAGGTGCGAAGGCAGAAAATGGCGCAAAACCTGCCTTCCCCTTTTCTGTCTTGTCTAGTTATCTCATCCTGACTAATTTAAGGCCTTTCAGGCTCCAAAGCATTGCTAGCTTTTCTGCTGGCGGGAGCTTCGTGCACGAATGTTGCGAGCCGGTGGACTCGCGGACGTTCGGCAGCCAGGCTCCGTTTTCGGCTGATATGCGCACAGATTTCCTGCTGCTTTTTACAGGCCTCTCACCCTCACCCCCGGATGCCGACTTGCCTTCTCCTCATTTCACTGACCAAAGCCCTTCATCCTGCACAACAGAGAAGTGTGGCGACAGACTGAACGGCATCCTGATTTGGATGTAGGTGTACCTTCACGGTGTCTCTTTTCATTCTCCTGACTCCACGACCAACACGCCAGGGTGGAGCTCAGGGGGACTAGACATTGCCCCCTGTTGGATTCCGCCAGTACTTGCTGCTTGCACGGATTGCCCTTTGTTCGGCAAAGGTGGAGGTTTCTTCGACTCCCTGCGTTGGGTGTCACTGGGCCTTCACAGCGTCTTCTTTCCTTCTGGTGACGACAGTGGAAGGCGTGCCAGACGATGTCTCCCTGTTGTGTTTTTCTGGTTCTGCATGCACAGACTCCACAGTGCTCGGCCAAGCTGGAGATCTCTTGACCAACCATGACCGTAGACTAAACGTTCCAAAGCACAGTCGAGCGCAGCAAGGTGCACCAGAATGTTGGTGGGCGAGGAGGACAAGAGCCATAGCCGGGAAATATTGGCTATCGCTTCTCGGCCTTTTGGCTTTGATCAACAGTATATTGGATCAAGAGAAGCTGAGGATTGTGATGTAGATTGGAGAACACAGAGGGATTGAAGTCGTCAAAGAGAAAACGTTTGGAGCTCGGCTGCTATTGGTGGATCTACATGCTGGGCTAAGCTTCTGGTTTAGGCCTAATGCCGATACAGTTTAGACTCAAAGTATGAGCTATGGCTGCAACTGCATCCCGACCACCAGGCTGGGGAGTGGAAACACTGTCCGAATCACAGCGAAGAAGGCGGAAGGGGAGTCACCTGTAGACCGAAACTTCTTCGTGAAGCGGGTGCTGCTCGAGTGCTGCGGGGTTCAAGCAACAGATATCTTCTGCTTGCAAAACCTCCCCAACAATGGATATTTTGATGTCACCTTCAAGAGGGTTGCAGCGTGCATCAAATTCTTGAACGTGTTCAAAGAAAAGGGCAAGCAAAGTCCCCTGTTTATCCTGACTGCGGAGCCTCTTTTTACGTTACCGTCGCAGCAAAACCGGGTTGTTACACTGCACACGTACAAGCCCCACGTCCCCGTGTCTGATGTGCTCACGTTCCTCGCCAGGTACGCTGAGCTGAAAAGTGACAGCGTGCAACTGATGGACACCTTTGGCATCTGGACAAGTGAGCACCAGATCAAGGTGACTCTGAGAACAGAGGGTGGCGGAACCATCCTGCAACCCCCCTCCAGTTCCGCCATTGGAGTAAATCGTGGCTACCTCTACTACGTGGGACAGCCACGAGTATGCCACACCTGTGGCAAAATGGGGCATGTTGCCGCCAACTGCAATGTCACCTTCTGTAAAAACTGCAGGCAGGAGGGACACATGACTAAGGACTGCAAGGAAGACAAGTGCTGCAACCTGTGTGGGGAGGCCGGCCATCTGTACAGGGCCTGCCCGGAACGCGGGGCAACGTACGCACAAATCATCAGCGGCAGAGTCAAAAAGGCGACCTCAGAGGAGGTTGATGCCACCTCCATCGACAAAGACACAACAGCGCAGAATGTGTAAAAGCACCAGAAGGGCCCTCAACAAAAAGGGGAGGCCAAAGCACGCCCTGACAATACAACCCCAACCTCATCTGACGAGGAGCACTCAATGGAAGAGGATGGAACGAAGATTCAAGAGGAATAAAAGGTGAACAACATTAAACCAGCTGTACCGCTCCGTGGAAATCTCAGAGACAACCCCAGACAATGAGGCGCTGAGATGAATGTGTGTTTAAAAGGTGCGGGATGCAGAATGTGCCGGTGAAAAGGCGGCTGCCCCTTTCCTCTGTGTCTGTCAATGAATTAAAGACTCAAATGCCTCTCTGTCTCAAACCTCTGTCAGTGTGGCTGATTCAACTGCTTCAAGGCTGCCGCCAGCTGGTGGTTCACAGCCGCTGCAGGCGCTGCTCTGCGGCCAGAGAGACGTCGGCGGCTGTTTCCCGTCCCGGCCGCCAGAGGGCGTGGGTCACTCTCCCAGAAGCCGATGCTGCTTCCGCTCCTCCCAGTATCACCTCCTGTCCGCAGCCCGGCACGGCCGCTGCTTGTTGGCGGAACATCCGGTTCCCGGTGTTGGGCGGGGCATCCGCCATGTTGCCGTGACGTCACCTCTCCACCCACCGGTTATTTCACAGAAAAGAGGAAGAAGCGGCTGCTGGGAAACGGGGGAGTTGACTTAAATTCAGAGCCGCCCCCAGGAAATGAATTAAAATCAAATCAACAGGTCATTTCATAACCCAGTGACGGCTGCGGGACTGCGCATGCGCCGCCGCATCCCCCAGAGTGCGGCCAGAGGAGCCCAGGTTTTAAAAATAAATCAAATTGTCAAAAACAGATCAAAACTGGAATCGAAGCTTCAGAACCGAGAAGGAAGAGGAATTCAGACGGGAGAGGATGCGAGCAATTATAATCATCAGATGCAAATTAAAATTCAAACATGCGCCTGTGCTCATGTGCGGAGGGGCTTTCCCCCAGAGGACAGCGAGCGGGCCATCACCTCAATGAAGCCGTTTCCCCTGGCAACTCAAGATTGCCGCCGGCAATCTCCCCGGCAACTCAAAATGGCGCCGGCCGTCACACCGAGCAGCTCAAGATGGCCGCCATCCTCAGGCTGTGGTTGTGGCGCAGGCGCAGTGGCGACTCCTGCAGCCCATTGTCCAGATTGGATGGAGCAGGAGATGGACAACAATTCCCTGAGGCAGAGACTGGCCAATGGCAGCATCTTTATTGACAAAACCAGTTCACATTGACTGAGCTTCAGCTCAATCTCAACGATGGCCGTTGACCAGCTCCACATTGAAACCACCGCGCCATCCACGGTGAAAAGTCCTTCTTACAAAGTAGACGTCTATCCTGAGATTGGACATTGCCCGTGACCCACAATATAACAGAAATTCCAAACTCAAATCACACGCAATGTGACAAAGGGCCACCCAGGCACAACACCAGAGTTTGGTTTGACCAACACCAATGTGTGTTTGATTCTGGTGGCACGCACTCCGACCTGGTGTGCGATCATTCTGAGGCAGAGAGACATCAGGATAACATCAGACGAAACATTGTGCCTTTTAATCTCTCTCCCTCTGACAGTCCCCGAGCAGGTACAACACGGCCATTAGACAGCCGTTCAGGTTGGGTGGATTGGCCATGAAAAACTGCCCGTTAATGTCCAAGTGTGTGCAGGTTCGGTTACTGGGTTATTGCGGTCGAGGGGGGTGGGCGGGGGAGTGGAACTCGGTACAGTACACTTTCGGAGGGTTGGCGTAGACTCAATGGGCCAAATGGCTTCCTTCTGTAATTGGAGTCATAAAATCATACAGCACAGAAAGGGCCATTCGGCCCATTGCGCTTGTGCGGGTCATAAATGAACAACTAACCATTCTAATGCCGTTTTCCAGGACTTGGCCCATAGCCTTCTATGCCGTGTAGGAATTCCATGTGATTCCATAAAATGTGCTCTTGATATCCATGATGGATTCTACTTCCACTTCAATGTCAGGCAGTATATTCAGGACAATAGTCACTGACTACATTAATACAATTCCTCAGTCACCTCTGTCGCAAAACTATCGACAACCGCTTCATCAGTGACCTTCCCTCCATCATAAGATCGCTGATAATTGCACAATCTTCAGCACCATACACAACTCCTCAGACAATGAAATGGAAAATGTGATCATACGAAGCAGGTCAGGCAGCATCTATGGAGATACAAACAAATTACTTGAGTTATATGACACAGGAGTGCATCAGAAGCTCAGCAGATTGATTCTTGGGAGGGAAGATTGTCGCCTTGGAGAGATTGGGTTGACAGCACCTGCATTCACTAGAATTGAGAAGAATGGGAGGGAATCGAATTGAACCGTATAAAAAACTGACAGTGCTGGAGAGGCTGGATGCAGGGATGTTCGTTATTCTGGTTGGGGGCTGGGGAAGAGGAAGGTGTCACTGCAAATTGTTTCCATTCAAATAGTCACCCAATGCCCTCTTGAGTGCCTCGATTCAAACCTTCCACCAATGTGCCAAGGGCAGCATGGTAGCCTTGTGGATAGCACAATTGCTTCACAGCTCCAGGGTCCCAGGTTCGATTCCAGCTTGGGTCCCTGTCTGTGCGGAGTCTGCACATCCTCCCTGTGTGTGCGTGGGTTTCCTCCGGGTGCTCCGGTTTCCTCCCACAGTCCAAAGATGTGCAGGTTAGGTGGATTGGCTATGATAAATTGCCCTTAGTGTCCAAAATTGCCCTTAGTGTTGGGTGGGGTTACTGGGTTATGGGGATAGGGTGGTGGTGTTGACCTTGGGTAGGGTGCTCTTTCCAAGAGCCGGTGCACACTCGATGGGCCGAATGGCCTCCTTCTACACTGTAAATTCTACGAAAGCAAATTATTTTACTCCCATCATTCAAAGCTGATCCATTGTCCATCAAAAAAATCAATTGCTTCAACAAATGTACGGAAATATGATATCGTTTTGCGCTATTCATGACCATATTGTTATGGGCGAGGCGTTTTTAGAACCCGAAGATCTATCATGGAGTTCAACCAACCTCTCCCTTTAATGGATTTGTTGCTTTTCCTAGCACACGGCTTGTTCCCGAGGTGTAGGATTGCATTTATGGATACGTGGGTTTTTAAACACAAAACACTTTTATTCCATGAACTCAACTTAACATCTTAAATAAACATTGGATCTCTTAACACCCTTTTCTTCAAAGATAACTCAGAAAATATTGCAACAGTAAATAATTCCGAAAAATGTTCCTTCGAACTTCCAAAAGACTTAACACCTTCAAACAAAATCACATCAGGTTGAAGGCTTTACTTTAAATCACCCAAAATGATCCACGGATAGTCTTTCATGGCAGAGACCCAGCTCACTGTAAAGCACAGAAACACACAAGCTGCTTTTCAAACTGCAAACTTCTTGAAACACACAGACACACACAAGCTACTTTTTAAAACTGCAGCTCTTTGGAAACTCCGAGACACAGACACGCTCTTTTTCCAACTGCAAAACAAAACTGCAAAATGGCTGACCTGACCTCAGCTCCACCCACTCTCTGACATCACTGTTTTCTTAAAGGTACATTGCTTCAACATCCATGTCTTAAAGGTACTCTCACATGATAATGTCCTGTGCTTCTATGTTACACCGATATTGTATTTTGATCAGATCACTGGGGTTGTGTTATCTGGTCGAAGGTTTTTCCAGAAGGAAATCCGGTGGAGGAGAGGTTGCGACATTACAATTCTCTTGGGCAGACAGATTGCAATTGCAGGTAGGCTATTACTAGGCCAAGCATTACCCAGCCTCCTGTTTCTGACCCCGAAAACGTCTACCGCAGGGATAACCTGCCAGTTCTTGCCAGGTTGGGTGTAGTATCTATTAAACTATCAAGAAAAAGATTCTTACATTTACAAGTTCAGGACAATTACCAACACACCATCCCCTAGCCTAAAATCACATCAGTGGCATTGGAATGGGGAAGATTATTTATTCCTTAAAAAACAAACCCACAAATAACAAGTCAAATTTGTTATTGAAGTCAATGCCTGGACGATCATTTTCCAGCATCCCATAATCAGACGGGCATCCCCCAGAGCCGAAGGGTTAGACAAGCAAAGTGAAAGAGAATACATTATATTTAATGGAGTGTGTTTTGATACATAGAAGTGTCCCCAACAAAACTGGAGAGTAAGGAAGATGGAGGATATTCCTTCAGACACTATCGCAGAGGCAGACTTCTTTCAAAATATTAATAGTAAGTGTGGGAAACATTTGCAATAATTCTATACATGATTAAGGAGAATGAAATAAATAGTTAATTGGTCGATCATTTTTACAACACACTGTGGGACATGGTCTGTGTGGGTCATGTTGTTGCAAATGGATCTTCCATCCTTTTTTTTAAAGAACAACTTGGAACAAAATGTCCTTGTCACTAGGTTATATATACGGTTGTAAAAAAAAACATGTGAAAAGTTCTCCCATATTCTTAGAGGTTTTGCCTTTCGCCATAGCTTATATTTTACCATTCTGACAATTCAGAAAAATAACAATAAATGTATAAATTTCCACTTTGCGCATTGTATCTCAATTAGAATTCCGTGAAGGTTTTGTGGCCAAATCCCGCGAAACCCCGTTGGCTTCATCAACAGACAGCCCCTCCCTACACCACCACCCCGACACTCGCTGACACACAGACAGAGCATCTGCTGTCAAAAATAACGGCCTTTGAGATCATGCGCTACATAATGTTCCAAGATGCAGCATGCAGTGGTGGCATTTCAGGCCTTAACACAGGGAGCATATTGAGGGCCTGGTTTGGAAGGATGGGGTTGAGGGGCAGAGGGGTAGTGGTGCAGTGCCCCAGGGTATAGTGTGATGCTGTCCACAGTTGTCTTCATAAGATACCGTAAATCATGCTCGATGGTTGGAAATATGAAGGCACGGATAGGGAATAAACAGAGAATGTGGCAGCCCTCAAATAGTAAAATTATTTGATTGAAAATTGACCAGGACGGGTAACAGAGTTTCATTGAATGGCTGTTGTTCAACAGAAGTCAAACATGTATTACTGTGTAAGTTCTGATATGCGGTCACTGTATGTATTTTGGGACATTAGTTAATATTGAGGTAATTCTTCAGCAACTCATAAAACACTGATTTAAAAAGCCATAACATGAAAAATATATTTCTTCCCAGAGATGTGAGACGTGAGAAATTTTAGTTGCAAAACATATGTTCCGCATCCGGGTATTCCAAATGGATAGAGAAATGCTGATGGCGTCTAAAAGTCACGAACTCTTGCTGAATCAAAATTCTTAAAGTGTCTCGACACAAACAGAACTGCTCTACGAACCAGGACACGGCATACAACTGAGACATCACCCGAAATATTAACAGATTAATAGCTGGATCCCTCATTTTCACAACATCCAGACACTGCTTCAGAATTCATCTCTGAACAAAGATACAAGAGTGCATCAGTGGGCCTCTCGCTAATAAAGCAATACAGGGTTGACCAGGTAGCCGTGTGGTCCCAATTACTGACCAAACACCTGAGAAATCACATCGTGGTTCGTGCTTGACATGCTGTTGTTATGGGCGAGGCGTTTTCAGAACCCCAAAATGTACCATGGAGTTCAACCAATCTCCCCCTTTAATGCAATTGGTGCTTTTCCGAGCACACGGCTTGTTCCCGAGGTGTGGGATTACAATTATAGACACGTGGGTTTTCAAACACAACACAATGTTTATTCCATGAACTCAACTTAACCTCTTAAATGAACATTGGATCTCTTAACACCCCTTACTTCAAAGATAACCCCGAAAACATTACAACAGTAAATAATCCTTCAGTTATTCCTTTCACCATCCAAGAGAGACTGAACACCTTTAAACAGAAACACACCAGGTTAAACGCTTTACTATTATGAGTTTAAATCACCCAAATGATCCAGAGATAGTCTTTCACCTTTGAACATCCTTGAGACTTAACACCTTTAAACAGAAACACATCAGGTTAAAGGCTCTACCATTATGAGTTTAAATCACTCAAATGATCCAGAGATAGTCTTCCATGGCAGAGATCACAGCAGATCCAGCTCACTGTAAAACACAGACACACCCAAGCTCTTTTCAAACTGGAACTGCAAAATGGCCGAACTGAGCTCAGCTCCACCCACTCTCTGCTATCACTGTTTTCTGAAAGGTACATTGCTGAAACATCGATTTCTTAAATGTACTCTCACATGACACTGTGTATTGAAATATGTCAGAGGAAACTGACAACCAGATTGTAACTGACCCAGAAACCGTAATCACATGCTGCAACTAAAGGTAAGAGGGGGACCTAACATCCCAAGTACCTTTCTGCTCGCATCTCAACGGTATGTGTGGCATGTTCCTATGAGGAAGAAGGATAAATACGGCAATTTTCGGGAACCTTGGATAACGAGAGATATTGTAGGCCTCGTCAAAAAGAAAAAGGAGGCATTTGTCAGGGCTAAAAGGCAGGGAACAAAAGAAGCCTGCGTGAAATATAAGGAAAGTAGGAAGGAACTTAAGCAAGGAGTTAGGAGGGCTAGAAGGGATCACGAAAAGTCATTGGCAAATAGGGTTAAGGAAGATCCCAATGCTTTTTACACGAACATAAAAAGCAAGAGGGTAGCCAGGGAAAGGGTTGGCCCACTGAAGGATAGGCAAGGGAATATATGTGTGAAGCCAGAGGAAATGGGCGAGGTACTCAATGAATACTTTGCATCAGTTTTCACCATAGAGAAGAAATTGGTAGATGTTGAGTCTGGAGAATAGCCAATGTTGTTCCTCTGTTTAAGAAGCGTAGCAAGGATAATCCAGGGAACTACAGGCCGGTGAGCCTTACTTCAGTGGTAGGGAAATTACTGGAGAGAATTCTTCGAGACAGGATCTACTCCCATTTGGAAGCAAATGGACGTATTAGTGAGAGGCAGCATGGTTTTGTGAAGGGGAGATCGTGTCTCACTAAATTGATAAGAGTTTTTCGAGGAGGTCACTAAGATGATTGATGCAGAGAGGGCAGTGGATGTTGTCTATATGGACTTCAGTAAGGCCTTTGACATGGTCCCTCATGGTAGACGAGTACAAAAGGTGACGTCACACGGGATCAGGGGTGAGCTGGCAAGGCGGATACAGAACTGGCTAGGTCATAGAAGACAGAGAGTAGCAATGGAAGGATGCTTTTCTAATTGGAGGGCGGTGAACAGTGGTGTTCCACAGGGATCAGTGCTGGGACCTATGCTGTTTGTAGTATATATAAATGATTTGGAGGAAAATGTAACTGGTCTGATTAGTAAGTTTGCAGACGACACAAAGGTTGGTGGAATTGCGGGTAGCGATGAGCACTGTGAGAGGATACAGCAGGATTTAGATTGTTTGGAGACTTGGGCGGAGAGATGGCAGATGGAGCTTAATCCGGACAAATGTGAGGTAATGCATTTTGGAAGGTCTAATGCAGGTAGGGAAAATACAGTGAATGGTAGAACCCTCAAGAGTATTGAAAGTCAGAGAGATCTAGGTGTACAGGTACACAGGTAACTGAAAGGGGCAGCACAGGTGGAGAAGGTAGTCAAGAAGGCATACGGCATGCTTGCCTTCATTGGCCGGGGCATTGTGTATAAGAATTGGCAAGTCATGTTGCAGCTTTATAGAACCTTAGTGAGGCCACACTTGGAGTATAGTGTACAATTCTGGTCGCCACACTACCAGAAGTATGTGGAGGCTTTAGAGAGGGTGCAGAAGAGATTTACCAGAATGTTGCCTGGTATGGAGGGCATTAGCTATGAGGAGCGGTTGAATAAACTCGGTTTGTTCTCACTGGAACGAAGGAGGTTGAGGGGCGACCTGATTGAGGTCTACAAAATTATGAGGGGCATAGACAGAGTGAATAGTCAGGGCTTTTCCCCGGGGTAGAGGGGTAAATTACTATGGGGCATAGGTTTAAGGTGAGAGGGGTAAGGTTTAGAGTAGATTCACGAGGCAAGTTTTTTACGCAGAGGGTGGTGGGTGCCTGGAACTCGCTACCGGAGGAAGTGGTGGAAGCAGGGACGATAGTGACATTCAAGGGGCATCTTGACAAATACATGAATAGGATGGGAATAGAGGGATACGGACCCCGGAAGTGTAGAAGATTGTAGTTTAGTCGGGCAGCATGGTCGGCACGTGCTTGGAGGGCCGAAGGGCCTGTTCCTGTGCTGTACATTTCTTTGTTCTTTGTTCTTTATGGTCCATCCGGCCTGCTCTGTGTAGTTAGGAAGTACTGAGGGATTTCAGCTGGATCGTGGCTCCTGTACAACTAGGCAGGACAAGGTATCTGTATAGCTTATTGATTTTCACTTGAGGATTTTATATAGAAGCCATGCTGTCAGAAGTTGCCAGTAAATGGTTACAGTTTTGCAATGTTACCTTCCCCGATACATTGCCCGGCACAAGTTAGAATGTTCAGTCGCAGCGTGGCAACGCGAACAGAGATCAAAGACTGAAATGCAAACACAGACATCGCCAGAACGCCAGGTGCTTCCTGTCAGTTTTGCAGAATAGGAAAACACACAGCGAGCCTTCTGAGGCTCTGCAAACTTAAAGCTGCTTTCGCATTACCCAAAATATATCTCAATGCCAATTGGTCAGCTTCTCATCAACATTTCTCTTCGTGTTCACAACAAATATGGCAGTGCGCTTTACTTCTGTGCCAGAGGCTCGATAAATATTGCAGCACGTTTACTCAACTGACTGGCAAGTTGACCGATGAAGGTGCAAGTATTTTTGTGCATGAATAATGAAGGAGTACTGAGCGGCATTGGCCTGACGTACTCTGTCACTCTAAGCTGGGCACAGACAGCAAACATGCTCAGAAATGTAATGTTGGCCTCGATCGTCTGATCGAAAAGTAATTAAATTCAATTGAAGAATTACTATATTTTAACAGAGCCTTTAATTGCGTATTTCTGCAATAAGTCGCTGCAAATTAGAAGTTAATTGAGATTGAGCTGACATTTAGACTTAACGTTATATAAAACACAATAGGTTGCTGAAATCCTTAGTTAAACTGCGTGTCATTCATTTAAGTATGTTCAAGGCTGAGATAGATACAATTTTAATCAATAAGTGGATCACGGGATATTGGGATAACGGGTAAAAGTGGGCTGGAAGATTATCATTGCAGATCAGTATTGCACAGTATTGAATTGTGGAACAGACTTGATTGGATAAATGACCTACTTCTGCCCCAACGTCTTGTAGATTTATGATCTGTAATGCATCCCCAAATCTTTAGTTATCCCTGTACAGTATCACCGACAATAATCCTCTGCATATTTCACGAACACAGCTGATTTTCTTGCAGAATAGCCAGGAAAATGTTATAAATTTGACACAACGTCTATTTGAAACATATGACAACATCGGGAGCCACATCAAAGATCAGTTTAAAATAGGGCCGTTTCAACTTCAGGAATCGAGAGAAAATTTGGAAATAGACATTTCACTTCACAGTCTCGACATTTTCCAATTGGATTGGGGACACGGCAGTACATGTCCGTGTGCGTCTGGGTGTGCTTTGATTTAGATTTTAAAAATGTACGGAACATGCGGTAAAGGATTTTGGATTCTGTGATGGACATTGAAAAGTGAAAATCACACTGTGTCAGCACAAACACTGAGTGCAATCAGGATGTTGAAACAAATGTCACAATGGGTTTCAAATATAAAATCTGACTAATTTCAAACATAATCGATGAGCTGCCTCTGAATCTGTTGGTGGCCAGGTTTAACATGATATTTTAAATGAGGGTGATAAAAAGATCCATTTGGAGCTTAATTTTTACTTTGTTTTCAGGTTTTCCTGTGGATGTGTTGTTTCTCCATTATAAACCCCGCATTTAGGCGGATTAGCAAACACAATTTAGTCTTCCAATGCCTGCTTCATTTCAGGTGAACATTCCATCTCACGCACGGCTCTCTCTGACTGACAGAGCTGCAGTTTCAGTGCGAAATTGCCTTTCATCTGAATCTGGATGCTATGTTGCTGAGGTCACCTTGTCATGAACGGTTGCATGTTTCGCTCCAAAGATGCTGCTACATCATTCAAGTCATTCAAACATTTTATTTTTCGCGTTTATAATTCAGTACGTCAGGTTCAACAGCATTGTGCTTATATGCTACACGGGAACCTTTGTGACAGAAGAATATTGCTGACAAAGGGACACAAAGCAGCTTAGAAGGGCCTCCAAAAACGAATAATGAAAGGAAACTTGTAAGCGGCATCAAAATGAAAAAGAATAAGTTTGACAGCTGTACAAAAGGAACGCCGGCGATCAGGAGCACTATTGGCCCGCTGCAGACTGAAAGTGAGGATATTTTCAATGACTGTGACAACATTGCACACACGGTGAATAATTATTTGCCTGAGCATTCACATTAGGGCAGGACGCTGGAAAGTGTGAGGCCTCCCATTGTGGGCCAAGAAAGGAGATACCTGGGTACTTTCTGGATCTAGATGGTATGAAGCTAAATTCAGTGGAATCCGAGAGGGGCCTGTGGGTTCAACTGCCCAGAACAAAGAACAAAGAAATGTACAGCACAGGAACATGCCCTTCGGCCCTCCAATCTTGAGCCAATCATGATGCCCTAACCCTAACAAAACCTTCTGTACTCGGACCGTATTCCTCTATTTCCTCCATGTGGATGTACCTAGCCTCTTAATTTTGCTCATATGCCTACTTCCACCACATCCTCTGGCAGCGTGGTCTACGCACCCACCACTTTGTGTGAAAACCTTACTCCGCACACCTTCCTTACACTTTCCCCCTCTCACGTAGAATCTCTGCCCTCTTCTAATTGACACTTCCACCCTTGGAAAAAACCACTGACTACCCACCCGGTCTATGCCTCGCATAATGTTGTAGAACTCTATCAGGTGTCTCCTCATCTTCTGTCTTTCCAGCGAAATCAATTCTTGTTTATTCAATCTTTCCTCACAGTGAACACCTTCGAGACCAGGCACCATCCTGGTGAACTTACTTTTCACTCCCTCCAAACTCACACGTCTTTCTGATAATGTGGTTACTAGACCTGCACGCAATATTCTAAATGCGCCTAACCAAGGTTTTAAATAGCTGAAACGTGATTTCCTAACTCCGATACTCAATGACCCGGCTGATGAAGGCAATCATGTAATTTACCTTCTTAATCACCTTGGCCACCTGTGTTGCCACTTTCACGGAAGTGTGGACCTTCACGCCGTGATCCCTCTGTTTGTTAATGTTCCTGAGCGTTCTGCCACTTACAGTATAATTCATACCTAGATTTGATACTCCAAAATGCATCATCTCGCCTTTGTCCGGAATAAACTCCAACTTTAATGTGTTTGCCCAAATTTCCAAACTATCTAGACCCTGTTCTGTACTCTGGCAATCCTTGCCACGATCAGCAACTCCGCCAATCTTCGCGTCATCCCCAAACTTACTGAAAATACCACCCACATTTTCTTCCAGATCATTTATGTATACAGCGATCGCGGCTCCGATCCCTGCGGAACATCCCTAGCTACAGATCTCCGTTCTGAAAAACACCCTTCCACCGCTACGCTCTGCCTTGTACAACCAAGCCAATTCTGTGTCCATCTGGCCATCCCACGACGAATCCCATGTGATTTTCGTTTTTCTACCAGTCTGCCCTGTGGAACCTTGTCAATCTCCTTACTAACGTCCATCTAAACTACATCCAGAGCCCTTTCCTCATCAATTTTCTTTGTTACGTCTTCAGAAAACTCAATAAGTCGGTGAGGCATGGCCATCTACGTGCAAAACCGTGCTGTCTGTCACTAACTAGTCCATTCGGCCCATCGAGTCTGCACCGGCTCTTGGAAAGAGCGCCCTACCCAAGCCCACGCCACCCTATCCCCATAACCCAGTAACCCCACTCAACCAACACTAAGGGCAATTTTGGACACTAAAGGCAATTTAGCACGGCCAATCCACCTAACCTGCACATCTTTGGACTGTGGGAGGAAACCGGAGCACCCGGAGGAAACCCACGCACACACGGGGAGGATGTACAGACTCCGCACAGAGGGATTCTGGGAGCTGTGCTGGGACATGTGCGTTAGGAACACTCACTTCCTGACTTGTGGAGGAAAAGCAAAAGGCTCTGGCGTTACAGCTGCAATAGGCCGCTGAGTTTGTGGTGGGAGATTCTATGACTCTATGATGCAGGATACGTCATCCACTTCCCTTCATGGGCCGCACAGGACAAGGAGGTGGATGAAACCTGGGCTTATCTCACGTGTTATTGGTCTGGTTGTTTCTCATTGGTGCACTTTATCAAAGTGTGGTTTACCTTATCCACAGGACAGCATGAATTGATTACGCAGAAGAGGACAAACTGTTCTCAAAGAAATAATTGTCTGAACAGTGTGAGTTTCAGATCGTGCATGAAAGGCAGTCTAGTGTCTGTGCACAACATCTGGTTAATATTCCAGTCTGATCGCAGTAAAGGACTGCCGGGACGATGCTGCGCTCCTTTCTGACACTAATTACACTGCAGCTTCTGAACTGTGAGTTATTATTGACTAAAACTATTCTGATTCCTATTGAGAAATCAGCTATTATAAATATTTACAACAAATGAAGAGATGTACTAATTATTCGTCATGAAAATGTTTATGTGCTACATTGAGGAAGATAGGCGTTTGAATATTAACATTGGATACCGGAGTTAAAGGAATATTAATATATAATAAACTGCATTGGGAGTTGGTGAGCTCAGTGTCTGAAAAACTGAAATCCTCAGCGTTTTTCCATCATTCTTGATTCTTGGATTGAATTATTGTTTCGCACGAAGAAAGAACGAAGGTCAGGTAACAGGCACAAACTGGATCAAATTTCCTTCCATCCATACACTCAGGTTGGGCCAATAGGCCTATGTTTGTGACTCAAATAATTCTGAGTTCACTAGTCTCCAACGGAAACCGTCTTTAATCTCCGTTCACCGGAGAGTCTTGGTGCAGGCTTCAGAAATTGGAGTTAAAAATCAAAAGGAGTGTTCACACTGAACCTGGAAGAAACAATTGACTTTTCCCTCAGAGTTTCAGAATCTGGGCTCCTTTTAGGAAAAGGTGACCGGGGATTTTCAACTGTGACCTTCAGTCATGTCTTTTCAGCTTTCTATGACCTTCAGCTTTCCCGATAAAGCTGGGAAATTAACTGGCAGAAGTTCTCGTTATTTAATATGTTAAATTATTTGTTTCATATTAAAATCCACCCCTTTCAAGTAAATTTAGAATATTGCATAAATGATTTACTTATTTTTTAAATTTTCAGTTGAGATTTACATCAAATTGAGATTTAAATCTGTCCTTGAACATAAACACGTTAGTAGATGGGTTTACTTTGGCATCCGCCACCCCTGTACATGTACAGCATATTATAAAAACACATTGAAGTATTTAAAGTGAGCTTGTCCGTTTTAAGTTTGCAGCCGCTGATTGAAGCAGTTAAATCCAGGCTGGCCGGCAGCACAGTGGTGAGCATGGTGCCGAGGATGTGCAGACTTTGGCCACGCTAAATTGCACCAGAATGTCATGTTGTTATTGTTGAATGGAAGCCGACGTATAAGCCAATGCAGTGAGTTTAAACTGCACTAACATCGCCATGAAGCTCCATATATATCTGTCAGAGATTTTCCACAGTAGACCTTCCACATGAGTCCGTGTCCGGGGAAAATTAATATTTTTTAACAACCTTACAGCGTTGTGCAAATTGGATACACAGCGGACTGGATTCTCCACTATCCCAGCCGCGTGTTTCTCGGCGGCGCGCCGTTCTTTGGCGGCCGGATTTTTCACTCCCGCCGCTTGTCAATGGGATTTCCCATTGAAGACACCCCACACCGCCGGGAAACCTCTGGGCGGGAGTGCGCTGACGGCGGTAAAAGTGTATCTTAACACAGGAATTACAAGAGCAATTAATGCTGTTATTAATTACTTTTGTTTGGGGGTGTGAGGAGCATTCTCACAAGCTGAGATTTACTCATTCTGTGGGAAATTTGCTTTGTGAATACTGTTGCATAAGCGGCTCAGAAATTCTTTCATATCTAACCACGTCGTGTTAAATTAGTATTTCTGTGCAATGTTTCTACTTTCTTTTTGTCGTCACTAATTTTCCGCAAACCCATTCCATATTTTTACTTTTGCTGTGTCCCAGGCAGTGTTCAGCAACATTTTCAGAATTGTTTCTTCATTCCCTTTCTCATCTCGGGCATTCTGCTGAGTCCGATGCCGATGAGTCAGTTCAGTTCCTCGCTATTCAAAATGAGTCTCTTCAGTTAAAGTTTTTAATCTCTAACTATCAATAACAATCACCGACACTCGTCCCTGCACCGATATTGATATTATTGTCAAGTTAAGAACAGGCATCTTATGGAATAATATGTTGTTGACAAATAGGGAAATAATTTTCCAACTATAATCACAGCAGTGTCATATGTAGGGTATCTTGCATTTGATTAATAGATAATTTAAATTTGTCACCAGTATTAACATCTAAAACAGAGTGAACACGGACTGTAACTCCAGACTGAGGTAGTTTTAAAATGTTCCGCTGCGGCTTTTGTGCAGACATAGCAGACTGGAATTGAAATTCGAGTTCAACTGACCCGGCTACAAATAGTTAGAATAGATTGTACCGCAGTCCTGGATGCCTGTTAAGTTGCTGACTCCAGCTGTAGTTACTGCCCACTGAGCACACCCTCAGGTTAGGCAAAGCTGTATCTAAATGGAACCGTTGTGTGCCTGGTCTGCGGTACAGTGAACTGTTTTAACATCTTATTCTGGGTAATTGGATTGTTGGACACGGTGTATTAATATTGTAAATGCGGAAATTAAATTAAGCTGGAGCCAATGTTACTTTAACCATTATAAGTATGATTAATATCAATTACAATCTCGAATATGTTCCAAAACATAAATGGACATCTGTCTGTTTGTCTAACAATGAGGATTTTCCAGCCTCTCCACAGAGATTCCCTATTTCACGCGGGTTTCTGCAGAATGTAATGAGAACCTGTTCCTCAATCTCTTTGCACCTGCTCCATCGTCTATTCGTAAAACACGTGTGAAGCATTTTGTATCTTCACCTTCCACTGAAAGATCCCATAAAATTTCATCCGGTCCCGGAATTATAACATACATAACGGGTTACATTCTAAACTCACATCCAGTACGAGTTCATTTGGTGTGATGTAACTTTATGAAATTGAAGTTGCACTTTTCACACATATTCTGGGCCCGCTGACAATTATTTCTTTTAACCTATAATCAATATTTGTTTTAATAATTCTGCTCGTATCATTTAAATTTATTTCTGACAACTCTCCAATTCACGTGCCATAGTTTAAGATAAAATATTATTATTATCGACACATAGAACAATCCGCCATGGGAAGATACATTTACATTAAAATGCGCAAGAAATATTCTGACCTTCACATCCCGCCTGTATTTATCGGTAAATGATTATGAGTCGGCTTATTCACCGGCAGCGGAACACGTTGCATACGGACAAGCATAGTGAGGTTAAGGAGGGATCATTCCCGATATAGGAATGTCGATATAGTTCCCAGGCCGCATTGCATCTGTCTTGCATTTCTTGGTGCTCCCACATGTCTGCGGCCCGTGTTTTTCTGGGTGGTAGAGGTCCGGGGTTTGGAAGCAGCTGTGGAAGTATGTCTGACGCTTTGCTACAGTTTACTGTTTAAAATCCAGTTACTGCATGAGGGTGTCGCTGGCAAGACCTGCGTTTATTGTCCAGCCCTACATGCCCTTCAGAGGTTGGTGGCGATGTGTCTTTATGCACCTCTGCAATCCCTGATGTTTATGTACATCCACCGTGCTGTTTGGCTGGGGAGGCGTTTGCAGGTTTTTACCGAGCTGCAGTGTAGGAATGGTCCACATCTTTCCCAGTTCGGATGGTGAATGACTTGGAGAGGGTCTGCCAGGTGTCGCTGTTCCCAGGAATCTACTGCTGACGTTCTCCTCGATGGTCGTGGTCGTTGGTTTAGCGGGAATGTCTCAGGGACGTGGCAAGTTTAATGAAACCGCTGACATGTGCCTTGTAGGTGATTTGCAGTCTTTACTGTGTCAGGAGTTGAGGGCGAATTGACTGAATTCGTGAGGCTTGAGCCTCCGGTGCAGGCCGGGATGAATCACCCACGGGGCACTTCTGTCTGATAATTGTTGTCATAACTTTTGCACAGTTGTTGCTGGGGTCCTGCATCGCTGTGGATTGGGATATTTGTGTATACTCATTTGTCAGTGCGTTGTTTAATTGTCCAGCACCATTCAATGTATTTTTGCAGATGACACACTGACAAGTAAGTTCATGGGTGAGCTGCCCATCGATAGAAATGTGCTTTTATCTGGAGGTTCCCCTAATGATTCTGTTTTATGGCTTGTCATTGTCTGTGGCAATGCGCTTTTAGAGCAAACTAATGGAAAATAACTGAGGAAACATTACGAAGATTAACTCGGAAAAGGATTGTTTATAACTGGAGCAGGACAACAAAAGACGGAATGGAGTAAATACGTTTCGTATATTCCATTGAGACCATTGTGGCTGTGACATTCCTGAGTAGCTATTGGAATATGTTCCATAAGTCAGGCAATGGGTATCAAAAGATGGATTTATAGGCAATATAACTATCAGGATTGAGTTCTTAAGGATGACTGAGGATTTCCAGGATTGGCCACACTTGACGAACACTCGATATTATAGAAAGCGGAGATACAGGATTTACATTATCGTTGTTAATTTTGGTATCAAGTGACAAATTTCGGCAAACCAACAGCACGGAGGAATCTCTATCCAGTTTTAATAGTTTTTCATAGTTTTAATAGTGTATATACGAGCGGTTGGAAGCAATCAGGAGATTTGACAGACACGCTGGCTGACCAGTCTGCGAATATATATTTTTATTTTTAAAAATAAATTTAGCGGACCCAATTCATTTTTTTTCCAATTAAGGGGCAACGTAGCGTGACTAATCTACCTATTCTGCACATCTTTGGGTTGTGGGGGCGAAATCCACGCAAACCCGGGGAGAATGTGCAAAATCCACGCGATCAGAGACCCAGAGGCGGGATCGAACCTTTGACCACTGCACCGTGAGGCAGCAAGGCTGACCCAGTGCGCCACCGTTCTTCCCGTCTGGGAGTATATAAAGGAAAAATGAATAGTATTGAGCGAGCACATAGAATGTGAACATGATTTATGGAGTCCCCAACATCATGGGGGCGCCATTTTGAATAGTCAGCCGATTCGTGAGATTGTCAACATAGACCGACGGTATTGCAGGGTGACTATGGCAAATGTCATGATGATCTGTGGGAGACAATGACCTCAGGAATATTGGGAGCAGCTCACCATTTTGGCAGTTAAAACAATTCTGGGTAAATGTTGACACGTTACTGATATTAGCCATGTTACAATCGATTTAATCACAATTCCCGGTGTTCCTTCTACCTGACATTCATGAAATTCAACCAGAAAGAAAATGTCGGATCCTGGATTTAGGTGAAATATTTTATCATTAGGTGTGAATTATGGTGGTGAATTAATAAAACAAATCACCGTGTTGTCTTTGTTTGTATTATTTTAAATTTAGAGTGCCGAATTATTATTTTCCCAATCAAAGGACAATTTAGCGTGGTCAATCCACCTACCCTGCACATCTTTGGGTTGTGGGGGTGAAACCCACGCAGGCACGGGGAGAATGTGCAAACTCCACATGGACAATTACCCAGGGATGGGGTTCGAACCCATGTCCTTAGCGTCGCAGTCCGAGTGCTAACCACTGCACCACACGCAGCTCCAGGTTTGCCTTTGTGATGCTTGATTTGGACAGTTTCATTCATGTCGTGTTCCAGTGAGCACTAATTCTCAACTATTTCTTCCAGGCAGATCCGGGAGCAGCCAGGCTGATTCAGCAGGTAATCGCTTTCATTCTCATAGCTGATATTTTCCTGCCCAACGCATCCAACTGAATGTTAAATCTGTGAGACAATCTCAGTGCTTTTCTGTTTAATTATTGACACGTTATCAATTAATTCCTGTTGCGAGATTAATGCTGGATATTTCAGAGCGACAATTGATTGTGTCCGTGGGCTTAGAGAAAAATCAGACACAGCTGTCGGTCTGAAACAGATATTCAGTTCCCGAGTTGCCAGCCAGCGCTGACATATCGTGGAATTTTACGGTCCTTCCGCCGTCGACATCATCCGGTTCCACCGAAGGCAGTGGGTTCACCGCATTTTCCCCTCCCGCCCCCTCCCTGAGCGGGCAGCACATTACATATCTGTCCCTTCCAGCGGTGAGCGGGAGGACGCAGCTGGCTCGGCGGTGATGGCAGATATCTTGTAATCCGCACTAGGATTGGAATCTCACTGTGCTCGGCCAATCCGTGTGATAGACCGCTGACTATTCCAATCTTGACCTGTGTAGAGAAAATAAATTCTTTTTTAATATAAATTTAGAGTACCCAATTCATTTTTTCCAATTAAGGGGCAATTTAGCGTGGCCAATCCACCTACCCTGCACATCTTTGGGTTGTGGGGGGTGAAACCCACGCAAACACGGGGAGAATGCGCAAACGCCACACGGACAGTGACCCAGAGCCGGGATCGAACTTGGGACCTCGGCGCCGTGAGGCAGCAGGTCTCACCATCTGCGCCACCGTGCTGCCCTGAGCGAATAAATTCTGAGCCGATGCACACTCCAGGCTGACGCAGCCGGTAGGATTGTTTTTAAATATCCCACTATTCGCCCCGTGTTTATACCATTTAGAAAGATTCCCTCTTACATTTGCAATGTCTAATATTTGCTGCGTGTTTGTTGAGCTCCTGTAAACGGCCCAATGCTACCAATGATTCCGATATTTCCCGCAGCATTGGGGACCAATAACTCTGCATTTTATTTCTGTACTTTACAGAGGCGGTGAAGCTGAGACTGAGCAATGTGGGCAGTCGGTGCGCTGGGAGAGTGGAGATTCACTATAGGGGACAGTGGGGGACAGTGGATGATTATGAATGGGACATGAAGGACGCCGCTGTTGTGTGTCGGGAGCTGGACTGCGGCACCGCGCGCGCTGCACCGTGCAGCGCTTACTTTGGTGAAGGCTCCGGACCCATTGTGACGTGGCAGGTGCAATGCAAAGGGATCGAATCCGCTCTGCGGGATTGTCCTTCACAACGTTGGGATGCCTATAACTTGCCGCATTCCAATGATGCCGGAGTAATTTGTTCAGGTAATCATCTTTCTTTGTCTATTCTCTACCGAATGGAATCTGTTCACTGAAAACAGCGGCAGTGAATTGTCAGCTGTGAATTTTAACTTTAGGACATCCTGATTAATAAAATGGGTTACTTCACCATCCAAGGCCTGCATCCTGTGCTGGGTTAACGGTGCGGGTAAACGCCCATTCGCTTTCATGTGCAGGGTGAAATTCGCGGCTCCATCAGCGGCAACATTTCAACCTTTAGTTTCTGAAGTAGAAAATGGACGTGAGAAACAGGGAATAGAGCCAGCGCTGCTATTGGTAGGTCAGGGGTTACTTCCCCTCAATTTGGCTTTCTATCAATCAAGACGTCAACGTTATCACACTGGTGATAAAGTGCGTGTTTGCAACTGACGGTCTCTTTTAGACATACGGACAATTAAGTTAATCTGAAAGGAAAAATTATGGTCGCGAGAGAAGCAAAAACATTTGGTGGAAGGAGGTAAGTTGCTTGATTCGTGATGGAGCGGAAATGAGCCAATGTCCAAACTAATCGTGACAGATTCTCATTCAGCAGATGTGTACAGATTTGTAAATCATTTGTATCATTGTAATCTATTGTTGCTCAGCCCACAGATTTCCCAGATTGGTATCCCAAGGTGCACAGTGCGCTGGAAGACTGGAGATCCAGGTCGGTATAACCTGGGGAACAGTTTGTAACCTTGACTGGGACTGGAATGATGCCATGGTAGTCTGTGCTCAACTTCAGTGTGGAGTCGCCGTGTCTGTGAGAAGAGGGGGTAATTTTGGAGAGGGCACTGGACTGATACACAGCGATAGATTTCAATGCATAGGCAACGAGACAAGCCTGGTGGACTGTCCTCTTGTTCCAGTAAATCGGACCCAATGCACTCACAGCAACGATGTCAGTGTGATCTGTTCTGGTGAGTGTTGAATTATGAATAATAGATCATTTTTGTCCAATATTTCAGTAACTGAGCAAAAGACAATCCAAGTCCGAGATATTCAGTTCTAATCACTTATTTAGAGATCACGATGCCCGGCCAATCAGTGATTAATTTCATATTTCTGGCGTGAGCTTACAAAGTAAGCACGGATATTGATAATGGTAAATGTATATTTTAATTGATCTTGTGAAAACGACAAATTATCATTGCTAATTACACATTGATGTATCTTCTATATCGAACACTTCAATAGACAAGCTCTGTCTCCCCAGTCATGATCCACTTTATGGACTTTAACAATAGGTAATTTAGTAATTAACGGTGTTTACATTGTTAATAGAGAAAGATCTAGGGTATTGACAAAAGGAAAAAGGTGAAGAGGTATAACCATACAGTAATAGAATTGAAGTGTAGAAGGAGGCCATTCGGCCCATCACATTACCACCGGCCCTTGGACATAGCACCCCACTTAAGGCCGCAACTCCGCCCTATCCCCGTAACCCAGTAACCCTTCCTAACCTGGTTTGGATACTAAGGGCAATTTATCATGGCCAATCCACCGAACCTGCACATCTTTCCACTATGGGGGGGGGAACTGGAGCACCCGGAGGAAACCAATGCAGACAGGGGGAGAACGTGCAGACTCCGCACAGACAGTGAACCAAGCCGAGAACCGATCCTTGGACCTGTAGCTGTGAAACAACGGTTCTAACCATTGTGGTATCGTGCTGCGCCTAAAGTATATACGTCATTTTTTGCTGCCGGTAGAAATTAATGAAGTTAGCTCTGTAACATAATTGCAAATGCCCGGTTAACATTCGGATACCAGCACTTGAAGCGGATAGTTTTCAAGCAGTGGAGTATAGAAATGAACAATACATGGAGAATTTTCCAATAACGTCATATCCCCAAGAATTAAAACTATTACGATAAACGGCCTCTTTCTGCATTTCCCGATCAGCGCCCTGTCTAAACATTGAAAGTCCTTCAACATTTTAAGCATAATTCAGTCAACTGTGGACTGAGTCTGTACGATACGTTTTTCAAACTGGCCTAATCATGCAAAGCTTAATTAAACAGCTTATACTGAGTTGGAATCTATACAATGTCGCCTTTAAACCCTCTATAATCGGCAATATTCCATCAGGTTGATTTTCAGGATGAACACTCACGTTTGAGTTGAGGCAGCTACTTAAAAGTGTCCCGCACCATTTTACCTCCTTTAAAATGATTATTTGGTGAACGTGAGCAGGGGGTATAGGTGCCTTGGTATAATTTACTTTCCTTACTTTTGACGTGTGACTATTCTAATGGATATCTACAAGTTACGTGGGTCCGTGTTTATATCCGAAACAGGGCAACATGGTCCCCGATTGGTTGGTGGCCAGGACAGGTGCTCAGGACGGGTGGAGGTGTTACACGGAGACCGCTGGGGGACGCTGTGTGATGTTTACTTTGGTTTAGAAGCCGCCAGTGTGATCTGTCAGCATCTTCAGTGCGGGGCGGTAAAGAACATCACGAGAGGTGCTCCCTTTGGAAAGGGAACCGGCCCAGTGTGGAAGGAGAACTACAGGTGCGGCGGGAACGAGTCCAGGTTGTGGCAGTGTCCGCTTTCATCCGTGGACGATTTTAGCTGCTCCCATGGAAATGAAGCCAGTGTCATCTGCTCGGGTGAGTGCCCTCAATCCAGATAATCAGAGCAAAGTAAAATGTGGTACAGAAAGTGACCGTGCAAGCGTTTTGGAAATGTAACTCACCTCATCACAGCTCTGGAGTGCCCTCGCAGACTGTATTATTTCCCTTCCACATAATTGATCAATTCTCTTTTCAATGACATGATTGATCTCCACCTCCATTAGACCCACACTGTCCATTTCCGATCCAAACCACTCACTGCCTATGAAAGTACTCTGAGGTCACAATTGTTATTTTGTCAAGTATCTTAAATCTGCCACTCCTCCCATCCTCGCCCTATGCCGACGGGAACATTGCGTCCATATCTGTGTTACACAGAACTCAGGACTCTGAACACCCGGTCAAATCGGGAAGTTAAAAAATCCTCAGCACTACATTGAGGGTAATTAGAGGAGAAGTCCCGCGTGTCCACTCCTGTATTTTCTTTCACTCAATATCACACAGGACAGATTATTGGCCACTCTCACATGGCTGTTTGCGGGACTTTGGTCTCCTCCTTAATGTCTCTATTTTTTTTAATTTTGCATATTCCTGCAGCTGTTTGAGACAATTCACCGTTGCAATGGCAGAATAATAGTTCTCGGTATTCGGCACTGCAGGCAAATTCTTTCCCACACTCTGAATTTACATCCCTAGACTGCAAGCATAATTTCAAAGGAATTACATTCTCTTCTCCTGTAATCCCAGTTAATGCCACAATATCTCCTCCTCTCGTGCTCGCTGTCTGTACCGATTCTCTGCACGCGATTGATTTCCCCTAATGTTACCTCATAGCTCCAAAATGTTTTCCAAATCTGTCCTGACCATACCGATGGAACGAGCCAATTGAACTGGAAGGATATGGGACGCGACTGCGTTCAGCTGCAACCTATCCCAACATTCCCTGATCCCTCTTCCGCAGAACTGTTGCCCATATTGGAGGAAATTTATGTCCAAACCCCAGCATCTAATCTCTAGCTAGGTGTACATGCGTTTGCTAATGTTAAAAAAACAGAGTTGCATTTGCTGCAGTACCTAATAAGGACCTTTCTCCATATACCGGCCAACGTGCGAGCGAACTCTGGCTTTCGATAAACAGTATTTGCATGACTCTATCCCTCTTTGTCATTGTTTCTGACACGGACCACGAATGCTGACTGTTCAGCTTCCTGCCTGACAGTGCTCAGCATCCGCTCAGTCACACCCTTCACTCTTGCACCAGAGAAGCAATCCGGGGTAAAGATGATCTAAATCTGCGTTAATTCGTTTCACTGTTACCATTGTTCTCAACGTCTCACTTCACACAGATGAAAATTGGTCACTGAGATTGATGAATGGGGGTAGCAGGTGTGATGGCCGAGTGGAGATTTACTACAACCGCAGCTGGGGCAGAGTCCAGGACAGCCTCTGGGACCTGAATGACGCGAACGTGGTCTGCAGACAGCTGGGATGTGGAGCCGCGATAGCCGCATATAGCTCTTCACAATACGGAGACGGTGAAGGGTCAGTGTGGGTGAATTATGTCCCTTGTAAAGGAAACGAATCGCATCTCTGGAACTGCAGCTCATTCCCACCGAAGTCGCCTCACACTGACAGCATCGACGTAGGGGTTCTGTGTTCAGGTGAATAAACAGGTCACTGTGACTGAAGTGAATGGGAAATGTGTCATGGGCAATGGGAACATGTCATTTCTTCCTCAGGGGCCTGTGGACCAATTATTTAACACGGGAGCCAGGATGAACATGGGCAGTAATAACACATATTTGGAACTATGCTGATAGATTTAACAACGTTATAAATCTCTAGGTCCCGCCCCACAGTAAATACAGACAAAGCCAATAAGGACCAATGACAACGATGACAAATGAATTGGTCAAAGGGGCAGGTTTCAACAGCGCAACTGAAAGGAAGAGGAAAGGTTTATGTAAACGAATTCAGATATTGTCTGTCAAAAGCCAATGTCGGGGCTGTTGATTTTTTTTGTTCGTTCTTGTGATGTGGGCGTCGCTGTCTGGGCCAGCAATTGTTACCCAAATCTAATTGCCCTTGAACTGAGTGGAGTGCTAGACTATTTCAGACTGGGGGAAGTTAAGACTTAACCGCATTGGTGTGTGGGGCTATAGTCACATGTAGGTCAGAGCGGGTTAGGACAACAGACTTCCTGCCTGAGGTGCATTAGTGAATGAGATGGGTTTTTACGACAATCGACAATGGTGACATTGTCATCAATAGGCGTCCAATTACAGATTTTAGTTGAATTCAAATTCCACCATTTCGCAAGATGGGATTAGAAGCCGCGCCCCCAGAGCTATCCCCAGGTCTCTGCATTAGTAGTCCAGTAACAATACCACTACAAAGACGCCTCCTGATTAAGTATGGGGGATCGATTGATGTATTTGTGCATTTGAACATGACAATGATATTCTAAAGCTAAATTATATTATAGGATGAAAGTGCAGGATAGATCAAATAGGTGATTTTGGGAGGCGGGGGGAGTGCGTGAGGCAATGTAATTGCGGTGGGCATTACTGGTGAGATCAAATTTGCGCGGTTCACTTTGGAAAGTGTTGTTTGAATTAGCGTTTTTGAAGGGAGCAAGATTGGTTTCCCAGCTAGGCATTTGGGAAATCCTCCTGTCTTGAAAGAACATGGATCTTCTGAAACTTTCAGCCGGAATTGTGGTGAATTCGCGGGGAGGGTCAGTGCTTGAGCGGTTAAGCCGCCTTTTCTCTCAATAATGCTACCAACCCATTGAACATTTTCTGATTTGTACCATTAAGAACGTTATGGCGATATCTGATGAAATATGGGCAGCAAAACAGTATGCAGTGAAAAACATAACATAAAATGCTTGCTTAAAGGGATTGTGTTTAGACTAATTAATTAGCATAATTAGACATTTGCGGGCGAAACATTCTATCCAGCATAGAATGGGCCAATCCCGAAAACCACGGTGCAGATTTTCTAAAATAAATTGAGAGTATTTGATAAAGTTCCCCATGGTAGGCTTATGCAGAAAGTAAGGAGGCATGGGATAGTGGGAAATTTGGCCAGTTGGATAACAAACTGGCTAACCGATAGAAGTCAGAGAGTGGTGGTGGATGGCAAATATTCAGCCTGGATCCCAGTTACCAGTGGCGTACCGCAGGGATCAGTTCTGGGTCCTCTGCTGTTTGTGATTTTCATTAATGACTTGGATGAGGGAGTTGAAGGGTGGGTCAGTAAATTTGCAGAAGATACAAAGATTGGTGGAGTTGTGGATAGTAAGGAGGGCTGTTGTCGGCTGCAAAGAGACATAGATAGGATGCAGAGCTGGGCTGAGAAGTGGCAGATGGAGTTTAACCCTGAAAAGTGTGAGGTTGTCCATTTTGGAAGGACAAATATGAATGCGGAATACAGGGTTAACGGTAGAGTTCTTGGCAATGTGGAGGAGCAGAGAGATCTTGGGGTCTATGTTCATACATCTTTGAAAGTTGCCACTCAAGTGGATAGAGCTGTGAAGAAGGCCTATGGTGTGCTCGCGTTCATTAACAGAGGGATTGAATTTAAGAGCCGTGAGGTGATGATGCAGTTGTACAAAACTTTGGTAAGGCCACATTTGGAGTACTGTGTACAGTTCTGGTCGCCTCATTTTAGGAAGGATGTGGAAGCTCTGGAAAAGGTGCAAAGAAGATTTACCAGGATGTTGCCTGGAATGGAGAGTAGGTCTTACGAGGAAAGGTTGAGGGTGCTAGGCCTTTTCTCATTAGAGCGGAGAAGGATGAGGGGCGACTTGATAGAGGTTTATAAGATGATCAGGGGAATAGATAGAGTAGACAGTCAGAGACTTTTTCCCCGGGTGGAACACACCATTACAAGGGGACATAAATTTAAGGTGAAAGGTGGAAGATGTAGGAGGGATATCAGAGGTAGGTTCTTTACCCAGAGAGTAGTGGGGGCATGGAATGCACTGCCTGTGGAGGTAGTTGAGTCGGAAACATTAGGGACCTTCAAGCAGCTATTGGATAGGTACATGGATTACGGTAAAATGATATAGTGTAGATTTATTTGTTCTTAAGGGCAGCACGGTAGCATTGTGCATAGCACAATTGCTTCACAGCTCCATGGTCCCAGGTTCGATTCCGGATTGGGATATTGTCTGTGCGGAGTCTGCACGTCCTCCCCGTGTCTGCGTGGGTTTCCTCCGGGTGCTCCGGTTTCCTCCCACAGTCCAAAGATGTGCGGGTTAGGTGAATTGGCCAATGATAAATTGCCCTTAATGTCCAAATTGCCCTTGGTGTTGGGTGGAGGTGTTGAGTTTGGGTAGGGTGCTCTTTCCAAGAGCCGGTGCAGACTCAAAGGGCCGAATGGCCTCCTTCTGCACTGTAAATTCAATGATAATCTATGATTAATCTAGGACAAAGGTTCGGCACAACATCGTGGGCCGAAGGGCCTGTTCTGTGCTGTATTTTCTATGTTCTATGTTCTATGTACCCACTCATTTTTTACAATTAACGGGCAATTTAGCGTGACCAAATCACCATACGCTATTCAGGTTTGGGTTGTGGGTGTGAGAACAACGCAGACACGGGCAGAATGTGAATTCTCCACATTGCCAGTGACCCAGGGCCGGGATTAATCCTGGGACCGCTGCGCGGTGAGGCAGCGGTGCTAACCACTGCACGCTTTATCAATTTCCACATGATTTGTATCGGTTGATTCAGATTTTCGGAACAGGCATTTCCCTACGTCCCATTGAAGAGCAGTTCCACATTGTCTTCACGGCGTTATTTTCCAGTCACCATATTATACATTTAGGTAAGACTACAAAAGTGTTGGACAAGTATTCATTTACCTGTGAACAGCAGCTTGAAAGGGAGATTTTAATTCAGCCGGCTATTACACAATAGTTTGAATTAAACAGTGATATGAATTTGTGTTAGAGGGATAATATTCCACTGCATTATTTTCTATCAGGACACAAACAGTTAAGGCTGTCTGACGGGGCAAGCCGGTGTGCTGGCCCATTGGAGATTTATTACTCTGGGTCCTGGGGCTCAGTTTGTGACGATTCCTGGGTCCTGACAGACGCTGACGTGGTTTGCAAACAGCTGGGCTATGGAAATGCATTGCAGCTTCCATTTCCTGCTCCGTCTGGCCCAGGCACAGGCACCATTTGGCTTGATGAGCTGGACTGCTCGGGAACGAATCGTCTATCTGGCAATGCCCCCATGCATTGTGGGGAAACCACGACTGTAATCATAAAGAAGATGTGGAGATCATGTGCTCAGGTAAAGATCGTATTTCCTTCAGTTATAAGCGAAGTTTCATACTGAAGATATAACCCCGAATTTGGTCGGAACTGCACTGACGTAGGTTAGTCGGACTAACGCCGAGTGTGGCGTTTATTCTGCACACAAATAGCATTAAAACGTTGATTCAGCCTACCGGATCTATGTTCCCTTCCGATTCTTTCTCCTCTCACTTCCGTTTATACTCTCAGTGTAAAAGCATCGGTGCTGTCCGCCTCAAGTATCTTATGTTTTCTGAGTTTCACTTTCCTCCAACTTTCTGGCAATCAGAAGAAAAACATGTTCTCCTGAACTCACTGTGAATGTTATTCGTACAAGAGATGGTCGTAACAGGGTCATACAAATCCACAGCACAGAAAAGAGCTCTCGGCCCATCGTGTCTGTTATATATTGTGCAGCCCTCTTCAGAATTAACTGCTTGCCCCATTTTCTGCCTCCTATAAATTTGGAACTTTTACTTGTGAGTGCAAAGTACCACTGGTTGATGTATATCATCAGGAACAGTAAAACCAGCACCAATCCATGTGAACATCCCGTTCGTACTTCTGCTATTTAACTAACAGAATAATTTACAGCTAATTTTACAGCAACTTTCCTACTGACTCGCTGGTTTCTCATTTTATGACCTGAGTTAACAATGTGGGAACTTGTCAAAGCTCTGCTGACAATCCAGGCTGATTTAAAGGAACGCATTCATCATAGATTATCATAGAATTTTCAGTGAAGAAGGACGCCATTGGGCCCATCGAGTCTTCACCAGCTCTTGGAAAGAGCACCCTACCCAAGGTCAACACCTCCACACCCAATCCCCATAACCCAGTAACTCCACCCAACACTAAACTTTGCAAAGTTTCCTAGTCATTCAATGCGGTACATCATGTAAATATCTGGTTTGGAATTCACATTTACTTATTATGGACTGTATCGTTTGATTGCAGCTGCTCGTTTCTGTTAATTTTCTGAAATAATATCAATGAAAATGTTAACTCAACTAGCGCAACATATGTATTGCAGTCCACTGTGGATAAACAATTGGTCAATTGAACCAACAGGGTGTTTGTTATTTCATTGATAGAACACAAAGAGCTACGTCTGGTTAATGGAAAGCATCGCTGTGAGGGGAGAGTGGAAGTGTTCTACAATGGGACCTGGGGCACAGTGTGCTCTGACAAACTGGAGAACCGTGATGCAGATGTGATCTGTAAACAGTTAGAGTGCGGCACCGCCGATTTCATTGACTATGACGCTAAATCATTTGGAATGGGTACCGGCCACATTTGGCTCGATGAGATCGAATGTCTGTCACATGAGACGACGCTTTGGCAATGTCAGGGAGACCCGTGGGGTCAACACAACTGTGAACATCGGGAAGATGCGGGTATTGTTTGTTCAGGTAACACAATGAACTACTTTGTTTGCAGATGTAATTTCACATATTAATGTCATCTTCATTCAACATGTCTGTCTTATCAACAGGGGGAAACACAATAAAGGGACCACACTACAGTCTCAAGGACTGCGGTGGAGAATCAGGTTCTCCTTCATCTTTTCTAACAGCTGCCTGATTGTATTCTGCGCTTGTGTCACGTCAAGTGTAATAATTACTTTTTCTTTGACAAATTCAGGACAAATCTTGCGCTTGGCTGGAGGTGACACCAAATGCTGCGGGCGAGTGGCGATATTGTGTAACAACACTTGGGGCACGGTATGCGATGATTCCTGGGATATGAACGATGCCAGAGTTGTGTGCAGGCAGTTGGAGTGTGGTCCCCCTCTATTGGCCCCAGGAGGGGCCTCTTTTGGCCAGGGTAACGGTACTACCTGGCTGGATGAGGTGAAGTGCACTGGAAATGAATCCTTTCTCTCTGATTGTCCTTTATCAGTGTGGCCTGAAGCTGACTGTGATCACAAGGAAGACGCCAGTGTGGTTTGTTCCGGTAAGCATCGCACAGAGTGGTGGGAGCTTGAGCTGGACAGGGGTGTTTGGTTCTTGGTGCTGAATATGAAGCACGTATATAAATTAAGAATAACAGCTAAATTTCGAACATCAAACCCAAATAATTGTTTATTTTTTTCAACATGTTCCACAGATCCGATTTTCTCTCCAACTTCTTCTCCATCCACGCCTGAAGGTACATCTCGTTGATAGAAATCATTCAATATTATTGTTATTTTTATATTCGGGGAATAATTGGACATTGGAATTGCCTTGTTGTGAGGATTTCTCAAAATGATAATCATGTAAACATTGAAAATTACACGCTGGAAGCTTTATCTGTGAAAACTTTCCTGAATCTTTAATACAGCTCCTGAAGGTGAAAGCACTTCCATTCCTCTTGTTATCTGCATATCACTCGGAGTCCTGTTGATCTGTGAGTTACTCGCCCTGGTGACAGTAATGCAGAGGAAGATGTCAATAAAAGGTGCGGCTCGAATCGAATTGTGCACCTCACACTGAATTTTGAATGTTGCTTTATCTTCTCTTCAATGTCTCTTTACCCAAACTGTACCCAGTCGGTTGTAAGACAGAAAATAACATGCTATTGGTCAGTCATTTCGTTCAAGGTATTCGAGAAACAGTAACATCATAGAATCATAAAAACTGTACAGTACAGAGGGAGACCAGTCGCCCCATCGAATCGGCACCAACCCTCCTAAAGAGCACCCGACGTAGGCCTGATCCAACCCTCTATTCCCGTACCCGCACCTAACCATAGGCACTAAGGGGAAATTTAGAATGGTCAATCCGACTAACCTCCACATCTTTGAATAGATTCAAAACATTACACTTAAAATAGGGTATTTTCATCAGCCGTCCAGGAGACTCGAAATTAGTTTCATTTTTGTAACAATAGATCAACACATGGAATGAAAATACTTTAAACTCTGAGCTCAGTATTTTCTTTAGCTGCTTATATATATTATTCCATTCAGTATTCGTTGTAAGCCTGCACAGTCTGTGCCGATGTCCACTGTCAACTTCTGTGAATGGAATCAGCCGCCATTTTCAGAAGTGATGGAACATTTTCTATCTTTTACATTCTGCATCCCAGCACAAAAAACACTCTGATATCAGTGGATCTCTGCTGGTGGTGCAGTGAGTACTGGGCCCACAGCCGAGTCAGAAGCTCCGCTTCAGGTCCAAAGACTTCATATACCAAGGAATATCAAAACACCTTGAAAGTTCTTTCCAAGGCCACAATGACACACAGGTAAAGTGGGGGAAAGTCCTGCTCCGTCAAGCTTGGTATGGATTTCTGACCGTCTGGCGACAGGCTGGCGACATTTTCCATACATAATTTTGGCTATATAATCTGATGAACCTTTGTCTTGTGAACCACTATGATTGGGGCTGAGAAACAAAACTGCTCCCTGTATCTTAACTCGCAACAAGTTATTTTGATTCATATCTGATGGACAGAACAATAGTGGCCCGGAAATCCCTCCGTTACTGATCCTTGAAATCGAGTCAGTGGAAATATTACTGGGCCAATCATCCAGAGACACAAAGTAATGCTCTTAGTTCCGTGGTACAAATACAGCCTCGGCAAAGAGGGAGATTTGAAATGAGTCAATCTGGAATTATATGTCTAACTATGATTGTAACAATATGCTAATCGTTCCGCTCTCCCGTCAACAGGTCCTCTCACTGGCGGCTGGGACTCACCATCTGGTTTCTACCAACCAATTTATGCAGAAATATATAATACTCCACCTGACAAGGTTTGCATCCAGGCCCGTGATTCAGGTTTGCATTCAGGTCACATTATCTGAGGGGTGATTTGTTTTTGCCATAAAGGGAAGATGTTACCAATGATGAGTGTGTCCACAACCAGGAGTCACAGTCTGAGGATTCAGGGTAAACTATTTCGGACAGAGATGAGGACACGTTTCTTCACCCAATGTGTGGTGAGCCTGTGGAATCCATTCCCACAGAATGTATTCACGAGGCGGCAAGATATAGCACTTGGGGAGAGTGGGACATAAATGGAAAAGATAGCAGAGGCAGTACTGCAGTTATTTACTAGTCATGACTAAAGGTGTAATGTCAGGTTCCTAGCGGAAAGCTAGGGATATTACTAATAAATAATATTACTAAATTATATTACTAATAAAGGATGAGAAGAATATCTCGGAAAATAAACATCAATCCGCTGAACATTATCGAGAGGAAAATTCCGACTAAAGGAGGGAAGAAAATCAATACAAATAAAAGAATATTAGAACGGTCAGCGCATCTTTCAAATAGGACCTCTCAGATAATCAACAACACTGAATTGTTTTAAAGGCGCCGGAGCAGATATGGTTTACACTGTAAATCTTGGTGTCTAATATTGAGCTAGAAGTTAGCACCTAATACACTAATGAATGAGACCAGAGCACAGCTGTCAGCTAGGTGATAAGTAGGTGCAATGTGGCCTCTGAGTCAGACGTTTTCAGGTTAAGGTTCCACCCCATAACTTGGACAGATAAATGAAGTCTGGCACTGCGGTGCATTGCTGAGCGGGGAGCTGTGCATCTTCGGATGTCAGCTTTCATTGGAGCTAGTGAAGAGAGGAACATCATGTCCTCTATTCTGAGTATAAAGTATCAATTGACCACGCTGAAGAAGTCTTGAGGGTTTGCCGTTTTGTCCTGACCAATAATGACCCCTGTCGCAAATTCACACAATCAGGTGACATGTTATTTTTGTTGAAATGCTGTGATGTCCGTGGTATATTGCAACTCACAAATTGACTGCTGTGTTCCCATATTGTAACAGCGACTAATTTTAATTGTACATCTTTAGCTGCAAAGAGTTTAAAACCTGCTGATCATGAAAAACACGAAAAACAAGTGGTTATTTCATGAGTATGAAGTCACGTGGCAAGCAGAAGAATTAGTCCCAGTTGGTAGTGATCGAAGGACTAAATTCTGGGAATAAATGCATCCATATAGACGGAAGGAGGTTAGGAATGTGCTCTGCATGAATAGGCGCTAAGATGAATGTTGTTTGTAATTTGTTGGATCAACTTTGAGTTTGGAGTCAAAACTACATTTTAACGATGGTCTCAAATTGTGGTAGGCGGAGATGTACTGACTTGATAGAATAGATATACGATTGGAAAATTAATTTTCACATAAGTAACTAACATAAATGAAAACTTTGTGAGAAAAGGCACCATGTCATGTATTAAATTAAGAATAATTTAAATGGCATACTTTCTAAAAGGGATTAAGAACACAAAGGTAGAAATCTGATGTAAAGTAAAAAGGTCAACTAAAACCAAATAAAACACAAATGTTCATTTCTAACACCGGGAAAACAGACATTTCCGGACAAAGTCAGCAGGTGTGGCAGGATTTTGGGAGAGACCAACAAATCCAACACGTTGAGACCATGTGACTCTTCCTGCCAGACCATCTGACTGTGACATAATTTGATTTTCAGCATCCGCAGTATGTTGCTTTTATAAAAGTTTATTTTTAACCAGGTATAACTGGAAGGTAGAAGAATGAAGATCAAAGCCAATCGAACTCTGGTTGGATGGAATTGGAGTAGATTGTATGGATCTGAAGAGGATATTACGAAAGTGCAAGGACAGTTAAGGGGAGGGCTGATCACAATGTACAAGAACGTGAACAGTATTGAGGGGTGCTGTTTATCCAGAATGGATGAACAGAAAGGAAGCAAAATGATCGCATTTGGCGCATTCTGGCTCCACCCTGAACCATTGCCCGCGGGTTCCACGATCTAAATCCACTTCTGATGTATTTACCGTCAGTGATATTGAAACAGAGGGAATTATTGTGGGAGGGGAAGCGGTTCTGTATCAAACACCCAACGGCTGATGCAGACCTCACGGATTATGCCTTATATTATTTAATCCACTGGGATATCTGACACATTAACTATCCGAACGGACGGAACTGTTAGATGACAGAAGTGACATTTATTGTCCACCTGATGGACATAAATAACAAACCAGTCATTTTCTGGAACACAGGGTTTACTGCAGAAACTCAGTATTAGTAAGGAAGTGGAGATAGGAAACTGATGACAGTGAAGGCCGATAAATATCAGGACTTGATAATATACATTCCAGGCTACTTACCAACGTGGCGCTAGATCTTGTTGATGCATTGTGCGTCATCTTTTATGATGATTTGCCCTTTGTAGTTAATTATTGGAGGATAGCTCATGTAATCCCATTATCCAGAAGGAGAGGGTGACTGAAAATGGGAAATGATAGATCAGTACACCTAACGTCAGTAGTGGGGACAATTCTAGAGTCATTATGAAAAACTTAATAGCAGACCACTTATAAAACAGTGATAAAATCGTGCAGAGTCATCATGGATTTACGGAAAGGAAAACATGCTTATGAATACGACTGGAATTATTTGAGCATATAAACAGTAGAATTTATAAGGTGGGACAGTGGGCCTGGTTTACCTAGACTTTCAGAAGGCTTTCTACAATGTCCCTCACCCGATTATTAGCAAGTGACATTGAAGCCCAAACGATTAGGAGGAGGATATTAAGATGGATGGAATTTTGTTTGGCAGAAAAGAAGCAGAAGAGTAGGGATAAAAGAAAAAAATCAGAATGGCAGTCATGCCCATTGAGGTATTGCATGTTTCAGTGCTGGGACCCAAGCTGTTCACAATATACATTAATGATTTAAAGAATGCAATATGCCCAACACCTCAGATGACACACGCTGGGTGAGAGGGTGAGCTATAAGGAGGATGGATACAAAGATGTTTCAGTGTGATTTGGCCGTGCTGAGTGGGAAAATTCAGGGAATATGCAGTGTTATGTGGATAAATGTGAGGTTGGCAGCAAAAGTAAGAAGACAGAATATTATCTGATTGGTTATAAATTGAGAAAGGGGTTTGTGCAACGAGACCCGGGTGTCTTCTCACACCAGTCGCTGAAGGTAATCCTGCAGGTACAGCAGGTGGAACAGAAGGCAACTGGTTTGCTGGCCATAAAAGTAGAAGAACAGGATGTCATGCTGCAATTATAAAGTGCCTTCGTGAGACCACACCAGGAATATTGTACAGTTTTGGTCACCTTATCTGAGGGGTGATTTGTTTTTGCCATAAAGGGGGTGCAACGAATATTTACCAGATGGATCCCTATAATGGTGGGTCTGACATATGAGGAAAGATTGAGTCCTTTACGATAATTTGCGCTTGAGTTCAGACGAATGCAGAGCGTTTGTGGCATCTATCTGAAACCTATAAAATGCAATCAGGATTACTTCCTTCATTTGGATATGATATTGTGTAATTTGCTACTACAAAAAGTAATTGAGCCCAAAACACATATGATGATTTCCAGAACGAATTAGAAGGGCCGAATGGCCCACTCCTGCTCCTACGTTCCATATTTCTATGTCTCTCTATGTTCCTCTGTATAGTTGTCCTGAAAAGTTTGTGCAGTTTCTTCGCCTGATCTCCCAAAGCTGAATGTTCTTCCAAAGTGGAGTCATGTATCAATTCCAGGACATTGTCACAATGATGGTGAAGTTATTGATACCTCGCCTCTGATTGGTTGAAACATTATGTGTCGTGATGACTTTATGATGACTCCACCACAAACAACTGATCCATTAACCAATCACTTTCTGTTTAGCAGATTCTGC
This sequence comes from Scyliorhinus torazame, assembly GCF_047496885.1. Lineage (NCBI taxonomy): Eukaryota > Metazoa > Chordata > Chondrichthyes > Carcharhiniformes > Scyliorhinidae > Scyliorhinus > Scyliorhinus torazame. The sequence goes on from NC_092726.1 coordinate 32,445,803, forward strand.
AACGATTAACGCTCTCAACCAGATTGAATATTACAGCAGTCACAGTTTGGGGGACACTGATCCTGGATCCGCATATCCTGAAGATGAATGCCCAAATATGCAGGGTATGTAGAAATCTACTTTCCACCATCTCGTTTCAGATCTTCACTCTGTAATATCTGAAATACCAAAACAGATCAACTATTAAATGAGAGATTCAAGGATCTCAGGTATTGCACAATGATTTCAGTAACCGAAACATCTAAACTGCTTGAGTCTGAAACAACGTCTTATCATTTCTCCCAATAAAATAAATTAATTAAAAATAAACGTTTCCTTGTGATTCTACACAAGCCTATGGAGGCTGTGAAATGTTTGCAGGTTGGTGGGATGTACATTTTCTGGGAACAGTATGAATTTAAACTAAAATTGAAAATACTGCCGCACAAGCTGGCCCAATAATTCTCTCCACTCAAACTCAATGACATCATACCGTAATCGATCTACTTTCCTGCCCCGGTATTACTTGGGAGAGAATGATTAAAGTATATCATTCTAACTGTCCTTTGGACGTAAGTAACATCAACTGCAAACACCTGTGCCTCTCAGCTCCTGTTTCTGCCGACTATGACGATGCTGAGACTGAAACCATTGACGCCCAGAGTGGACACATGCTGCAGGATCCTGGGTCTGATGATCGCATTACATTGGGAGAGTTCAGCGGTGATATCCACACTCTGGGTAAGATAATCCTTCTGTTCTTCTGTTTCTTTGAGAATGGCTCGGTTCCGTCGATGATTTTCCCCAGCTCCGCTGAGATAGGCTCTAGGATGAACGATGAGCCCAATGGACGACCTGCAGATTTTGCTACATCTGGGACACGCTACGCTTGATGGGCTGGGAAAACAGGTTGTTTAACAGGAGGATCATCAACTTTTCACAATTCAAGTTCGGTTTTGCGCATTTCCACCAGATGTGCTTCATGCCATTGGGGGTGACCATTCTACATTCTTGGGCTTTCTAATTCCAGGTCCTTCCATTGGTCATCGCGCATGTTTCAATTTGCTAGGATGTTTGATGACATCCCTGTACTTTTCCACGTCGCTCTTGCTGTCTCCTTTTGCGACTGCGTTCCGAATAGATTATCAGCTCTGTTTATTGCCTCAGTCACCAACATTCTTGTGAGGACTGGACTCTCTCTGGATTGAAGTTATTCTAATCGATCATGGAACAAAGTGGGATTTGCAATTGTTCATGTCGCGAATGCAAATAATTTAAAGAAAGCATCTAACTTTCAGCCCAATGTTTAACTGAAGTATGCTCTTCCCCACAGTGTACAACAGTCATATCTTTATTGACCCCGCGTTATCGGTTCCTTCTCACCTTCTTACAATACCAATGTTATCTGTGTCACAGGCCGGGGGTTCTACCATCATTGGGCAGTGACCGTTTACATCTAAAGTTTACAAATCTACAGTGCACTGTTAAACGGTGATGGTTGGTTCCATTTCCCTCTGTATGTGGCGCGCTGCTGGGGCGTTACCTGTCCCGTATAATTTTGGGTCTCCTGGAGTATTCCCACGGATCAATGAGTGAGAGTTTCAGAGAGAAAAAACGGAGAATGTTTTTGATAGAATTTTAAAAGGCCAGTTGCACTTGAAATGTTGCGAAAGAGAAAACATGTAGATGTGATTTCTTTCGATGATCTCTTCTTTCTTTTCACCCCTCTCAGATAATAGTCAACTCCACATCCCTGAGGTGACGTCCACAGCTATATGATTCTACATTAAATCTGATGGAAGACATCAGAACTTTTCCAAAAAGTCATCGCTTTGATTATGCTTTGCTGCCCGATATCGATATTGTATTGACTGAATGAGAGATTACTTCCTGTTGTGTTTATTAGAATCACATTTCTCTCCTTATTTTGTGTGAAAGTATCTGCATTCTGTCTCTTTAGGAATGAAAAACAAAATAGAATGTATATCCAGTATTGCACTGCCCCTGTTAAAGCTGTGTTAAATCGCACTGCATTGTGGAACCGAACCGGCATCATAATTAAATAACTGATGCTGTTTCATGTCAGGTGTATTGGAAGACCATTTGGTAAAATCCCTCACTCTTGCACCATTACATTAAGATTAGGAGTGATAAATGCATTATTTCTCTGTTTTATCTCCAGTTATTGATGATGTGGAGATGCCGGCGTTGGACTGGGGTGAGCACAGTAAGACGTCTTACAACACCAGATAAAAGTCCAACAGATTTGTTTCGAATTACTAGCTTTCGGACCTCAGCTCCTTTCTCAGGTGAAGGAGCTGCACTCCGAAAGCTAGTAATTCGAAACAAATCTCTTGGACTTTAACCTGGTGTTGTTAGACATCTTACTGCCCAGTTATTGAGCCCGTACATCATGTATTCGAGGAACAGCGATCACTGCATTCTCCCAGCAGCAAAGTCCCACACATTCATTCCAGCACTGCCCCTGACAATCGGGTCCTGAAGGCTGTAATCAGAATTTAACGTAGTTTTCTCACTTTAATTCCCCAATTTGTATATTCATTTCCATTAGTGTTGTCCCACTCAAGAGATCATCGGCAGTATCATCCAGTATCACCCAGTACTGGAGAGAATTCTTCGAGACAGGATCTGCTCACATTTGATTATCATACAATTTACAGTGCAGAAGGAGGCCATGCGAATCATCGAGTCTGCACCGGCTCTTGGAAAGAGCACCCTACCCAAGGTCAACACCTCCACCCTATCCCCATAACCCAGTAACCCCACCCAACACTAAGGGCAATTTTGGACACTAAGGGCAAATTATCATGGCCAATCCACCTCACCTGCACATCTTTGGACTGTGGGAGCAAACCAGAGCACCCGGAGGAAACCCGCGCACACACGGGGATGATGTGCAGACTCCGCACAGACAGTGACCCAAGCCGGAATCGAACCTGGGACCCTGGAGCTGTGAAGCAATTGTGCTATGACAATGCCACCGTGCTGCCCATTTGAAAGCAAATGGACGTGTTAGTGAGAGGCAGCATGGTTTTGTGAAGGAGAGGTCGTGTCTCACTAAATTGATAGAGTTTTTCGAGGAGGTCACAAAGATGATTGATGAAGGTAGGGCAGTGGATGTTGTCTATATGGACTTCAGTAAGGCCTTTGACAAGGTCCCTCATGGCAGACTAGTACAAAAGGTGAAGTCACACGGGTGAGCTGGCAAGGTGGATATAGAACTGGCTAGGTCATAGAAGGCAGAGAATAGCAATGGAAGGATGCTTTTCTAATTGCAGGGCTGTGACTCGTGGTGTTCCGCAGGGATCAGTGCTGGGACCTTTGCTGTTTGTAGTATATATAAATGATTTGGAGGAAAATGTAACTGGTCTGATTAGTACGTTTGCAGACGACACAAAGGTTTGTGGAATTGCGGATAGCGATGAGGGCTGTCAGAGGATACAGCAGGATTTAGATTGTTTGGAGATTGGGCGGAGATATGGCAGATGGAGTTTAATCCGGACAAATGTGAGGTCAGGCATTTTGGAAGGTCTAATGCAGGTAGTGAATATACAGTGATAGGTAGAACCCTCAAGAGTATTGAAAGTCAGAGAGATCTAGGTGTACAGGTACACAGGTCACTGAAAGGGGCAACACAGGCGAAGAAGGTAGTCAAGAAGGCATACGGCATGCTTGCCTTCATTGGCCGAGGCATTGAGTATAAGAATTGGCAAGTCATGTTGCAGCTGTATAGAACCTTAGTTAGGCCACACTTGGAGTATAGTGTCCAATTCTGGTCGTCACACTACCAGAAGGATGTGGAGGCTTTAGAGAGGGTGCAGAAGAGATTTACCAGAATGTTGCCTGCTATGGAGGGCATTAGCTATGAGGAGGGTCAAAGACAGAATGGCTAGTCAGAGGCTTTTTCCCAGGGTAGAGGGGTCGATTACTAGGGGGCATAGGGGCAAGGTATAGAGTAGATGTACGAGGCATGTTTTTTACGCAGAGGGTCGTGGGTGCCTGGAACTCGCTGCCGGAGGAGGTGATATTTAAGGGGCATCTTGACAAATACGTGAATAGGATGGGAATATATGGATCCGGACCCAGGAAGTGTAGAAGATTGTAGTTTCGCCGGGCAGGATGGTCGGCACGGGATTGGAGGGCCGAAGGGTCTGTTCGTGTGCTGTACGTGTCTTTATTCTTTTTCCTTATAAACAGTGCCCTAAACTAAACGAAAGGCATTTGAACAGGGCCCTCCAGTAAATCATTACATTTAAACCGTGTCCTCCAGCAAACAAAATGTATTTAAACAGTACCCGACATAAATCTAGTGCATTTAAACAGTGCACCTACAGTGAATCAAATGTATTTAAACAGTGCACTACAGTAATTCAAATGCATTTCAACTGTGCCCCACAGTAAATCAAATGTTCTTAAATATTGCCCGAGACAATACAAATGCAGTTGAACAGTGCCCTGCACTAAATCAAATGCATTAAGAAAGTGTGCCGCAGTAAACCAAAAGCATTTAAACAGTGCCCGACCGTCAATCAAATGTATTTCAATGGTGCCCGACACGAAAGCAAATGCATTTAAACAGTGCCCTACAGTAAATAAAATGCAGTTAAAGTGCCCTACTGAAAATCAAATGCATTTAAACAGTGTCCAACAGTAAACTAAAGACAGTTAAACAGTGCCCGTCACTAAATCTAATGCATTTAAGCAGTGCCCTACAGTAAATAAAATGTAGTTAAAGTACCCAACAGAAAATCAAATGCATTTAAACAGTGTGCAACAGTAAACTAAAGGCAGTTAAACAGTGCCCGTCACTAAATCTAATGTATTTAAACAGTGTCCTATAGAAAATCAAATGCATTAAAACAGTGCCCAAATGCAAACCAAATGAATTTGAACAGTGCGCTACATTAAAGAAAATGCTTTTAAAAAGTGCTCGACAGTAAATCAAAGGCATTTAAACAGTGCGCTACAGAAAATCAAATGCTTTAAAATAGTGCGCTAAAGTGAACCAAATGCCTTTAAACAGTGCCTGACAGTAAACAAATCGCATTAACAGCGCATTACAGGAATTCAAATGTACTTAAAGAGGGTCCTGGAGTAAATTAAATGCATTTAAACAGTGCTCTACTGTAAATTAAATTTATTTAAACAGTGCCCTCCAGTAAATCAAACGTATTTAAACAGTGTCCTACAGCAAATCAGATTTATTTAAACAGTGCCCTAACGTAACCCAAATGCTTTTAAACAGTGCCCTACAGTAACCCAAATGCATTTAAACAGTGCCCTACGTTAAGTCAAATGCATTTAAACAGAACCCGACAGTAAAGAAAATGCATTTAAACAGTGTCCTGCAGTAACTCAAATGCATTTAAACAGTGTCCTACAGTAAATCAAATGCATTTAAACAGTGTCCAACTGTAAATAAAATGCACTGAAACAGTGCCCTACAGTAAATTAAATGCATTTAAACAGTGCCCGACCGTAACCCAAATGCGCTTGAACAGTGATCTACGTCAAATCAAATGCATTTAAACTGGACCCTCCAGTAAATAAAATGTATTTAAACAGTGCCCGACAGTAAATCAAAGATAGTTAAACAGGGCCCTGCAGTAAATCAAATGCTTTTAAATAGTGCCCCCGAGTAAATCCAATGTATTTAAACCGTGTCCTACAGTAAGTCAAACACATTTAAACAGTGTCCTACAGTAAGTCAAACACATTTAAACAGTGCCCTACAGTAAATCAAATGCTTTTAAATAGTGCCCGACAAAAACCAAATGCCCTTAAAGTGTCTGACAGTAAATCAAACAATTTAAACAGTGAAATGAAATGAAAATCGCTTATTGTCATAAGTAGGCTTCAAAGGAAGTTACTGTGAAAAGCCCCTCGTCGCCACATTCCGATGCCTGTTCAGGGAGTCGGTACGGGAAATACGGGGAACAGTGCCCTGAAGTAAACCAAATGCATTTAACAGTGCACAACAAAAAAATCAAAAGTATTTAAACAGTGCCCTAAGATAAGCCAAATGCATTAAAACAGTGCCCTACAGTAAGTCAAATGCATTTAAACAGCGCCATGCAGAAAATCAAATGTATTTAAACAGTGCCCTGCGGTAAGTCAAATGCATTTAAACAGCGCCCTATAGCAAATAAAATGCATTTAAACAGTGCCCTACAGTATATCAATCGCATTTAAACAGTGCCCTCAGTAAATCAATCGCATTTACAAAGTGCCCTCCAGTAAACCAAATGCTCTTAAATAGTGCCCTACAGTTTTTCAATCGCATATAAACCGTGCCTCAAAGTAAATAAATCACATTTAAACAGTTCCATGCAGTGAACCAAATGTTTTTAAACAGTGCTTTATGGTAAATCAAATGCATTTACAGTGCCCTGCAGTAAACCAAATGCATTTCAACTGTGTCCTACAGTAAATTGAAAGTGCTTAAACAGTGCCATGCACAACACAAATGCAGTTGAAGAGTGGCCCACACTCAATCAAATGCATTTAGAAAGTGCCCTGCAGTCAATCAAATGCAGTTAAACAGCGCCTCAGAGAAAATAAAATGCATGTCAACAGTGGCCTACAATAAACCAAATACGTTTATCCAGTGCACTACAGTAAATCAAATGCATTTAAACAGTGCCCTACAGTCAACCAAATACATTTATACAGTGCACCACAGTAAATCAAATGTATTAAAAAGTGCCCGACACTAAAGCAAATGCATTTAAACTGTGCTCTGAAGAAAATCAAATGCATTTAATCAGGGCCCTACAGCAAGCCAAACGTATTTAACCAGTGCCCTAATGTAAAATCACTTGGATTTAAACAGTGTCCTGAAGTAAATCAAATGCATTTAAAAAGTGCCCTACAGTAAATCATATACATTTAAACAGTACCCGACAGTTAACTGAGGCAGTTAAACAGTGCCCGTCACTAAATCTAATGTATTTAAACAGTGTCCTACAGGAAATGAACTGCATTTAAACAGTGCCCAATTGGAAACCAAATGAATTTGAACAATGCGCTACATTAAAGAAAATGTTTTTAAACAGTGCCCGACAGTAAATCAAAGGCATTTAAAGAGTGCGCTACAGAAAATCAAATGCTTTAAAATAGTGCGCTACAGTGAACCAAATGCCTTAAAACAGTGCCTGACAGTAAACAAATAGCATTAACAGCGCATTACAGGAATTCAAATGTACTTAAAGAGGGCCCTAGAGTAAATTAAATGCATTTAAACAGTGCTCGACTCTAAATCAAATGTCTTGAAACAGTGCTCTACTGTAAATCAAATTTATTTAAACAGTGCCCTCCAGTAAATCCAACGTATTTAAACAGTGTCCTACAGCAAATCAGATGCATTTAAACAGTGCACTACCGTAACCCAAATGCATTTAAACAGTGCCCTACGTTAAGTCAAATGCATTTAAACAGAACCTTACAGTAAATAAAAAGCATTTAAACAGTGTCCTACAGTAAACCAAATGCATTCAAACAGTGTCCTACAGTAAATCAAATCCATTTAAACAGTGCCCTACCGTAACCCAAATGCGTTTGAACAGTGATCTACGTTAAATCAAATGCATTTAAACTGGACCCTCCAGTATATAAAATGTATTTAAACAGTGTCCGACAGTAAATCAAAGATAGTTAAACAGGGCCCTGCAGAAAATCAAATGCATTTAAAGAGTGCCCCCGAGTAAATCCAATGTATTTAAACAGTGTCCTACAGTAAGTCAAACACATTTAAACAGTGTCCTACAGTAAGTAAAACACATTTAAACAGGGCCCTGCAGTAAATCAAAGGCATTTAAACAGTGTCCTACAGTAAGTCAAACACATTTAAACAGTGCCCTACAGTAAATTGAATGTGCTTAAATACTGCCATGCACAACACAAATGCAGTTGAAGAGTGGCCCACACTCAATCAAATGCATTTAGAAAGTGCCCTGCAGTAAACCAAAAGCATTTAAACAGCGCGCCAGAGTAAATAAAATGCATGAAAACAGCGGCCTATAATAATCCAAATACGTTTATCCAGTGCACTACAGTAAATCAAATGCATTTATACCGTGCACCACAGTAAATCAAATGTATTTAAAAAGTGCCCGACACTAAAGCAAATGCATTTAAACTGCGCTCTGAAGAAAATCAAATGCATTTAATCAGTGCCCTACAGCAAACCAAACGTATTTAACCAGTGCCCTGATGCAAAATCACTTGGAATTAAACAGTGCCCTACAGTAAATCAAATGCATTTAAACAGTGCCCTACAGTAAATCAAATGCATTTAAACAGTGCCCTACAGTAAATCAAATGCATTTAAACAGTGCCCTACAGTAAATCAAATGCATTTAAACAGTGCCCTACAGTAAATCAAATACATTTAAACAGTGCCCGACAGTTAACTGAAGGTAATTAAACAGTGCCCGACATTAAATCAAATGTATTTAAACAGTGTACTACAGTAAATCAAAGGCACTTAAACAGTACTTTACAGTAAACCAAATGCATTTAATCAGTGCCCTACTGTACATCAATCGCATTTAAATAGTGCCCTACAATAAACTAAATGCACTTAAATAGTGCCTACAGTACATCAATCTTATTTGTTCTGTGCCAGGGTTTAGAGATTCCCAAAGTGTATCATGAAGTTCACCTCACGCTCCTGACCCAGAACTTTTAATAGACTGTGGTATGGGGAGCACACGGCCCACTCTACAGGAGTGGTACAGCAGAAATAGAAAATATATTTTAAAAAACAAATCGATGTTTATTCTATGAATTTAAGTTAACCTTTTTAAAACATACAGTGAACTTCTTAGCAACCATTAAATCAACTACAACCCCCAAAGAATACAACACTAAGTAATGCTTACGCTGTCCTTTTAACATCCAGAAGACTTACAAAAAACAGAACCTTTAACAGAAGCACATCTGGTTAACGTCACTCCTGAAAACGTTTATAATTCTGACTTCACCAAATGATCAAGAGATAGGCGCTTCATGGCAGAGAGATCAAGAGTACACCTGCTCTGTCTGGCTTCTGCTCCAACACTGAAACTAAAACACACCCTGCAGCAAACAGCCGAAAACGAAAGTGAAAAGCTGCCAGACAGCCCAGCTCCACCCATACTCTGACATCACTGATAAACACCCGTTTCTTAAAGGTACATTTCTTAAACACCCATTTCGTAAAGGTACTCTCACATGACACCTCCGCCCAAGAAAAAATATAAACCATCAACTTCAAGATGGTTTCATTTTTCACCTTGTCACTATCCTTTAAGAAATGCACGAAGTAAACACACTTTTGCGTTTCTAAAAACAACAGACGCAAACAGGGATAATAATATAGTCCATTTGTGTTCTTCTTCCTTCAACTGAAGCCCTTCTCGATTGAAAGTCACTTTCAACATGAACTTTTACTTAAATGTTCAATGAAATTCACTCATGCCAAGAAATTGCATTATTTCCCTACGTTTGAGGGTATCGGAAACTTCGCAATGAAAGTGACTTGGGTTTTTCCAAATTCACTTTTGGCTAGGTTTATCACCAAACCCGCCTCCAGAAGTCGATCGAATAATTCCATCAGACGTTTCAACTGTTCTTTCCATGTCTGGCTGAAAACTATCAGATCGTCGATGTATACCACACAATTGGGTAATCCTGAAGCAACTATGTTAGTTAACCATTTAAACGTGGTTGGGCGTTTTCATGCCAAATGGCATAACTTTGAATTGTTATATACCATCTGGAGTCACAAAAGCTGAAATCTCCTTCGCCCTTTCGGATAAAGGTACCTGCCAGTAACCCTTAAGTAAATCCAGTTTGGAAATAAAAGCTGATTGTCTCACTTTCTCAATGCAATTCTCCAAACGTGGGATAGGGTAAGAGCCCGTTCTTGTAACTGCATTAACCTTTCTATTGTCTACACACAACTGTTGGGTACCGTCTGGTATTGGTATCATCACTATGGGCGAGCTCCATTGGCTGCAACCCACTTCAATTATGCCATTTTAAAGCATAATCACCATCTCTTTGTTAACCTGTGCCAATTTTAAAGGATTAAGTCGACATGGATGTCGTTTGATTGGAACAGCATTTCCCACATCTACATCATGTACAGCCATTTTAGTACTTCCCAATTTATGTCCACAAACTTGCCCATGTGATAACTTTCAGGTCAGTCCGTTTTTCCTCTGGAAGGTAACTCTACAATTTATCCCAATTTTTAAGAACATCCCCGTTTTCCAATTTAATTTGAGGTGTGTCAAATTCACAGTCATCTGGATTTGGTTGGTCATTTTGAGTTAGAATCATTAAAACCTTTTTCTCTCCTTCCCTTTCCAAGCACCTTTTAAGCATATTCACATGACACACTCGGTGAGTCTTCCTTTTATCTGGTGTTGTTACCACGTAATTCATTTCACTTAATTTCCTTTCAATCTGATATGGTCCACAAAGCCTAGCTTTTAAAAGTTCACCTCCCACTTGGAACAATACTAAAGCTTGATCTCCACAGGCGAAACAACAAACTTTGGATTTCTTGTCCGCTACCCGTTTCATCGCATTTTGTGCAACTTTTAAATGTTGTCTAGCCAATTGACCTGCTCTATTTAATAGTTCCCTAAAATTTGCCACGTAATCCAATAATGTAATTTCTGATTACTCACGCACCAATTTTTCCTTACTCAATTTAAGTGACCCTCGTACCTCATGACGAAAGGTCAGTTCAAAAGACTAAATTTGGTTGACTCAGTAGGTGCATCCATAATTGCAAACAGTACGAATGGAATTTCTTTATCACAATCCTCTCAATTATCGTGACACTAAGCCCTCAACACTGTCTTTAATTTCTGACATTTACCTTTCTAATACTCCCTGCGATTCTGGGTGGTACGCAGTTGATTTAAATTGTTTTATTCCTAAACTATCCATAACTTCTTTGAATAATCAGGAGGTAAAATTTGACCCTTGATCCGGTTGTATTTCTGTGGGTCGTCTATTGCTAGTAAATAATTCAAGTAATTCCTCCAGAATCTTTTTAGCTGTAATATTACTGGATGGCCTCCGGAAACCTAGTAGACACCTCCATTATCGCCAAAAGATATTGATTCCAACATTTTGTTTTAGGAAGTTGTCCTACACAATCAATTAGGACCCTTGGAAAAGGTTCCTCAAATGCTGCAACGGGTATTCAGGGCGCTGCTTTTATCACTGCTTGAGGTTTCCCTATCATTTGACATGTGTGACATGACTGACAACATTTAATTACATCTTTCTGGCGTACAGGCCAATAAAATTGTTTTTGTATTTTAGCTTAAGTTTTCCTTATTCCCAAATGACCTCCCACTGGAACCTCATGTGAAACTCGCAACACCTCCTTTCCATACCCAACGGCAATACTACTTGATGAACTTCTGCCCACTTTTCATCAGCCTGCATATGTAAAGGTCTCCATTTTCTCATCAAGCCATTACTTTTACGGTAATAACACTCTGTTATACACTCTTCCGTGTATGTTTCTGATACATCCGTTTTATTTCTACACCTTTCTGTTGTAACTCTGCCAATTTTCCTGAACTAAAAATATCCGCCTCATCCTCCACCTTTGTCAACCATCTGATCAAAAATCCTTTCTGATAATTGCACTTCAACTTCATCTTCACTCTCTGAATTCCCCTCCTGTCTTAACCTGTGACTTTGCGACCTTGTAACTACAGAATCCGGAAAAATACTTCAACACTTCAGTTGTCTGATTTTCCACTGGATTATCAACCACCGTGGGCATCAGTCCCACCTGCGATTCAGCTGTATCATTACCAGAGATAAACTGTATTCCTGGACAAGATAGTTTCTGTATTACTCCTACTACCACCTCACGCCTCTTCACTGGACTTTCCAACCTTACCTTATATAATTGAACACCACTCCTCTCACCCTGAATTCCACATATTACCACCTTTTCTGGCAGCATTCTTCCCAAACTACATAACTCCTCATCTCCTACCATTAAAGATTGATTAGCTCCCGTATCTCTTAAAATTGTGACTTCTTTACCTACTCCTCATGATACACATGAGTAACCTTTACCAACACAAGTAAATTCTTTAAAGAGATCTGGCACCATTTGATAAATCACCTCTTGATCAGGTGTACAATATTTTGCAACTCCTTCGCTTCATTTGGGCTTTCCTTTATCACTTTAACTACCCCCACTGTCTTATCCTGTTTTACCACATCAGCCTTCCCAGCGCTTTTCTTCAAGCACCAACACTGTGACTTTACATGGCCTAGTTTATTACAGTGAAAACATTTGAACCTTTTCATGTCTCTTCCACCCTCCTGGATTTTTACTCTGAGGTACACTTTCCTTATTATATCCCATCACATCACCTTTACTTTTACCACTTGAGTATTTCTCATGTCCCCAGTTTCTATCCCTCACAGGCTGAAACTGATGTCGGAAACCAAGCTTTGATTTATGAACTAATTCATAATCATCTGCCATTTTGCTGCTAATCTCGCAATTTTAACCCTCTGTTCATGCACATGAGTGCATACTGCATCAGGAATTCAATGTTAAACTACTCCAAAAGTATAATTTCTCTGAGAGCTTTGTACGTTTGGTCTATTTTCAAATCCCTTATCCACCTATCAAAATTAATTTGTTTGAGCCTTTCAAACTCCATGTATGTATGACCAAATTCTTTCTTTAATTTTCTAAACCTTTGTCAGTGAGCTTCGTGCCCGAGTTCATATGCACCTAAGATGGATTTTGTCACCTCCTCATACGTCCCAGATACCTCCTGAGGTAGTGATGCAAACACTTCACTGGCTCGACCTTCCAGCTTTGTTTGAATCAGTAATACCCACATGTCCTGTGGCCATTTTATTTGTTTAGCCACCTTATCAAATTAAATGAAAAAGGCTTCTACTTCCTTCTCGTCAAACCTTGGCAATGCTTGGACATATTAAAAAAAAATTCCACCAAGCCTTCAACTTTGACGCTCTTTCTCACTATCCTCATCACTATCATCCAACTGTACGTTTCCCTTTGCATCTACCAATTTTAACTGACTGTCATGTTTCATGGCTATTTTCTGAAGTTCAAACTCTCTCTCTTTATTTTTTCCCCTCATCTGTATCTCCCGTTCTCTTTCTCTTTGTTCTGCTGGGGGTATTCTTCCTTTTCTACTTTCTTCTCTCACGTTTTCTATTTCTTCTCTCTCTCTCATTCATTTCCGCCTCTCTCCCTTTCTTATTCCTCTCTATCTCTTTCTTTCTCCCTTTCTTTTTCCTACAGCAAACTAAAGGCATTTAATCAGTGCCCTACAGTAAATCAAATGTACAGAAACAGTGCCCCAGAATAAATCCAAAGTATTTAAACAGTGCACTGCAGTAAATCAAATATAATTAAATAGCGCACAACAGTCCATCAATTGTATTTAAACAGTGCCCTCGAGTCAATTAAATGCATTTCAACAGCGCCCGACTGTAAATCAACTGCATTTAAACAGTGCCCTAAGTTAAATCAAATGCATTTAAACAATGCCCTACAGTAAACCAAACGTTTTTGAACAGTGCTTTATAGTAAATCAAATGCATTTAAATAGTGCCCTACAGTAAATGAAATGCATTTAAACAGTGACACAGTAAATCAAATGTATTTAAACAGGCGCTGCAATAAATCAAATGCGTTTAAACAGTGCCCTACCGGAAACTAAATGTATTTAAAAAGTGCCATGAAGTAAATCAAATGCATTCAAACAGTGCCCTACAGTGAGCCAAATATATTTAAATCGTGATTTATAGTAAATTAATTGCATTTAAACAGTGCCTGACAGTAAATCAAAAGTATTTAAATTTGCGCCCTAGAATAAATTAAATGCGTTTACACAGTGTCCGACACGAAATCAAACGCATTGAAACAATGCCCTACAGTAAGTCAAGTGCATTTAAACAGTGCCCGACAGCAAACTAAAGGCATTTAAACAGTGCCCTGCAGTACATTAAATGCATTTAAACTGCCCGACAGTAAATCAAATGTATTTAAACAGTGCCCCAGAATAAATCCAAAGTATTTAAACAGTGTACTGCAGTAAATCAAATATAATTAAATAGCGCACAACAGTCCATCAAATGCATTTAAACAGTGCCCTCGAGTCAATTAAATGCATTTAAACAGTGCCCTACAGTTAATCAAATGCATTTGAACAGTGGCCTAAAATAAATCAATTATATCTAAACGGTGCCAAATGTATTTAAACAGTTCTTTATAGTAAATTAAATGCATTTAAACAGTGCCGCCAATAAATCAAATGTATTTAAACAGTGCCACGACAGTCAATCAAATGTGTTTAAACACTGCGCAAGAGTAAAACAAATACTTTTAAACAGTGCACCACAGTAAATTAAATGCATTTAAACAGTGCCCTACAGTAAATCAAATGCATTTAAACAGTGCCCTACAGTAAATCAAATGCATTTAAACAGTGCCCAACAGTAAATCAAATGAATTTTGTTCCCTACAGTAAACTAATTGCATTTATACAGTGCCCGATACTCAAATGCATTTTAACATTGCCCTCCTGTAAATCAAAAGCATTTAAACAGTGTTCTACGTTAAATCAAATGCATTTAAACAGTGCCCTACAGTAAATCAAATGCATTTAAACAGTAACATAGTAAATCAAATGTTTTTAAACAGGCACTACAATAAATCAAATGCATTTAAACAGTATCCCACAATGAACTAAATGCATTTTAAAAATGCCCTGCAGTGAATCAAATGCATTCAAACAGTGCCCTCCAGTCTACGAAATGCTTTTAAACAGTTTCTGACAGTTAAATAAATGCATTTAAAGAGTGCCCAACACTCAAATGCATATAAGTAGTGCCCTACAGTAAATTAAATGAATTTAAACAGTGCCCTGTTGTAAACCAAATGCGTTTAAATAGTGCGGTGAAGTAAATGAAATGCATTTAAACTGTGCCCTACAATAAATCAAATGCATTTTAACAGTGCCCATAGTAAATCAATGCATTTAAACAGTGCCCTACAGGAAATCAAATGCATTTATACAGTGCCCTACAGTAAACCAAATGCATTTAAACAGTGCCCTATAGTCAATCAAATGTATTTAAACAGTGCCCTACAGTCAAACGGACCTTATTTAAACAGAGCCTTACAGTAACACACCAATTAAAAGTGCCCTACTGTAATCGGACTTAAAATGTGCCCGATAATAAATCATGTTTTTAAACATTAAACATGTTTATGTAAAGCGAATTGCTTTGGAGACCTAAAAAACAACTTTCCCGAGGCCAGTATATGCCCTTCCAAAAACTGAACGGGATCCAGCCAAAATAATACTGTTCCATATTTCTATCCAGCATATTAATTCTGCTCCATTTTATTATGCAGCCATATTAAAACGGCTCCATATTAATACTGTTCCATATTAATACTCTTCCACATTAATACTGTTCCATATTAATACTGTTCCATATTCGTGCTGCTTCATTTTAAGACCGTTACAAATGAGTACTGTTCCCTATTAATGTCCAGCATATAAACATTGTTCCATATTAATACTCGCTCAGATTATAACTTTTCCATATTAGTAGTGTTCCATATTAATACTGTTCTATATGATTACCGTTACATATTAATATCCAGCCATGTTAACACTGTTCCATATTAGTACTGTTCCATATTAATATCTGGCCATTTTAATATCCGGCTATATTAACACTGTTCCATAGTAATACAGTTCCATATTAACATCCAGCCACATTCCATATTAATAATAATTATCTTTGTCACAAGTAGTCTTACATTAACACAACAACGAAGTTACTGTGAAAAGCCCTTCGTCGCCACATTCTGGCGCCTGTTCGGGTACACAGAGGGAGAATTCAGAATGTCCAATTCACCTAACAAGCACGTCTTTCGGGCCTTGTGGGAGGAAACCGGAGCAGGAAATGCACGCAGACACCGGGAGAACATGCAGGCTCCGCAAAGAGACTGACCCAAGCTAGGAATCAAATCTGGGACCCTGGAGCTGTGACGATATGGTTCCATATTAATACTGTTCCATATTAGTACTGTTCCATATTAATATTCAGCCATATTAATACTATTCCATATTAATACGGTTCCAAGTTAATATGCAGCCATATTAATCCTGCTCCATATGAATAATGTTCCATATTAATATCCAGCCACATTAATGCTCTTCCATATCAATATGGTTCCATATTAATATGCAGCCAGATTAATACGTTTTTGCTCAATGCCTGCTACCCCGCCCCCACATGGAGGTTGGACATGGCCCGACTTGCCCAGAATGCTTTGTGCAAGAAAATATCACAGGCCACAGATGACTATATTATTAATAACTAGAATGGGGAAGTCCCGCCCTTCACGCTCTGGGAGGCCACGAAGGCTGTGATCAGGGGTGATATCATAGCCAAGAACGCACGTAGAGACAAGGTAGAGAGGGTGGCTAGGCGACAGTTGTGGACTCCATACTGGAGGTAGACAGGCGATACTCTGAGGGCCTGACCAAAGAACTCCTGGCGGAGAGGAAAAAGCTACAAATGGACTTTGATCTGCTCTCCACGAGGGAAGCATTGCAGTAACTCCGCCAGGTACGGGAGACCCTTTACGAACACGGAGATAAAGCCAGCCACTGCTGGTTCGCCAGCTGAGAAAGCAGGCAGCCACGGGGGTAATAGCTCAGATTAGAAGCAGCAGACCGAATCCAGTGGCAGAGCCAAAAAATGTCTACGAGGCATTTGAGACGTTCTACCGGGGGCTATTCACCTACAAGCCCTCAGCTTAGGGATGAAACAGTTCATCGATGGACGGGACACGCCAGTTGTGAGACAGGCTGAAAATGGGACTGGAAGCACCAGTAAAACTGGGAGAAGGATAGCGCAGTGGTGAGCCGTCGTTCCTCATGGTCCCGCCCGCCCCAAACATCCCTGTGACGATGGATGTGGCTGTCCTGCAACCCAGTTGTGTGTAGAAGCTGGGATTCGTCTTTCTGGAGCGCAGGAGGTTAGGGGGAATTTAAACAAGTCTTCAACGTCATAAAGATTTTTTTTTAATGATAGAAATGGATAGATCCTCTGCCCCCAATTGCTCGACTGCATAAATCCCACCTTAGTTAGTGTCCCAATCCACCGGACTTTCCACAATACCATATCCAGCAATGCTCAGGAAGAATAATTGTTTTCCTATCCAGCCGACTGTTCTATATTGAAGAAGCTGGTGAACTTTAGAAGGACAATTCTGCCTTCCTATCCACACTGCTGTTCACACATCAGTGCACTACGTCGAGATATACTTTGGACTGACTTTTCTGTGTCATTTTTGGCTCTATTGTTCATAAAAACAGATCAAGCTGAGCTGGACGAGATCTGCGTGTTCCCAGTGCACTCTGCTGAACACATCCAGATATCGTCTGGAGTAATATTTCGCTCTTCCGTTCTAACCTGGTGCTCCAACGGACACATGCACCTGCCCTGCAGCCGAACATGTATGTGTTTCATTTCTCAACCACTGTCCACACCCATTGACCCAAGCTGTACTTCAGAAGCCAATCTGCCTGTGCCATTCGCCTTGGATTGTTTCGAAATCCCACGTCAGGCTCGAATGCAGGTTACGATTCTTTATAGAATCATAGAATCCCTACAGAGCGGAAGGCGGGTCATTCGGCGCAACGTGTCTGCACCAGCCCTTAGAAAGAGCAACCTATTTAAGCCCACACCGCCACCCTATCCACATTCCCGCAACCCAAACTAACCTAAAGGGCAATTTAGCACGGCGAATCCACCTGACTTGCACATATTTGGACTGTGGGAGGAAAACAGAGAACCCAGAGGAAACCGTGTCAGAGAAAGTGCAAACTCCACATGGACAGACTTCCGAGGCTGGAATTGAACCTGGGTTGCTGGCGCGCTGAGGCAAGCGTGCAAACTACTGTGACACCGGATTGCAGCCTCCTGGACTCTGCACTGCACAGATTCACCGTGTAGGACAATCTCTGGGGTCTCTGACAGCCTCTTTTTTGTTTTACAATGAAATACACAGTTCTTAAAATTTAGAGTAGTCAATTATTTTTCCAATTTATGGTGGCTAATCCACCTACCTCTCACATCTTTGAGTTGTGGGGTGAGACTCACGCAGAACCGGGGAGAATGTACAAACTCCACGCGGCCAGTGACCCGGGGCCGGGGTCGCAATGTGGACTGGGAACTTCAGGAAATTAGGAGAGCAAAAACGGTACATGAAAGGATACAGGCAGGTAAAATGAACGAACGTCCTAAGTAATTTTACCAGCTCATTACGGGTAAAAGGGTAACTCGGGAAATAGCCGGAAAACATGGGCTATCGCTTCTCGGCCTTTTGGTTCAGATCAAGTGTAGTATCTGTTCTTATCAGTTTAATATCTTGTATGTCCCCTTCGGGGGACCGAATATTAAATTGATTTTTGGGACACGGAGATGGTTCAGGGGCTTTCTTGCTCCGCTCCAGGCATCAACCTGGTCTTGCAATGTTTCCAGGAATCGTGCCTTCACCCCGCTTTGGGCACAAATAGTGCAAAAGCAGAAAATGGCGCAAAACCTGGCTTCCCCTCTCCTGTCTTGTCCAGTTGTCTCATCCTGACCAATTAAAAAAATTTCAGGCTCCAGAGCATTGCTAGCTTTTCTGCTGGCGGGCGCTTCGCGCACTAATGTCGTGAGCCTATGGGCTCGCGGACTTGCGGCAGCCAGGCTCCGTTTTCAGCTGATATGCCAAACAGATTTCCTGCTGCTTTTTACAGGCCACTCACCCTCACCCTCGGATGCCGACTTGCCTTCTCCTCACTTCAGTTACCACATCCCTTCATTCTGCACAACGGGGAAGTGTGGCGACAGACTGAACGGCATCCTGATTTGGATGTAGGTATACCTTCATGGCGTCTCTTTTCGTTCTCGTGACTCCACGACCAACACGCCAGGGTGGAGCTCAGGGAGACTAGACATTTCCCCCTGTTGGATTCCGCCAGTACTTGCTGCTTGCACGGATTGCCCTTTGTTCGGCAAAGGTGGAGATTTCTTCGACTCCCTCCGTTGGGTGTCACTGGGCCTTCACAGCGTCTCCATTTCATCTGGTGACGACAGGGGGCGGCTTGCCAGACGATGTCTTCCTGTTGTGTTTTACTGGTTCTGCATGCACAGACTCCACTGTGCTCGGCCAAGCTGGAGGTCTCTTGACCAACAGTGAGCGTAGACTAAAAGTTCCAAAGCACGGTCGAGCGCAGCAAGGTGCTCCTGAATGTCGGTGGACGAGGAGGACAAGAGCCATAGCCGGAAAATATTGGCTATCGCTTCTCGGCCTTCTGGCTGAGATCAAGTGTAGTCTCATTTGATCGAGGGAAGCTGAGGATCTCGATGACGATCGTGGATTGGAGAACTCGGAGGGATTGAAGTCGTCAAAGAGGAAACGTTTGGAGCCCGGCTGCTATTGGTGGATCTACATACTGGCCTAAACTTCTGGTTTAGGCCTAACGCCGATACAGTTCAGACCCAACGTACGAGCTATGGATGCAGCTGCATCCCGACCACCAGGCTGGGGAATGCGAAACACTGTCCGAGTCACAGTGAAGAAAACGGAAGGAGAGTCACTTGTGGACAGGAAACATTTCGTGAAGAGGGTGCTGCTCGAGTGTTGAGGGTTTAAAGCAACAGAGATCTTCTGCTTGCAAAACTTCCCCAACAATGTTTGTTTTGATGTCACCTTCAAGAGCGTCGCAGCGTGCATCAAATTCTTGATTGTCTTCAAGGAAAATGGTAACCAGAGTCCCTTGTCGATCCTGACTGCGGATCCTCTGTTTACGCTACCGTCGCAGCGAAATCGGGTTGTTACACTGCACACGTACAACCCCCACGTCCCTGTGTCTGATGTGCCTACGTTCCTCGCCAGGTACGCTGATCTGAAAAGTGACAGCGTGCAAGTGAAAGGCACCTTCGGCATCTGGACAAGTGAGCACCAGGTCAAGGTGACTCTATGAACTGACAGCAAATGAACCATCCTGCATCCCCCCTCCAATTTCGCTATTGGAGTAAATCGTGGCTACCTCGACTACGTGGGACAACCACGAGTATGCCACACCTGTGGCAAAACGGGGCATGTTGCAGCAAACTGCAGTGTGACCTTCTGCAAAAACTGCAGGCAGGAGTGACACATGATTAAGGAATGCAAGGAAGACAAGTACTGCAACCTGTGTGAGGAGGCCGGCCATCTTTACAGGGCCTGCCCGAAACGCGGGGCGACATACGCTCAAATCATCAGCAGCGGAGTTAAAAAGGCGACCAGAGAGGAGGAGCATACACCCTCCACCGAAAAAGACAGCACGGCTCAGAATGAGGAAAAGCAACAGAAGCGCCCCCAACAAAAAGAGGAGGCCCCAGCACCTCCTGACAACCCAGCCCCAGCCCCATCTGATGAGGAACACTCAATGGAAGAGGAAGAGGATGGGACAAAGAATAAAGAGCCCTGGGAAACAGTGAACAGGGACAAACGAAAGCGGAAACTAAAAAACAAACTGAAGAACCCCCCGAGGGGTAGTGGCAAAAAGCGACAACTTTCAGCCGGCGCACTTAGCGCCGACACCTCATCCGATGAGTGAAAACAGGACAAGAATCGGCCTCAAATAAACAGACAAAGCACCAACGTGCAACGGGAGGCACAGACCCTCCAGACCACCGACCGGGAAGAAAACAAGGTCACAGACCAAACCCCGATAGTAACGAGCAGCAACAACCCAGGTGAAGACCGGCCTGCAACCCCAACACCTACTGACTGCCACGACGAACCCCAGGAATACACCCCCCCCCCCCCCCAATGCATCTGCATCAAAACCACGGGGCCAGTATGGACCAGAACAGCTTCCTCAGCCCTGCACCTGTGCTAAAGTTTGCGAGCACTACCGGCATGCTGGGGAACATTCAACAGCTGGAACAGCCAACTGTATAGACTCTGGACTCTTGAGACTGGTATATCTACCTTTTTATAATGGGTTTAAAAATTGCATCCATAAATGTGTGTAGCCACACTCAACTATTTGGCAAATGCAAAAGCTGACCTACTGTTCCAGCAGGAGTGCGGAATTCCGCACCTCAGCAACTACAGGCGCTGGTCGAGCTGGTGGTCCCACGGACCATCCATCTGGTCAGGAGGAAACGACTGCCGCTCCTCCGGCCTGGGTATTCTGCTGCGGGGATGCAACTTCACCATCTCTGACGTTAAGGAGGTGGTGGGCGGGCGCCTCCTCGTAGCAGACGTGAAATACAAAAACACCCCTCTCAGACTTATTAATGTGTACGCCCCGGCCGTAAAAAGTGAGCGGCTGGCAGTCCTTCAGCAACTCCCACTGCTGTTGGCCACCTCCAAGCCGGTCATCCTGGGTGGTGACTTCAACTGCATCATCGATGCGGCTGGACGATCCAGCAAAGCCGACAGCAAACTAGACGCTACGTCCAGACTCCTGATGGAAACGGTAAAAGACGCCAAGCTGCTCGACGTCTGCAGCAACCCTGCAGACGGCGCGCAGCGTAGATACACATGGTCATGGCCAGACGGGTCCGTCCGCTCCAGGATAGACTTCTTTTTTGTGTCCCGAGCTTTCACGGTCAGGTCCACCGACGTAACGCCGGTGTTCTTCTCTGACCACTGCCTCCTACTGGCCGACTGCCACCTGCAGGAAGACCAGGGGGTAGGCAGGGGGACATGGAAGCTAAATGTAAAACTGCTGACCCCTGAGAACATCGAGGAACTCAGGAGGGATTACAAAGGTTGGAGAACCGTGAAACCCCTCTTTGAGGCCCCACATCTCTGGTGGGAAGCAATCAAGGGGAATATCAAGAGGTTTTTCATCCTCAAGGGCGTTCAGAAGGTGAGAGAGAGACGAGGGGTCATGTCCAGGCTCCAGAAAAGTATGCAAAATTTGCTCCAGCTGCAGTCGATGGGGGTGGATGTCAAGGAGGATCTCCAAGAGGTGAAGAGCCAGCAAGCCTCGCTCTACACCTCGGAGGCCTCCAAGGTTATCTTCCGTTCCAGAGTCCGCTCCGTGGAGCAGGACGAAAAGTGCTCACGCTTCTTCTTCCAAAAGGTGCACAGAGAGACCTCTGTGATCAGCAGCCTGAAGGAAGAAGATGGCTCTGAAAAGTCATCGCAGTCTGACATCCTGAGGATCAGCCAATCCTTTTATGCCGGACTGTATGACCTGAAGCCAACAGATAGCACTGTTTCCCAGACCTTCCTGTCGACCATCACGGAGGTCTTAGGCGACAGCGAGCTGGAAAACCTGGACAAACCACTAACTCTGGACGAGCTGACAAAGGCCGCCAAGTCCTTCGAGACGAGTAAAACTCCCGGAAGCGACGGCTTACCGGTTGAGTTGTATTCGGCTCTGTGGGACTGGATGGGCCCAGACCTGCTGGAAGTGTACGAGAGTATGCTTCTGGAAGGCAGCATGTCAGAGTCCATGAGGAAAGGCATCATCACCCTCATCTACAAGCAGAAGGGGGAAAGGGAAGAAATTCGAAATTGGCGACCCATTTCACTGTTGAATGTGGACTACAAAATTCTAGCAAAGGTCATCGCCAATCGGGTCAGGTCTGCTCTGGAGTCGGTGATCCACCCTGACCAGACCTGTGCTGTACCCGGCAGGAAGATCTCTGATAGCCTCGCGCTACTCAGGGATACGATCGCCTACGTGCAGGACAGGGGGGTGGACACTTGCCTCATCAGCCTTGACCAGGAGAAGGCTTTTGACAGAATATCGCACACCTACATGATGGATGTGCTCTCCAAAATGAGGTTTGGGGAGGGAATTCGCAATTGGATCAAACTGCTCTACACAAACATCTATAGCGCAGTCTCAATCAATGGGTGGGAATCAGAAAAGTTCCAGATCAGATCTGG
The DNA here is from genome assembly GCF_047496885.1 of Scyliorhinus torazame. Taxonomy (NCBI): domain Eukaryota; kingdom Metazoa; phylum Chordata; class Chondrichthyes; order Carcharhiniformes; family Scyliorhinidae; genus Scyliorhinus; species Scyliorhinus torazame. The sequence goes on from NC_092726.1 coordinate 32,468,790, forward strand.
AGTCAGGCAGGGCTGCCCTCTCTCCTCTGCCCTTTTTGTGTGCTGCATAGAACCTTTTGCCGAGTCCATCAGGAGGGATCCGGGTATAAGAGGAGTGACGATCCCAGGCAGTGGAGGCATGCAAGTCAAGGCCTCCCTGTACATGGACGACGTTGCCGTCTTCTGCTCGGATCCTGCGTCTGTACGCAGGCTCTTGACCACCTGCGACCAGTTTGAACTGGCCTCTGGAGCCAAGGTAAACCGGGGCAAGAGCGAGGCCATGTTCTTTGGGAACTGGGCCGACCGGTCCTTTGTCCCCTTCACTGTCAGGTCAGATTACCTGAAGGTGCTGGGGATATGGTTCGGAGCTGCTGGGGCGTGCACCAAAAACTGGGAGGAGCGCATAGGAAAGGTAAGACAGAAACTGGGCTGGTGGGAGCAGCGCTCCCTCTCCATTGCGGGCAAAACCCTGGTCATCAGGTGTGAGGTACTCTCGGTGCTACTGTACGTGGCGCAGGTCTGGCCCATAACCCGACCCTGCGCCACAGCAGTCACCCGGGCCATCTTCAAATTTATCTGGCGATCCAAGATGGACCGTGTCCGAAGGGACACCATGTACAAACCTCTGGAGAAGGGAGGGCGGAACGTACCCAACGCCTCCCTCATCCTGTTGGCCACCTTTGTGTCCAGCTGCATCAAGCTGTGCGTGGACCCCCAGTATGCAAACACCAAGTGTCACTACATACTGAGGTTCTACCTGTCCCCGGTGTTGCGAAGGATGGGCCTGGCCTCATTGCCGCGGAACGCTCCAAGTAGTTGGACCGTACCGTACCACCTGTCCTTTGTGGAAAAGTTTTTGAAGGAAAACACCTTTGACCACAAGGCAATGAAGCAGTGGTCAGCACGTAATGTCCTCGAGGCCCTCACGGAAAAAGAGACCGTGGAGGACGTTGGATGGTTCCCTGAGCAGACTGCCAGAGTCATCTGGCAGAACGCCTCATCACCAGAACTTTCAAACCAGCACCAAGACCTAGCTTGGCTGGTGGTGAGAAGGGCCCTCCCTGTCAGATTCTTCATGCACACCCGAAGGCTCTGCACCAATGCACGCTGCCCTCGGAGTGGCTGTGGGGGAAATGAGACGGTCACACACCTCCTTGTGGAATGTGCCTTTGCAAAGAAGGTCTGGAGAGAGATGCAGTGGTATTTGTCAAGGTTTATCCCAAACAGATCTGTGACACAGTACTCTGTGCTCTACGGACTGTTTCCAGGGACACACACCGAGACAAATATCAACTGCTGCTGGAAGGTCATCAACTCGGTAAAAGACGCTCTTTGGTCTGCCCGAAGCTTGCTGATCTTCCAGTGCAAAGAATTGTCCTCGACCGAGTGTTGCAGACTGGCATATTCCAAGGTCCAGGACTACGTGCTGAGGGACGCACTCAAGCTTGGGGCAGCAGCCGCCAAGGCGCAATGGGGAAAGACCACTGTGTAAGGTCTTTCCAGCAAATGTACACCGAGGGGCGGGTAACAGTGAAAAGCCCCTCGGTCTGGGCAACCAACACTCCAATGTTTAAAACAAACATGCCACTGTAAATATTTAAGAAGGAATTGTAATGTAAAGAGTGATATGTGTACGACAATATCAAAATTGAATGAAAGAAAGTCAAGGCAACATGTAACCCTGCCGGAAATGTACAGTCAAGACAATTTGAAATGTTTCTGTAATGCTCATGATAAATTTTTATGAATAAAGTATATTTTTTTGAAATTTTTTTTTTAAAAAAATCTGTTCTTATCAGTTTAATATCTGATATGTTCTCAATCTGGGGACCGAATATTAGATTGATTTTTGGGACTCGGAGATGGTTCAGGGGCTTGCTCCTTCCGCTCCACGCATCAACCTGGTCTTGCAGTGCTTCCAGGAATGGTGCCCTCTCCCCGCTTTGGGGCGCAAAATGTATAAAAGCAGAAAATACCGCAAAACCCGCCTTCCCCTTTTCTCTCTTGTCCAGTTGTCTCGTCCTGACCAATTTAAGGCCTTTCAGGCTCCAAAGCATTGCTAGCTTTTCTGCTGGCGGGAGCTTCGTGCACGAATGTTGTGAGCCGATGGACTCGCGGAATTGCGGCAGCCAGGCTCCGTTTTCAGCTGATATGCCACACAGATTTCCTGCTGCTTTTTACAGGCCACTCACCCTCACCCTCGGATGCCGACTTGCCTTCTCCTCACTTCAGTTACCACATCCCTTCATCCTGCACAACGGGGAAGAGTGGCGACAGACTGAACGGCATCCTGTTTGGATGTAGGTACACCTTCACGGCGTCTCTTTTCGTTCTCCTGACTCCACGACCAACACGCCAGGGTGGAGCTCAGGGTGACTAGACATTGCCCTCTGTTGGATTCCGCCAGTACTTGCTGCTTGCACGGATTGCCCTTTGTTCGGCAAAGGTGGAGATTACTTCGACTCCCTCCGTTGGGTGTCACTGGGCCTTCACAGCGTCTCCATTTCATCTGGTGACGACAGGGGACGGCTTGCCAGACGATGCTTTCCTGTTGTGTTTTACTGGTTCTGCATGCACAGACTCCACCGTGCTCGGCCAAGCTGTATGTCTCTTGACCAACAGTGAGCGTAGACTAAAAGTTCCAAAGCACAGTCGAGCGCAGCAACGTGCACCTGAATTTCGGTGGACGAGCAGGACAAGAGCCATTGCCGGGAAATATGGGCTAACGCTTCTCGGCCTTTTGGCTTAGATCAAGTGTAGTCTCATTTGATCGAGAGAAGCTGAGGATTTCCATGTCGGTCGTGCATTGGAGAACTCGGAGGGATTGAAGTCGTCAAAGAGGAAACGTTTGGAGCTTGTCTGCTATTGGTGGATCTGCATGCTGGCCTAAACCTCTGGTTTAGGCCTAACGCCTATGCAGTTTCACACCCAACGTACGAGCTATGAATGCAGCTGCATCCCGACCACCAGGCTGGGGAGTGCGAAACACTGTCCGAGTCACAGTGAAGAAAACGGAAGGAGAGTCACCTTTGGATCGGATACTCTTCGTGAAGCGGGTGCTGCTCGAGTGTTGTGGGTTTAAAGCAACAGAAATCTTCTGCTTGCAAAATTTCCCCAAGAATGGTTTCTTTGATGTCACCTTCAAGAGCGTCGCAGCGTGCATCAAATTCTTGAACGTCTTCAAGGAAAAAGGTAACCAGAGTCCCCTGTCGATCCTGACTGCGGAGCCTCTGTTTACGCTACCGGCACAGCGAAATCGGGTTGTTACACTGCACACGTACAACCCCCATGTCCCTGTGTCTGATGTGCTCACGTTCCTTGCCAGGTACGCTGAGCTGAAAAGTGACAGCGTGCAAGTGAAAGACACCTTCGGCATCTGGACAAGTGAGCACCAGGTTAAGGTGACCCTAAGAACGGACAGCAACGGAGCCATCCTGCATCCCCCCTCCAACTTCGCTATTGGAGTAAATCGTGGCTACCTCTACTACGTGGGACATCTACGAGTATGCCACACCTGTGGCAAAACGGGGCATGTTGCCGCAAACTGCAGTGTGACCTTCTGCAAAAACTGCAGGCAGGAGGGACACATGACTAAGGACTGCAAGGAAGACAAGTGCTGCAACCTGTGTGGGGAGGCCGGCCATCTTTACAGGGCCTGCCCGAAACGCGGGTCGACATACGCTCAAATCATCAGCAGCGGAGTTAAAAAGGCGACCAGAGAGGAGGTGCATACACCCTCCACCGAAAAAGACACCAAGGCTCAGAATGAGGAAAAGGAACAGAAGGGCCCCCAACAAAAAGAGGAGGCCCCAGCACCTCCTGACAACCCAACCCCAGCCCCATCTGATGAGGAACACTCAATGGAAGAGGAAGAGGATGGGACAAAGAATAAAGAGCCCTGGGAAACAGTGAACAGGGACAGACGAAAGAGAAAACAAAAAAACAAACTGAAGAACCCCCCGAGGGGTAGTGGCAAAAAGCGACACCTCTCAGCCGGCGCACTTAGCGCCGACACCTCATCCGATGAGGGAAAACAGGACAAGAATCGGCCTCAGATAAAGAGGCAAAGCACCAACGTGAAACGGGAGGCACAGACCCTCCAGACCACCGACCGGGAAGAAAACAAGGTCACAGACCAACCCCCGATAGCAACGAGCAGCAACAACCCAGGTGAAGACCGGCCTGCAACCCCAACACCTACTGACTGCCACGACGAACCCCAGGGTGGCTACACCACCCCCCCCCCCCCCCCCCCCAATGCATCTGCATCAAAATCACGGGGCCAGTACGGACCAGAACAGCTTTCTCAGCCCTGCAACTGTGCTAACGTTTGCGAGCACCACCGGCATGCTGGGGAACATTCAACAGCTGGAACAGCCAACTGTATAGACTCTGGACTCTTGAGACTGGTAAATCTACCTTTTTATAATGGGTTTAAAAATTGCATCCATAAATGTGCGAAGCATCAAAGATACTTCGCGGTGTGTAGCCACACTCAACTATTTGGCAAATGTAAAAGCTGACCTACTGTTCCTGCAGGAGTGCGGAATTCCGCACCTCAGCAACTACAGGCGCTGGTCGAGCTGGTGGTCCCACGGGCCATCCATCTGGTCAGGAGGAAACGACTGCCGCTCCTCCGGCCTGGGTATTCTGCTGCGGGGAGGAAACTTCACCATCTCCGACGTTAAGGGGGTGGTGGGCGGGCGCCTCCTCGTAGCAGACGTGAAATACAAAAACACCCCTCTCTGACTTATTAATGTGTACGCCCCGGCCGTAAAAAGTGAGCGGCTGGCAGTTCTTCAGCAACTCCCAATGCTGTTGGCCACCTCCAAGCCGGTCATCCTGGGTGGTGACTTCAACTGCATCATCGATGCGGCTGGACGATCCAGCAAAGCCGACAGCAAACTAGACGCCACGTCCAGACTCCTGATGGAAACGGTAAAAGACGCCAAGCTGCTCGATGTCTGCAGCAACCCTGCAGACGGCGCGCAGCGTAGATACACATGGTCACGGCCAGACGGGTCCGTCCGCTCCAGGATAGACTTCTTTTTTGTGTCCCGAGCTTTCACGGTCAGGTCCACCGACGTAACGCCCGTGTTCTTCTCTGACCACTGCCTCCTACTGGCCGACTGCCACCTGCAGGAAGACCAGGGGGTAGGCAGGGGGACGTGGAAGCTAAATGTAAAACTGCTGACCCCTGAGAACATCGAGGAACTCAGGAGGGATTACAAAGGTTGGAGAACCGTGAAACCCCTCTTTGAGGCCCCACATCTCTGGTGGGAAGCAATCAAGGGGAATATCAAGAGGTTTTTCATCCTCAAGGGCGTTCAAAAGGTGAGAGAGAGACGAGGGGTCATGTCCAGGCTCCAGAAAAGTATGCAAAATTTGCTCCAGCTGCAGTCGATGGGGGTGGATGTCAAGGAGGATCTCCAAGAGGTGAAGAGCCAGCAAGCCTAGCTCTACACCTCGGAGGCCTCCAAGGTTATCTTCCGTTCCAGAGTCCGCTCTGTGGAGCAGGACGAAAAGTGCTCACGCTTCTTCTTCCAAAAGGTGCACAGAGAGACCTCTGTGATCAGCAGCCTGAAGGAAGAAGATGGCTCTGAAAAGTCATCGCAGTCTGACATCCTGAGGATCAGCCAATCCTTTTATGCCGGACTGTATGACCTGAAGCCAACAGATAGCACTGTTTCCCAGAACTTCCTGTCGACTATCACGGAGGTCATAGGCGACAGCGAGCTGGAAAACCTGGACAAACCACTAACTCTGGACGAGCTGACAAAGGCCGCCAAGTCCTTCGAGACGAGTAAAACTCCCGGAAGCGACGGCTTACCGGTTGAGTTGTATTCGGCTCTGTGGGACTGGATGGGCCCAGACCTGCTGGAAGTGTACGAGAGTATGATTCTGGAAGGCAGCATGTCAGAGTCCATGAGGAAAGGCATCATCACCCTCATCTACAAGCAGAAGGGGGAAAGGGAAGAAATTCGAAATTGGCGACCCATTTCACTGTTGAATGTGGACTACAAAATTCTAGCAAAGGTCATCGCCAATCGGGTCAGGTCTGCTCTGGAGTCGGTGATCGACCCTGACCAGACCTGTGCTGTACCCGGCAGGAAGATCTCTGATAGCCTCGCGCTACTCAGGGATACGATCGCCTACGTGCAGGACAGGGGGGTGGACACTTGCCTCATCAGCCTTGACCAGGAGAAGGCTTTTGACAGAATATCGCACACCTACATGATGGATGTGCTCTCCAAAATGGGGTTTGGGGAGGGAATTCGCAATTGGATCAAACTGCTCAACACAAACATCTATAGCGCAGTCTCAATCAATGGGTGGGAATCAGAAAAGTTCCAGATCAGATCTGGAGTCAGGCAGGGCTGCCCTCTCTCCTCTGCCCTTTTTGTGTGCTGCATAGAACCTTTTGCCGAGTCCATCAGGAGGGATCCGGGTATAAGAGGAGTGACGATCCCAGGCAGTGGAGGCATGCAAGTCAAGGCCTCCCTGTACATGGACGACGTTGCCGTCTTCTGCTCGGATCATGCGTCTGTACGCAGGCTCTTGACCACCTGCGACCAGTTTGAACTGGCCTCTGGAGCCAAGGTAAACCGGGGCAAGAGCGAGGCCATGTTCTTTGGGAACTGGGCCGACCGGTCCTTTGTCCCCTTCACTGTCAGGTCCGATTACCTGAAGGTGCTGGGGATATGGTTCGGAGCTGCTGGGGCGTGCACCAAAAACTGGGAGGAGCGCATAGGAAAGGTAAGACAGAAACTGGGCTGGTGGGAGCAACGCTCCCTCTCCATTGCGGGCAAAACCCTGGTCATCAGGTGTGAGGTACTCTCGGTGCTACTGTACGTGGCGCAGGTCTGGCCCATAACCCGAGCCTACGCCACAGCAGTCACCCGGGCCATCTTCAAATTTATCTGGCGATCCAAGATGGACCGTGTCCAAAGGGACACCATGTACAAACCTCTGGAGAAGGGAGGGCGGAACGTACCCAACGCCTCCCTCCTCCTGTTGGCCACCTTTGTGTCCAGCTGCATCAAGCTGAGCGTGGACCCCCAGTACGCAAACACCAAGTGTCACTACATACTGAGGTTCTACCTGTCCCCGGTGTTGCGAAGGATGGGCCTGGCCTCATTGCCGCGGAACGCTCCAAGTAGTTGGACCGTACCGTACCACATGTCCTTTGTGGAAAAGTTTTTGAAGGAAAACACCTTTGACCACAAGGCAATGAAGCAGTGGTCAGCATGTAATGTCCTCGAGGCCCTCAGGGAAAAAGAGACCGTGGAGGACGTTGGATGGTTCCCTGAGCAGACTGCCAGAGTCATCTGGCAGAACGTCTCATCACCAGAACTTTCAAACAAGCACCAAGACCTAGCTTGGTTGGTGGTGAGAAGGGCCCTCCCTGTCAGATTCTTCATGCACACCCGAAGGCTCTGCACCAATGCACGCTGCCCTCGGAGTGGCTGTGGGGGAAATGAGACGGTCACACACCTCCTTGTGGAATGTGCCTTTGCAAAGAAGGTCTGGAGAGAGATGCAGTGGTATTTGCCAAGGTTTATCCCAAACAGATCTGTGACACAGGACTCTGTGCTCTACGGACTGTTTCCAGGGACACACACCGAGACAAATATCAACTGCTGCTGGAAGGTCATCAACTCGGTAAAAGACGCTCTTTGGTCTGCCCAAAACTTGCTGATCTTCCAGTGCAAAGAATTGTCCTCGACCGAGTGTTGCAGACTGGCACATTCCAAGGTCCAGGACTACGTGCTGAGGGACGCACTCAAGCTTGGGGCAGCTGCCGCCAAGGCGCAATGGGGAAAGACCACTGTGTAAAGTCTTTCCAGCAAATGTACACCGAGGGGCCGGTAACAGTGTAAAGCCCCTCGGTCGGGGCAACCAACACTCCAATGTATAAAACCAACATGCCACTTTAAATATTTAAGAAGGAATTGTAATGTAAAGAGTGATATGTGTACGACAATATCAAAAGTGAATGAAAGAAAGTCAAGGCAACATGTAACCCTGCCGAAAATGTACAGTCAAGACAATTTGAAATGTTTCTGTAATGCTCATGATAAATTTTTATGAATAAAGTATATTTTTTTGAAAAAAAAAAAAAAAAAAAAAAAAATCTGTTCTTATCAGTTTAATATCTGATATGTTCTCAATCTGGGGACCGAATGTTAAATTGATTTTTAGGACTCGCAGATGGTTCAGGGGCTTGCTCCTTCTGCTCCACGCATTAACCTGGTCTTGCAGTGCTTCCAGGAATGGTGCCCTCTCCCCGCTTTGGGGCGCAAAATGCATAAAAGCAGAAAATGCCGCAAAACCTGGCTTCCCCTTTTCTCTCTTGTCCAGTTGTCTCATCCTGACCAATTTAAAGCCTTTCAGGCTCCAAAGCATTGCTAGCTTTTCTGCTGGCGGGAGCTTCGTGCACTCATGTTGCGAGCCGATGGACTCGCGGACTTGCGGCAGCCAGGCTCCGTTTTCAGCTGATATGCCACACAGATTTCCTGCTGCTCTTTACAGGCCACTCACCTTCACACTCGGATGCCGACTTGCCTTCTCCTCACTTCAGTTACCACATCCCTTTATCCTGCACAACGGGGAAGTGTGGCGACAGACTGAACGGCATTCTCTTTGGATGTAGGTATACCTTCACGGCGTCTCTTTTCGTTCTCCTGACTCCACGACCAACACGCTAGGGTGGAGCTCAGGGAGACTAGACATTGCCCCCATTTTGGATACCGCCAGTACTTGCTGCTTGCACGGATTGTCCTTTTTTCGGCAAAGGTGGAGATTTCTTCCACTCCCTCCGTTGGGTGTCACTGGCCTTCACAGCGTCTCCATTTCATCTGGTGACGACAGGGGACGGCTTGCCAGACGATGTCTTCGTGTTGTGTTTTACTGGTTCTGCATGCACAGACTCCACCGTGCTCGGCCAAGCTGGAGGTTTCTTGACCAACAGTGAGCGTAGACTAAAAGTTCCAAAGCACAGTCGAGCGCAGCAAGGTGCACCTGAATGTCGGTGGATGAGGAGGACAAGAGCCATTGCCGGAAAATATGGGCTATCGCTTCTCGGCCTTTTGGCTCAGATCAAGTGTAGTATCTGTTCTTATCAGTTTAATATCTGATATTTTCTCAATATGGAGACCGAATATTAAATTGATTTTTAGGACTCGGAGATGGTTCAGGGGCTTACTCCTTCCGCTCCACGCATCAACCTGGGCTTGCAGTGCTTCCAGGAATGGTGCCTTCACCCCGCTTTGGGGCGGAAATGTATAAAAGCAGAAAATGCCGCAAAACCTGCCTACCCCTTTTCTCTGTTGTCCAGTTGCCTCATCTTGACCAATTTAAGGCATTTCAAGCTCCAAAGCATTGCTAGCTTTTTTTGCTGGCGGGAGCTTCGTGCACTAATGTTGCGAGTCGATGGACTCGAGGACTTTCGGCAGCCAGGCTCCGTTTTCAGCTGATATGCCGCACAGATTTCCTGCTGCTTTTTACAGGCCACTCACCCTCACCCTCGGATGCCGACTTGCCTTCTCCTCACTTCAGTTACCACATCCCTTCATCCTGCACAACGGGATACTGTTGCGACAGACTGAACGGCATCCTGTTTGGATGTAGGTATACCTTCACGGCGTCTCTTTTAGTTCTCCTGACTCCACGACCAACACGCCAGGGTGGAGCTCAGGGAGACTAGACATTGCCCTCTGTTGGATTCCGCCAGTACTTGCTGTTTGCACGGATTGCCCTTTGTTCGGCAAAGGTGGAGATGACTTCGACTCCCTCTGTTGGGTGTCACTGGGCCTTCACAGCGTCTCCATTTCATCTGGTGACGACAGGGGACGGCTTGCCAGACGATGTCTTCCTGTTGTGTTTTACTGGTTCTGCATGCTCAGACTCCACCGTGCTCGGCCAAGCTGGATGTCTCTTGTCCAAGAGTGAGCGTAGACTAAAAGTTCCAAAGCACAGTCGAGCGCAGCAAGGTGCACCTGAATGTCGGTGGACGAGGAGGACAAGAGCCATTGCCGGGAAATATGGGCTATCGCTTCTCGGCCTTTTGGCTCAGATCAAGTGTAGTATCTGTTCTTATCAGTTTAATATCTGATATGTCCTCAATCTGGGGACCGAATATTACATTGATTTTTAGGACTCGGAAATGGTTCAGGGGCTTGCTCCTTCCGCTCCACGCATCAACCTGGTCTTGTAGTGCTTCCAGGAATGGTGCCCTCTCCCCGCTTTGGGGTGCAAAACGTATAAAAGCAGAAAATGCCGCAAAACCTGGCTTCCCCTTTTCTCTCTTGTCCAGTTGTCTCATCCTGACCAATTTAAGGCCTTTCAGGCTCCTTAGCATTGCTAGCTTTTCTGCTGGCGGGAGCTTCGTGCACGAATGTTGCGAGCCGATGGACTCGCGGACTTGCGGCAGCCAGGCTCCGTTTTCAGCTGATATGCCACACAGATTTCCTGCTGCTTTTTACAGGCCACTCACCCACACCCTCGGATGCCGACTTGCCTTCTCCTCACTTCAGTTACCACATCCCTTCATCCTGCACAACGGGGAAGTGTGGCGACAGACTGAACGGCATCCTGTTTGGATGTAGGTACACCTTCACGGCGTCTCTTTTCGTTCTCCTGACTCCACGACCAACACGCCAGGGTGGAGCTCAGGGAGACTAGACATTGCCCTCTGTTGGATTCCGCCAGTACTTGCTGCTTGCACGGATTGCCCTTTGTTCGGCAAAGTTGGAGATTACTTCGACTCCCTCCGTTGGGTGTCAGTGGGCCTTCACAGCGTCTCCATTTCATCTGGTGACGACAGGGGACGGCTTGCCAGACGATGTCTTCGTGTTGTGTTTACTGGTTCTGCATGCACAGACTCCACCGTGCTCGGCCAAGCTGGAGGTTTCTTGACCAACAGTGAGCGTAGACTAAAAGTTCCAAAGCACAGTCGAGCGCAGCAAGGTGCACCTGAATGTCGGTGGACGAGGAGGACAAGAGCCATTGCCGGAAAATATGGGCTATCGCTTCTCGGCCTTTTGGCTCAGATCAAGTGTAGTATCTGTTCTTATCAGTTTAATATCTGATATGTCCTCAATCTAGGGACCGAATATTAAATTGATTTTTAGGAGTCGGAGATGGTTCAGGGGCTTGCTCCTTCCGCTCCACGCATCAACCTGGTCTTGCAGTGCTTCCAGGAATGGTGCCTTCACCCTGCTTTGGGGCGAAAATGTATAAAAGCAGAAAATGCCGCAAAACCTGCCTACTCCTTTTCTTTGTTGTCCAGTTGCCTCATCCTGACCAATTTAAAGCATTTCAAGTTCCAAAGCATTGCTAGCTTTTCTGCTGGCGGGAGCTTCGTGCACTTATGTTGCGAGCCGATGGACTCGAGGACTTTCGGCAGCCAGGCTCCGTTTTCAGCTGATATGCCGCACAGATTTCCTGCTGCTTTTTACAGGCCACTCACCCTCACCCTCGGATGCCGACTTGCCTTCTCCTCACTTCAGTTACCACATCCCTTCATCCTGCACAACGGGATAGTGTGGCGACAGACTGAACGGCATCCTGTTTGGATGTAGGTATACCTTCACGGCGTCTCTTTTAGTTCTCCTGACTCCACGACCAACACGCCAGGGTGGAGCTCAGGGAGATTAGACATGCCCTCTGTTGGATTCCGCCAGTACTTGCTGTTTGCACGGATTGCCCTTTGTTCGGCAAAGGTGGAGATTACTTCGACTCCCTCTGTTGGGTGTCACTGGGCCTTCACAGCGTCTCCATTTCATCTGGTGACGACAGGGGACGGCTTGCCAGACGATGTCTTCGTGTTGTGTTTTACTGGTTCTGCATGCACAGACTCCACCGTGCTCGGCCAAACTGGAGGTTTCTTGACCAACAGTGAGCGTAGACTAAAAGTTCCAAAGCACAGTCGAGCGCAGCAAGGTGCACCTGAATGTCGGTGGACGAGGAGGACAAGAGCCATTGCAGGAAAATATGGGCTATCTCTTCTCGGCCTTTTGGCTCAGATCAAGTGTAGTATCTGTTCTTATCAGTTTAATATCTGATATGTCCTCAATCTGGGGACCGAATATTAAATTGATTTTTAGGACTCGGAGATGGTTCAGGGGCTAGCTCCTTCCGCTCCACGCATCAACCTGGTCTTGCAGTGCTTCCGGGAATGGTGCCTTCTCCCTGCTTTGGGGCGAAAATGTATAAAAGCAGAAAATGCCGCAAAACCTGGCTACCCCTTTTCTTTGTTATCCAGTTGCCTCATCCTGACCAATTTAAGGCATTTCAAGCTCCAAAGCATTGCTAGCTTTTCTGCTGGCGGGAGCTTCGTGCACGAATGTTGCGAGCCGATGGACTCGCGGACTTGCGGCAGCCAGGCTCCGTTTTCAGCTGATATGCCACACAGATTTCCTGCTGCTTTTTACAGGCCACTCACCTTCACCCTCGGATGCCGACTTGCCTTCTCCTCACTTCAGTTACCACATCCCTTCATCCTGCACAACGGGGAAGTGTGGCGACAGACTGAACGGCATCCTGTTTGGATGTAGGTACGCCTTGACGGCGTCTCTTTTCGTTCTCCTGACTCCACGACCAACACGCCAGGGTGGAGCTCAGGGAGATTAGACATTGCCCTCTGTTGGATTCCGCCAGTACTTGCTGCTTGCACGGATTGCCCTTTGTTCGGCAAAGGTGGAGATTACTTCGACTCCCTCCGTTGGATGTCACTGGGCCTTCACAGCGTCTCCATTTCATCTGGGGACGACAGGGGAAGGCTTGCCAGACGATGTCTTCGTGTTGTGTTTTACTGGTTCTGCATGCACAGACTCCACCGTGCTCGGCCAAGCTGGAGGTTTCTTGACCAACAGTGAGCGTAGACTAAAAGTTCCAAAGCACAGTCGAGCGCAGCAAGGTGCACCTGAATGTCGGTGGACGAGGAGGAGAAGAGCCATTGCCGGAAAATATGGGCTATCGCTTCTCGGCCTTTTGGCTCAGATCAAGTGTAGTATCTGTTCTTATCAGTTTAATATCTGATATGTCCTCAATCTGGGGACCGAATATTAAATTGATTTTTAGGACTCGGGGATGGTTCAGGGGCTAGCTCCTTCCGCTCCACGCATCAACCTGGTCTTGCAGTGCTTCCAGGAATGGTGCCTTCACCCTGCTTTGGGGCGAAAATGTATAAAAGCAGAAAATGCCGCAAAACATGGCTACCCCTTTTCTTTGTTATCCAGTTGCCTCATCCTGACCAATTGAAAGCATTTCAAGTTCCAAAGCATTGCTAGCTTTTCTGCTGGCGGGAGCTTCGTGCACTTATGTTGCGAACCGATGGACTCGCGGACTCGCGGCAGCCAGGCTCCGTTTTCAGCTGATATGCCGCACAGATTTCCTGCTGCTTTTTACAGGCCACTCACCTTCACCCTCGGATGCCGACTTGCCTTCTCCTCACTTCAGTTACCACATCCCTTCATCCTGCACAACGGGGAAGTGTGGCGACAGACTGAACGGCATCCTGTTTGGATGTAGGTACACCTTCACGGCGTCTCTTTTCGTTCTCCTGACTCCACGACCAACACGCCAGGGTGGAGCTCAGGGAGATTAGACATTGCCCTCTGTTGGATTCCGCCAGTACTTGCTGCTTGCACGGATTGCCCTTTGTTCGGCAAAGGTGGAGATTACTTCGACTCCCTCCGTTGGATGTCACTGGGCCTTCACAGCGTCTCCATTTCATCTGGGGACGACAGGGGAAGGCTTGCCAGACGATGTCTTCGTGTTGTGTTTTACTGGTTCTGCATGCACAGACTCCACCGTGCTCGGCCAAGCTGGAGGTTTCTTGACCAACAGTGAGCGTAGACTAAAAGTTCCAAAGCACAGTCGAGCGCAGCAAGGTGCACCTGAATGTCGGTGGACGAGGAGGACAAGAGCCATTGCCGGAAAATATGGGCTATCGCTTCTCGGCCTTTTGGCTAAGATCAAGTGTAGTCTCATTTGATCGAGGGAAGCTGAGGATTTCGATGACGATCGTGGATTGGAGAACTCGGAGGGATTGAAGTCGTCAAAGAAGAAACGTTTGGAGCTTGGCTGCTATTGGTGGATCTACATGCTGGCCTAAACCTCGGGTTTAGGCCTAACGCCGATACAGTTTCACACCCAACGTACGAGCTATGGATGCAGCTGCATCCCGACCACCAGGCTGGGGCGTGCGAAACACTGTCCGAGTCACAGTGAAGAAAACGGATGGAGAGTCACCTTTGGACCGGAAACACTTCGTGAAGAAGGTGCTGCTCGAGTGCTGTGGGTTTAAAGCAACAGAGATCTTCTGCTTGCAAAACTTCCCCAAGAATGGTTTCTTTGATGTCACCTTCAAGAGCGTCGCAGCTTGCATCAAATTCTTGAACGTCTTCAAGGAAAAAGGTAACCAGAGTCCCTTGTCGATCCTGACTGCGGAACCTCTGTTTACGCTACCGGCACAGCGAAATCGGGTTGTTACACTGCACACGTACAACCCCCACGTCCCTGTATCTGATGTGCTCACGTTCCTCGCCAGGTACGCTGAGCTGAAAAGTGACAGCGTGCAAGTGAAAGACACCTTCGGCATCTGGACAAGTGAGCACCAGGTCAAGGTGACCCTAAGAACGGACAGCAACGGAGCCATCCTGCATCCCCCCTCCAATTTCGCTATTGGAGTAAATCGTGGCTACCTCTACTACGTGGGACAGCCACGTGTATGCCACACCTGTGGCAAAACGGGGCATGTTGCCGCAAACTGCAGTGTGACCTTCTGCAAGAACTGCAGGCAGGAGGGACACATGACTAAGGACTGCAAAGAAGACAAGTGCTGCAACCTGTGTGGGGAGGCCGGCCATCTTTACAGGGCCTGCCCGAAACGCGGGGCGACATACGCTGAAATCATCAGCAGCGGAGTTAAAAAGGCGACCAGAGAGGAGGTGCATACACCCTCCACCGAAAAAGACACCACGGTTCAGAATGAGGAAAAGCAACAGAAGGGCCCCCAACAAAAAGAGGAGGCCCCAGCACCTCCTGACAACCCAACCCCAGCCCCATCTGATGAGGAACACTCAATGGAAGAGGAAGAGGATGGGACAAAGAATAAAGAGCCCTGGGAAACCGTGAACAGGGACAAACGTAAGAGGAAACAAAAAAACAAACTGAAGAACCCTCTGAGGGGTAGTGGCAAAAAGCGACACCTCTCAGCCGGCGCACTTAGTGCCGACACCTCATCCGATGAGGGAAAACAGGACAAGAATCGGCCTCAGATAAAGAGGCAAAGCACCAACGGGGAACGGAAGGCACAGACCCCCCAGACCACCGACCGGGAAGAAAACAAGGTCACAGACCAACCCCCGATAGCAACGAGCAGCAACAACCCAGGTGAAGACCGGCCTGCAACCCCAACACCTACTGACCACCACGACGAACCCCAGGGCTACACCACCCCCCCAATGCATCTGCATCCAAATCACGGGGCCAGTACGGACCAGAACAGCTTTCTCAGCCCTGCAACTGTGCTAAAGTTTGCGAGCACCACCGGCATGCTGGGGAACATCGAACAGCTGGAACAGCCAACTGTATAGACTCTGGACTCTTGAGACTGGTAAATCTATCTTTTTTAAAATGGGTTTAAAAATTGCATCCATAAATGTGCGAAGCATCAAAGATACTTCGCGGTGTGTAGCCACACTCAACTATTTGGCAAATGTAAAAGCTGACCTACTGTTCCTGCAGGAGTGCGGAATTCCGCACCTCAGCAACTACAGGCGCTGGTCGAGCTGGTGGTCCCACGGGCCATCCATCTGGTCAGGAGGAAACGACTGCCGCTCCTCCGGCCTGGGTATTCTGCTGCGGGGAGGCAACTTCACCATCTCCGACGTTAAGGAGGTGGTGGGCGGGCGCCTCCTCGTAGCAGACGTGAAATACAAAAACACCCCTCTCAGACTTATTAATGTGTACGCCCCGGCCGTAAAAAGTGAGCGGCTGGCAGTTCTTCAGCAACTCCCACTGCTGTTGGCCACCTCCAAGCCGGTCATCCTGGGTGGTGACTTCAACTGCATCATCGATGCGGCTGGACGATCCAGCAAAGCCGACAGCAAACTAGACGCTACGTCCAGACTCCTGATGGAAACGGTAAAAGACGCCAAGCTGCTCGACGTCTGCAGCAACCCTGCAGACGGCGCGCAGCGTAGATACACATGGTCACGGCCAGACGGGTCCGTCCGCTCCAGGATAGACTTCTTTTTTGTGTCCCGAGCTTTCACGGTCAGGTCCACCGACGTAACGCCGGTGTTCTTCTCTGACCACTGCCTCCTACTGGCCGACTGCCACCTGCAGGAAGACCAGGGGGTAGGCCGGGGGACGTGGAAGCTAAATGTAAAACTGCTGACCCCTGAGAACATCGAGGAACTCAGGAGGGATTACAAAGGTTGGAGAACCGTGAAACCCCTCTTTGAGGCCCCACATCTCTGGTGGGAAGCAATCAAGGGGAATATCAAGAGGTTTTTCATCCTCAAGGGCGTTCAAAAGGTGAGAGAGAGACGAGGGGTCATGTCCAGGCTCCAGAAAAGTATGCAAAATTTGCTCCAGCTGCAGTCGATGGGGGTGGATGTCAAGGAGGATCTCCAAGAGGTGAAGAGCCAGCAAGCCTCGCTCTACACCTCGGAGGCCTCCAAGGTTATCTTCCGTTCCAGAGTCCGCTCCGTGGAGCAGGACGAAAAGTGCTCACGCTTCTTCTTCCAAAAGGTGCACAGAGACACCTCTGTGATCAGCAGCCTGAAGGAAGAAGATGGCTCTGAAAAGTCATCGCAGTCTGACATCCTGAGGATCAGCCAATCCTTTTATGCCGGACTGTATGACCTGAAGCCAACAGATAGCACTGTTTCCCAGACTTTCCTGTCGACTATCACGGAGGTCATAGGCGACAGCGAGCTGGAAAACCTGGACAAACCACTAACTCTGGACGAGCTGACAAAGGCCGCCAAGTCCTTCGAGACGAGTAAAACTCCCGGAAGCGACGGCTTACCGGTTGAGTTGTATTCGGCTCTGTGGGACTGGATGGGCCCAGACCTGCTGGAAGTGTACGAGAGTATGCTTCTGGAAGGCAGCATGTCAGAGTCCATGAGGAAAGGCATCATCACCCTCATCTACAAACAGAAGGGGGAAAGGGAAGAAATTCGAAATTGGCGACCCATTTCACTGTTGAATGTGGACTACAAAATTCTAGCAAAGGTCATCGCCAATCGGGTCAGGTCTGCTCTGGAGTCGGTGATCCACCCTGACCAGACCTGTGCTGTACCCGGCAGGAAGATCTCTGATAGCCTCGCGCTACTCAGGGATACGATCGCCTACGTGCAGGACAGGGGGGTGGACACTTGCCTCATCAGCCTTGACCAGGAGAAGGCCTTTGACAGAATATCGCACACCTACATGATGGATGTGCTCTCCAAAATGGGGTTTGGGGAGGGAATTCGCAATTGGATCAAACTGCTCTACACAAACATCTATAGCGCAGTCTCAATCAATGGGTGGGAATCAGAAAAGTTCCAGATCAGATCTGGAGTCAGGCAGGGCTGCCCTCTCTCCTCTGCCCTTTTTGTGTGCTGCATAGAACCTTTTGCCGAGTCCATCAGGAGGGATCCGGGTATAAGAGGAGTGACGATCCCAGGCAGTGGAGGCATGCAAGTCAAGGCCTCCCTGTACATGGACGACGTTGCCGTCTTCTGCTCGGATCCTGCGTCTGTACGCAGGCTCTTAACCACCTGCGACCAGTTTGAACTGGCCTCTGGAGCCAAGGTAAACCGGGGCAAGAGCGAGGCCATGTTCTTTGGGAACTGGGCCGACCGGTCCTTTGTCCCCTTCACTGTCAGGTCCGATTACCTGAAGGTGCTGGGGATATGGTTCGGAGCTGCTGGGGCGTGCACCAAAAACTGGGAGGAGCGCATAGGAAAGGTAAGACAGAAACTGGGCTGGTGGGAGCAACGCTCCCTCTCCATTGCGGGCAAAACCCTGGTCATCAGGTGTGAGGTACTCTCGGTGCTACTGTACGTGGCGCAGGTCTGGCCCATAACCCGACCCTACGCCACAGCAGTCACCCGGGCCATCTTCAAATTTATCTGGCGATCCAAGATGGACCGTGTCCGAAGGGACACCATGTACAAACCTCTGGAGAAGGGAGGGCGGAACGTACCCAACGCCTCCCTCATCCTGCTGGCCACCTTTGTGTCCAGCTGCATCAAGCTGTGCGTGGACCCCCAGTATGCAAACACCAAGTGTCACTACATACTGAGGTTCTACCTGTCCCCGGTGTTGCGAAGGATGGGCCTGGCCTCATTGCCGCGGAACGCTCCAAGTAGTTGGACCGTACCGTACCACCTGTCCTTCGTGGAAAAGTTTTTGAAGAAAAACACCTTTGACCACAAGGCAATGAAGCAGTGGTCAGCACGTAATGTCCTCGAGGCCCTCAGGGAAAAGGAGACCGTGGAGGACGTTGGATGGTTCCCTGAGCAGACTGCCAGAGTCATCTGGCAGAACGCCTCATCACCAGAACTTTCAAACAAGCACCAAGACCTAGCTTGGCTGGTGGTGAGAAGGGCCCTCCCTGTCAGATTCTTCATGCACACCCGAAGGCTCTGCACCAATGCACGCTGCCCTCGGAGTGGCTGTGGGGGAAATGAGACGGTCACACACCTCCTTGTGGAATGTGCCTTTGCAAAGAAGGTCTGGAGAGAGATGCAGTGGTATTTGTCAAGGTTTATCCCAAACAGATCTGTGACACAGGACTCTGTGCTCTACGGACTGTTTCCAGGGACACACACCGAGACAAATATCAACTGCTGCTGGAAGGTCATCAACTCGGTAAAAGACGCTCTTTGGTCTGCCCGAAACTTGCTGATCTTCCAGTGCAAAGAATTGTCCTCGACCGAGTGTTGCAGACTGGCACATTCCAAGGTCCAGGACTACGTGCTGAGGGACGCACTCAAGCTTGGGGCAGCTGCCGCCAAGGCGCAATGGGGAAAGACCACAGTGTAAAGTCTTTCCAGCAAATGTACACCGAGGGGCGCGTAACAGTGTAAAGCCCCTCGGTCTGGGCAATCAACACTCCAATGTATAAAACAAACATGCCACTGTAAATATTTCAGAAGGAATTGTAATGTAAAGAGTGATATGTGTACGACAATATCAAAATTGAATGAAAGAAAGTCAAGGCAACATGTAACCCTGCCGGAAATGTACAGTCAAGACAATTTGAAATGTTTCTGTAATGCTCATGATAAATTTTTATGAATAAAGTATATTTTTTTGAAAAAAAAAAAAAAAAAAAAAAAATCTGTTCTTATCAGTTTAATATCTGATATGTCCTCAATCTGGGGACCGAGTATTAAATTGATTTTTAGGACTCGGGGATGGTTCAGGGGCTAGCTCCTTCCGCTCCACGCATCAACCTGGTCTTGCAGTGCTTCCAGGAATGGTGCCTTCACCCTGCTTTGGGGCGAAAATGTATAAAAGCAGAAAATGCCGCAAAACATGGCTACCCCTTTTCTTTGTTATCCAGTTGCCTCATCCTGACCAATTTAAGGCATTTCAAGCTCCAAAGCATTGCTAGCTTTTCTGCTGGCGGGAGCTTCGTGCACTTATGTTGCGAGCCGATGGACTCGCGGACTTGCGGCAGCCAGGCTCCGTTTTCAGCTGATATGCCGCACAGATTTCCTGCTGCTTTTTACAGGCCACTCACCTTCACCCTCGGATGCCGACTTGCCTTCTCCTCACTTCAGTTACCACATCCCTTCATCCTGCACAACGGGGAAGTGTGGCGACAGACTGAACGGCATCCTGTTTGGATGTAGGTACGCCTTGACGGCGTCTCTTTTCGTTCTCCTGACACCACGACCAACACGCCAGGGTGGAGCTCAGGGAGATTAGAGATTGCGCTCTGTTGGATTCCGCCAGTACTTGCTGCTTGCACGGATTGCCCTTTGTTCGGCAAAGGTGGAGATTACTTCGACTCCCTCCGTTGGATGTCACTGGGCCTTCACAGCGTCTCCATTTCATCTGGTGACGACAGGGGACGGCTTGCCAGACGATGTCTTCGTGTTGTGTTTTACTGGTTCTGCATGCACAGACTCCACCGTGCTCGGCCAAGCTGGAGGTTTCTTGACCAACAGTGAGCGTAGACTAACAGTTCCAAAGCACAGTCGAGCGCAGCAAGGTGCACCTGAATGTCGGTGGACGAGGAGGACAAGAGCCATTGCCGGAAAATATGGGCTATCGCTTCTCGGCCTTTTGGCTCAGATCAAGTGTAGTATCTGTTCTTATCAGTTTAATATCTGATATGTCCTCAATCTGGGGACCGAATATTAAATTGATTTTTAGGACTCGGAGATGGTTCAGGGGCTAGCTCCTTCCGCTCCACGCATCAACCTGGTCTTGCAGTGCTTCCAGAAATGGTACCTTCACCCTGCGTTGGGGCGAAAATGTATAAAAGCAGAAAATGCCGCAAAACCTGGCTACACCTTTTCTTTGTTATCCAGTTGCCTCATCCTGACCAATTTAAGGCATTTCAAGCTCCAAAGCATTGCTAGCTTTTCTGCTGGCGGGAGCTTCGTGCACGAATGTTGCGAGCCGATGGACTCGCGGACTCGCGGCAGCCAGGCTCCGTTTTCAGCTGATATGCCACACAGATTTCCTGCTGCTTTTTACAGGCCACTCACCTTCACCCTCGGATGCCGACTTGCCTTCTCCTCACTTCAGTTACCACATCCCTTCATCCTGCACAACGGGATAGTGTGGCGACAGACTGAACGGCATCCTGTTTTGATGTAGGTATACCTTCACGGCGTCTCTTTTAGTTCTCCTGACTCCACGACCAACACGCCAGGGTGGAGCTCAGGGAGACTAGACATTGCCCTCTGTTGGATTCCGCCAGTACTTGCTGTTTGTACGGATTGCCCTTTGTTCGGCAAAGGTGGAGATTACTTCGACTCCCTCTGTTGGGTGTCACTGGGCCTTCACAGCGTCTCCATTTCACCTGGTGACGACAGGGGACGGCTTGCCAGACGATGTCTTCGTGTTGTGTTTTACTGGTTCTGCATGCACAGACTCCACCGTGCTCGGCCAAGCTGGAGGTTTCTTGACCAACAGTGAGCGTAGACTAAAAGTTCCAAAGCACAGTCGAGCGCAGCAAGGTGCACCTGAATGTCGGTGGACGAGGAGGACAAGAGCCATTGCAGGAAAATGTGGGCTGTCGCTTCTCGGCCTTTTGGCTCAGATCAAGTGTAGTATCTGTTCTTATCAGTTTAATATCTGATATGTCCTCAATCTGGGGACCGAATATTAAATTGATTTTTAGGACTCGGAGATGGTTCAGGGGCTAGCTCCTTCCGCTCCACGCATCAACCTGGTTTTGCAGTGCTTCCAGGAATGGTGCCTTCACCCTGCTTTGGGGCGAAAATGTATAAAAGCAGAACATGCCGCAAAACCTGGCTACCCCTTTTCTTTGTTATCCAGTTGCCTCATCCTGACCAATTTAAGGCATTTCAAGCTCCAAAGCATTGCTAGCTTTTCTGCTGGCGGGAGCTTCGTGCACGAATATTGCGAGCCGATGGACTCGCGGACTTGCGGCAGCCAGGCTCCGTTTTCAGCTGATATGCCACACAGATTTTCTGCTGCTTTTTACAGGCCACTCACCTTCACCCTCGGATGCCGACTTGCCTTCTCCTCACTTCAGTTACCACATCCCTTCATCCTGCACAACGGGGAAGTGTGGCGACAGACTGAACGGCATCCTGTTTGGATGTAGGTACACCTTCACGGCGTCTCTTTTCGTTCTCCTGACTCCACGACCAACACGCCAGGGTGGAGCTCAGGGAGATTAGACATTGACCTCTGTTGGATTCCGCCAGTACTTGCTGCTTGCACGGATTGCCCTTTGTTCGGCAAAGGTGGAGATTACTTCGACTCCCTCCGTTGGATGTCACTGGGCCTTCACAGCGTCTCCATTTCATCTGGTGACGACAGGGGACGGCTTGCCAGACGATGTCTTCGTGTTGTGTTTTACTGGTTCTGCATGCACAGACTCCACCGTGCTCGGCCAAGCTGGAGGTTTCTTGACCAACAGTGAGCGTAGACTAAAAGTTCCAAAGCGCAGTCGAGCGCAGCAAGGTGCACCTGAATGTCGGTGGACGAGGAGGACAAGAGCCATTGCAGGAAAATATGGGCTATCGCTTCTCGGCCTGTTGGCTCAGATCAAGTGTAGTATCTGTTCTTATCAGTTTAATATCTGATATGTCCTCAATCTGGGGACCGAAAGTTAAATTGATTTTTAGGACTCGGAGATGGTTCAGGGGCTAGCTCCTTCCGCTCCACGCATCAACCTGGTCTTGCAGTGCTTCCAGGAATGGTGCCTTCACCCTGCTTTGGGGCGAAAATGTATAAAAGCAGAACATGCCGCAAAACCTGGCTACCCCTTTTCTTTGTTATCCAGTTGCTCATCCTGACCAATTTAAGGCATTTCAAGCTCCAAAGCATTGCTAGCTTTTCTGCTGGCGGGAGCTTCGTGCACGAATGTTGCGAGCCGATGGACTCGCGGACTTGCGGCAGCCAGGCTCCGTTTTCAGCTGATATGCCACACAGATTTCCTGCTGCTTTTTACAGGCCACTCACCTTCACCCTCGGATGCCGACTTGCCTTCTCCTCACTTCAGTTACCACATCCCTTCATCCTGCACAACGGGGAAGTGTGGCGACAGACTGAACGGCATCCTGTTTGGATGTAGGTACACCTTCACGGCGTCTCTTTTCGTTCTCCTGACTCCACGACCAACACGCCAGGGTGGAGCTCAGGGAGATTAGACATTGCCCTCTGTTGGATTCCGCCAGTACTTGCTGCTTGCACGGATTGCCCTTTGTTCGGCAAAGGTGGAGATTACTTCGACTCCCTCCGTTGGATGTCACTGGGCCTTCACAGCGTCTCCATTTCATCTGGTGACGACAGGGGACGGCTTGCCAGACGATGTCTTCGTGTTGTGTTTTACTGGTTCTGCATGCACAGACTCCACCGTGCTCGGCCAAGCTGGAGGTTTCTTGACCAACAGTGAGCGTAGACTAAAAGTTCCAAAGCGCAGTCGAGCGCAGCAAGGTGCACCTGAATGTCGGTGGACGAGGAGGACAAGAGCCATTGCAGGAAAATGTGGGCTATCGCTTCTCGGCCTGTTGGCTCAGATCAAGTGTAGTATCTGTTCTTATCAGTTGAATATCTGATATGTCCTCAATCTGGGGACCGAATATTAAATTGATTTTTAGGACTCGGAGATGGTTCAGGGGCTAGCTCCTTCCGCTCCACACATCAACCTGGTTTTGCAGTGCTTCCAGGAATGGTGCCTTCACCCTGCTTTGGGGCGAAAATGTATAAAAGCAGAACATGCCGCAAAACCTGGCTACCCCTTTTCTTTGTTATCCAGTTGCCTCATCCTGACCAATTTAAGGCATTTCAAGCTCCAAAGCATTGCTAGCTTTTCTGCTGGCGGGAGCTTCGTGCACGAATGTTGCGAGCCGATGGACTCGCGGACTTGCGGCAGCCAGGCTCCGTTTTCAGCTGATATGCCACACAGATTTCCTGCTGCTTTTTACAGGCCACTCACCTTCACCCTCGGATGCCGACTTGCCTTCTCCTCACTTCAGTTACCACATCCCTTCATCCTGCACAACGGGGAAGTGTGGCGACAGACTGAACGGCATCCTGTTTGGATGTAGGTACACCTTCACGGCGTCTCTTTTCGTTCTCCTGACTCCACGACCAACACGCCAGGGTGGAGCTCAGGGAGATTAGACATTGACCTCTGTTGGATTCCGCCAGTACTTGCTGCTTGCACGGATTGCCCTTTGTTCGGCAAAGGTGGAGATTACTTCGACTCCCTCCGTTGGATGTCACTGGGCCTTCACAGCGTCTCCATTTCATCTGGTGACGACAGGGGACGGCTTGCCAGACGATGTCTTCGTGTTGTGTTTTACTGGTTCTGCATGCACAGACTCCACCGTGCTCGGCCAAGCTGGAGGTTTCTTGACCAACAGTGAGCGTAGACTAAAAGTTCCAAAGCGCAGTCGAGCGCAGCAAGGTGCACCTGAATGTCGGTGGACGAGGAGGACAAGAGCCATTGCAGGAAAATATGGGCTATCGCTTCTCGGCCTGTTGGCTCAGATCAAGTGTAGTATCTGTTCTTATCAGTTTAATATCTGATATGTCCTCAATCTGGGGACCGAAAGTTAAATTGATTTTTAGGACTCGGAGATGGTTCAGGGGCTAGCTCCTTCCGCTCCACGCATCAACCTGGTCTTGCAGTGCTTCCAGGAATGGTGCCTTCACCCTGCTTTGGGGCGAAAATGTATAAAAGCAGAACATGCCGCAAAACCTGGCTACCCCTTTTCTTTGTTATCCAGTTGCTCATCCTGACCAATTTAAGGCATTTCAAGCTCCAAAGCATTGCTAGCTTTTCTGCTGGCGGGAGCTTCGTGCACGAATGTTGCGAGCCGATGGACTCGCGGACTTGCGGCAGCCAGGCTCCGTTTTCAGCTGATATGCCACACAGATTTCCTGCTGCTTTTTACAGGCCACTCACCTTCACCCTCGGATGCCGACTTGCCTTCTCCTCACTTCAGTTACCACATCCCTTCATCCTGCACAACGGGGAAGTGTGGCGACAGACTGAACGGCATCCTGTTTGGATGTAGGTACACCTTCACGGCGTCTCTTTTCGTTCTCCTGACTCCACGACCAACACGCCAGGGTGGAGCTCAGGGAGATTAGACATTGCCCTCTGTTGGATTCCGCCAGTACTTGCTGCTTGCACGGATTGCCCTTTGTTCGGCAAAGGTGGAGATTACTTCGACTCCCTCCGTTGGATGTCACTGGGCCTTCACAGCGTCTCCATTTCATCTGGTGACGACAGGGGACGGCTTGCCAGACGATGTCTTCGTGTTGTGTTTTACTGGTTCTGCATGCACAGACTCCACCGTGCTCGGCCAAGCTGGAGGTTTCTTGACCAACAGTGAGCGTAGACTAAAAGTTCCAAAGCGCAGTCGAGCGCAGCAAGGTGCACCTGAATGTCGGTGGACGAGGAGGACAAGAGCCATTGCAGGAAAATGTGGGCTATCGCTTCTCGGCCTGTTGGCTCAGATCAAGTGTAGTATCTGTTCTTATCAGTTGAATATCTGATATGTCCTCAATCTGGGGACCGCAAGTTAAATTGATTTTTAGTACTCGGAGATGGTTCAGGGGCTTGCTCCTTCCGCTCCACGCATCAACCTGGTCTTGCAGTGCTTCCAGGAATGGTGCCTTCACCCTGCTTTGGGGCGAAAATGTATAAAAGCAGAAAATGCCGCAAAACGTGCCTACCCCTTTTCTTTGTTGTCCAGTTGCTTCATCCTGACCAATTTAAGGCATTTCAAGCTCCAAAGCATTGCTAGCTTTTCTGCTGGCGGGAGCTTCGTGCACGAATGTTGCGAGCCGATGGACTCGAGGACTTTCGGCAGCCAGGCTCCGTTTTCAGCTGATATGCCGCACAGATTTCCTGCTGCTATTTACAGGCCACTCACCCTCACCCTCGGATGCCGACTTGCCTTCTCCTCACTTCAGTTACCACATCCCTTCATCCTGCACAACGGGATAGTGTGGCGACAGACTGAACGGCATCCTGTTTGGATGTAGGTAAACCTTCACGGCGTCTCTTTTAGTTCTCCTGACTCCACGACCAACACGCCAGGGTGGAGCTCAGGGATACTAGACATTGCCCTCTGTTGGATTCCGCCAGTACTTGCTGCTTGCACGGATTGCCCTTTGTTCGGCAAAGGTGGAGATTACTTCGACTCACTCCGTTGGGTGTCACTGGGCCTTCACAGCGTCTCCATTTCATCTGGTGACGACAGGGGACGGCTTGCCAGACGATGTCTTCGTGTTGTGTTTTACTGGTTCTGCATGCACAGACTCCACCGTGCTCGGCCAAGCTGGAGGTTTCTTGACCAACAGTGAGCGTAGACTAAAAGTTCCAAAGCACAGTCGAGCGCAGCAAGGTGCACCTGAATGTCGGTGGACGAGGAGGACAAGAGCCATTGCCGGAAAATATGGGCTATCGCTTCTCGGTCTTTTGGCTAAGATCAAGTGTAGTCTCATTTGTTTGAGAGAAGCTGAGGATTTCGATGTCGATTGTGGATTGTAGAACTCGGAGGGATTGAAGTCGTCAAAGAGGAAACGTTTGGAGCTTGGCTGCTATTGGTGGATCTACATGCTGGCCTAAACCTTGGGTTTAGGCCTAACGCCGATACAGTTCCACACCCAACGTACGAGCTATGGATGCAGCTGCATCCCGACCACCAGGCTGGGGAGTGCGAAACACTGTCCGAGTCACAGTGAAGAAAACGGAGGGAGAGTCACCTTTGGACCGGAAACACTCCGTGAAGAGGGTGCTGCTCGAGTGTTGTGGGTTTAAAGCAACAGAGATCTTCTGCTTGCAAAACTTCCCCAAGAATGGTTTCTTTGATGTCACCTTCAAGAGCGTCGCAGCGTGCATCAAATTCTTGAACGCCTTCAAGGGAAAAAGGTGACCAGAGTCCCCTGTCGATCCTGACTGCGGAGCCTCTGTTTACGCTACCGGCACATCGAAATCGGGTTGTTACACTGCACACGTACAACCCCCACGTTCCTGTGTCTGATGTGCTCACGTTCCTCGCCAGGTACGCTGAGCTGAAAAGTGACAGCGTGCAAGTGAAAGACACCTTCGGCATCTGGACAAGTGAGCACCAGGTCAAGGTGACCCTAAGAACGGACAGCAACGGAGCCATCCTGCATCCCCCCTCCAATTTCGCTATTGGAGTAAATCGTGGCTACCTCTACTACGTGGGACAGCCACGAGTATGCCACACCTGTGGCAAAACGGGGCATGTTGCCGCAAACTGCAGTGTGACCTTCTGCAAGAACTGCAGGCAGGAGGGACACATGACTAAGGACTGCAAAGAAGACAAGTGCTGCAACCTGTGTGGGGAGGCCGGCCATCTTTACAGGGCCTGCCCGAAACGCGGGGCGACATACGCTGAAATCATCAGCAGCGGAGTTAAAAAGGCGACCAGAGAGGAGGTGCATACACCCTCCACCGAAAAAGACACCACGGCTCAGAATGAGGAAAAGCAACAAAAGGGCCCCCAACAAAAAGAAGAGGCCCCAGCACCTCCTGACAACCCAACCCCAGCCCCATCTGATGAGGAACACTCAATGGAAGAGGAAGAGGATGGGACAAAGAATAAAGAGCCCTGGGAAACAGTGAACAGGGACAAACGAAAGCGGAAACAAAAAAACAAACTGAAGAACCCCCCGAGGGGTAGTGGCAAAAAGCGACACCTCTCAGCCGGCGCACTTAGCGCCGACACCTCATCCGATGAGGGAAAACAGGACAAGAATCGGCCTCAAATAAAGAGGCAAAGCACCAACGTGGAACGGAAGGCACAGACCCCCCAGACCACCGACCGGGAAGGAAACAAGGTCACAGACCAACCCCCGATAGCAACGAGCAGCAACAACCCAGGTGAAGACCGGCCTGCAACCCCAACACCTACTGACTGCCACGACGAACCCCAGGGCTACACCACCCCCCCAATGCATCTGCATCAAAATCACGGGGCCAGTACGGACCAGAACAGCTTTCTCAGCCCTGCAACTGTGCTAAAGTTTGCGAGCACCACCGGCATGCTGGGGAACATCGAACAGCTGGAACAGCCAACTGTATAGACTCTGGACTCTTGAGACTGGTAAATCTATCTTTTTTATAATGGGTTTAAAAATTGCATCCATAAATGTGCGAAGCATCAAAGATACTTCGCGGTGTGTAGCCACACTCAACTATTTGGCAAATGTAAAAGCTGACCTACTGTTCCTGCAGGAGTGCGGAATTCCGCACCTCAGCAACTACAGGCGCTGGTCGAGCTGGTGGTCCCACGGGCCATCCATCTGGTCAGGAGGAAACGACTGCCGCTCCTCCGGCCTGGGTATTCTGCTGCGGGGAGGCAACTTCACCATCTCCGACGTTAAGGAGGTGGTGGGCGGGCGCCTCCTCGTAGCAGACGTGAAATACAAAAACACCCCTCTCAGACTTATTAATGTGTACGCCCCGGCCGTAAAAAGTGAGCGGCTGGCAGTTCTTCAGCAACTCCCACTGCTGTTGGCCACCTCCAAGCCGGTCATCCTGGGTGGTGACTTCAACTGCATCATCGATGCGGCTGGACGATCCAGCAAAGCCGACAGCAAACTAGACGCTACGTCCAGTCTCCTGATGGAAACGGTAAAAGACGCCAAGCTGCTCGACGTCTGCAGCAACCCTGCAGACGGCGCGCAGCGTAGATACACACGGTCACGACCAGACGGGTCCGTCCGCTCCAGGATAGACTTCTTTTTTGTGTCCCGAGCTTTCACGGTCAGGTCCACCGACGTAACGCCGGTGTTCTTCTCTGACCACTGCCTCCTACTGGCCGACTGCCACCTGCAGGAAGACCAGGGGGTAGGCCGGGGGACGTGGAAGCTAAATGTAAAACTGCTGACCCCTGAGAACATCGAGGAACTCAGGAGGGATTACAAAGGTTGGAGAACCGTGAAACCCCTCTTTGAGGCCCCACATCTCTGGTGGGAAGCAATCAAGGGGAATATCAAGAGGTTTTTCATCCTCAAGGGCGTTCAAAAGGTGAGAGAGAGACGAGGGGTCATGTCCAGGCTCCAGAAAAGTATGCAAAATTTGCTCCAGCTGCAGTCGATGGGGGTGGATGTCAAGGAGGATCTCCAAGAGGTGAAGAGCCAGCAAGCCTCGCTCTACACCTCGGAGGCCTCCAAGGTTATCTTCCGTTCCAGAGTCCGCTCCGTGGAGCAGGACGAAAAGTGCTCACGTTTCTTCTTCCAAAAGGTGCACAGAGACACCTCTGTGATCAGCAGCCTGAAGGAAGAAGATGGCTCTGAAAAGTCATCGCAGTCTGACATCCTGAGGATCAGCCAATCCTTTTATGCCGGACTGTATGACCTGAAGCCAACAGATAGCACTGTTTCCCAGACCTTCCTGTCGACTATCACGGAGGTCATAGGCGACAGCGAGCTGGAAAACCTGGACAAACCACTAACTCTGGACGAGCTGACAAAGGCCGCCAAGTCCTTCGAGACGAGTAAAACTCCCGGAAGCGACGGCTTACCGGTTGAGTTGTATTCGGCTCTGTGGGAGTGGATGGGCCCAGACCTGCTGGAAGTGTACGAGAGTATGCTTCTGGAAGGCAGCATGTCAGAGTCCATGAGGAAAGGCATCATCACCCTCATCTACAAGCAGAAGGGGGAAAGGGAAGAAATTCGAAATTGGCGACCCATTTCACTGTTGAATGTGGACTACAAAATTCTAGCAAAGGTCATCGCCAATCGGGTCAGGTCTGCTCTGGAGTCGGTGATCCACCCTGACCAGACCTGTGCTGTACCCGGCAGGAAGATCTCTGATAGCCTCGCGCTACTCAGGGATACGATCGCCTACGTGCAGGACAGGGGGGTGGACACTTGCCTCATCAGCCTTGACCAGGAGAAGGCTTTTGACAGAATATCACACACCTACATGATGGATGTGCTCTCCAAAATGGGGTTTGGGGAGGGAATTCGCAATTGGATCAAACAGCTCTACACAAACATCTATAGCGCAGTCTCAATCAATGGGTGGGAATCAGAAAAGTTCCAGATCAGATCTGGAGTCAGGCAGGGCTGCCCTCTCTCCTCTGCCCTTTTTGTGTGCTGCATAGAACCTTTTGCCGAGTCCATCAGGAGGGATCCGGGTATAAGAGGAGTGACGATCCCAGGCAGTGGAGGCATGCAAGTCAAGGCCTCCCTGTACATGGACGACGTTGCCGTCTTCTGCTCGGATCCTGCGTCTGTACGCAGGCTCTTGACCACCTGCGACCAGTTTGAACTGGCCTCGGGAGCCAAGGTAAACCGTGGCAAGAGCGAGGCCATGTTCTTTGGGAACTGGGCCGACCGGTCCTTTGTCCCCTTCACTGTCAGGTCAGATTACCTGAAGGTGCTGGGGTTATGGTTCGGAGCTGCTGGGGCGTGCACCAAAAACTGGGAGGAGCGCATAGGAAAGGTAAGACAGAAACTGGGCTGGTGGGAGCAACGCTCCCTCTCCATTGCGGGCAAAACCCTGGTCATCAGGTGTGAGGTACTCTCGGTGCTACTGTACGTGGCGCAGGTCTGGCCCATAACCCGACCCTACGCCACAGCAGTCACCCGGGCCATCTTCAAATTTATCTGGCGATCCAAGATGGACCGTGTCCGAAGGGACACCATGTACAAACCTCTGGAGAAGGGAGGGCGGAACGTACCCAACGCCTCCCTCATCCTGTTGGCCACCTTTGTGTCCAGCTGCATCAAGCTGTGCGTGGACCCCCAGTATGCAAACACCAAGTGTCACTACATACTGAGGTTCTACCTGTCCCCGGTGTTACGAAGGATGGGCCTGGCCTCATTGCCGCGGAACGCTCCAAGTAGTTGGACCGTACCGTACCACCTGTCCTTCGTGGAAAAGTTTTTGAAGAAAAACACCTTTGACCACAAGGCAATGAAGCAGTGGTCAGCACGTAATGTCCTCGAGGCCCTCAGGGAAAAGGAGACCGTGGAGGACGTTGGATGGTTCCCTGAGCAGACTGCCAGAGTCATCTGGCAGAACGCCTCATCACCAGAACTTTCAAACAAGCACCAAGACCTAGCTTGGCTGGTGGTGAGAAGGGCCCTCCCTGTCAGATTCTTCATGCACACCCGAAGGCTCTGCACCAATGCACGCTGCCCTCGGAGTGGCTGTGGGGGAAATGAGACGGTCACACACCTCCTTGTGGAATGTGCCTTTGCAAAGAAGGTCTGGAGAGAGATGCAGTGGTATTTGTCAAGGTTTATCCCAAACAGATCTGTGACACAGGACTCTGTGCTCTACGGACTGTTTCCAGGGACACACACCGAGACAAATATCAACTGCTGCTGGAAGGTCATCAACTCGGTAAAAGACGCTCTTTGGTCTGCCCGAAACTTGCTGATCTTCCAGTGCAAAGAATTGTCCTCGACCGAGTGTTGCAGACTGGCACATTCCAAGGTCCAGGACTACGTGCTGAGGGACGCACTCAAGCTTGGGGCAGCTGCCGCCAAGGCGCAATGGGGAAAGACCACAGTGTAAAGTCTTTCCAGCAAATGTACACCGAGGGGCACGTAACAGTGTAAAGCCCCTCGGTCTGGGCAATCAACACTCCAATGTATAAAACAAACATGCCACTGTAAATATTTAAGAAGGAATTGTAATGTAAAGAGTGATATGTGTATGACAATATCAAAATTGAATGAAAGAAAGTCAAGGCAACATGTAACCCTGCCGGAAATGTACAGTCAAGACAATTTGAAATGTTTCTGTAATGCTCATGATAAATTTTTATGAATAAAGTATATTTTTTTGAAAAAAAAAAAAAAAATCTGTTCTTATCAGTTTAATATCTGATATGTCCTCAATCTGGGGACCGAATATTAAATTGATTTTTAGGAGTCGGAGATGGTTCAGGGGCTTGCTCCTTCCGCTCCACGCATCAACCTGGTCTTGCAGTGCTTCCAGAAATGGTGCCTTCACCCTGCTTTGGGGCGAAAATGTATAAAAGCAGAAAATGCCGCAAAACCTGCCTACTCCTTTTCTTTGTTGTCCAGTTGCCTCATCCTGACCAATTTAAGGCCTTTCAGGCTCCAAAGCATTGCTAGCTTTTCTGCTGGCGGGAGCTTCGTGCACGAATGTTGCGAGCCGATGGACTCGCGGACTTGCGGCAGCCAGGCTCCGTTTTCAGCTGATATGCCGCACAGATTTCCTGCTGCTTTTTACAGGCCACTCAACTTCACACTCGGATGCCGACTTGCCTTCTCCTCACTTCAGTTACCACATCCCTTCATCCTGCACAACGGGGAAGTGTGGCGACAGACTGAACGGCATCCTGTTTGGATGTAGGTACACCTTCACGGCGTCTCTTTTCGTTCTCCTGACTCCACGACCAACACGCCAGGGTGGAGCTCAGGGAGACTAGACATTGCCCTCTGTTGGATTCCGCCAGTACTTGCTGCTTGCACGGATTGCCCTTTGTTCGGCAAAGGTGGAGATTACTTCTACTCCCTCCGTTGGGTGTCACTGGGCCTTCACAGCGTCTCCATTTCATCTGGTGACGACAGGGGACGGCTTGCCAGACGATGTCTTCGTGTTGTGTTTACTGGTTCTGCATGCACAGACTCCACCGTGCTCGGCCAAGCTGGATGTCTCTTGACCAACAGTGAGCGGAGACTAAAAGTTCCAAAGCACAGTCGAGCGCAGCAAGGTGCACCTGAATGTCGGTGGACGAGGAGGACAAGAGCCATTGCCGGAAAATATGGGTTTTCGCTTCTCGGCCTTTTGGCTCAGATCAAGTGTAGTCACATTTGATCGAGAGAAGCTGAGGATTTCGATGTCGATTGTGGATTGGAGAACTCTGAGGGATTGAAGTCGTCAAAGAGGAAACGTTTGGAGCTTGGCTGCTATTGGTGGATCTACATGCTGGCCTAAACCTCGGGTTTAGGCCTAACGCCGATACAGTTTCACACCCAACGTACGAGCTATGGATGCAGCTGCATCACGACCACCAGGCTGGGGAGTGCGAAACACTGTCCGAGTCACAGTAAAGAAAACGGAGGGAGAGTCACCTTTGGACCGGAAACACTTCGTGAAGAGGGTGCTGCTCGAGTGTTGTGGGTTTAAAGCAACAGAGATCTTCTGCTTGCAAAACTTCTCCAAGAATGGTTTCTTTGATGTCACCTTCAAGAGCGTCGCAGCGTGCATCAAATTCTTGAACGTCTTCAAGGAAAAAGGTAACCAGAGTCCCCTGTCGATCCTGACCGCGGAGCCTCTGTTTACGCTACCGGCACAGCGAAACCGGGTTGTTACACTGCACACGTACAACCCCCACGTCCCTGTGTCTGATGTGCTCACGTTCCTCGCCAGGTACGCTGAGCTGAAAAGTGACAGCGTGCAAGTGAAAGACACCTTCGGCATCTGGACAAGTGAGCACCAGGTCAAGGTGACCCTAAGAACGGACAGCAACGGAGCCATCCTGCATCCCCCCTCCAATTTCGCTATTGGAGTAAATCGTGGCTACCTCTACTACGTGGGACAGCCACGAGTATGCCACACCTGTGGCAAAACGGGGCATGTTGCCGCAAACTGCAGTGTGACCTTCTGCAAGAACTGCAGGCAGGAGGGACACATGACTAAGGACTGCAAGGAAGACAAGTGCTGCAACCTGTGTGGGGAGGCCGGCCATCTTTACAGGGCCTGCCCGAAACGCGGGGCGACATACGCTCAAATCATCAGCAGCGGAGTTAAAAAGGCGACCAGAGAGGAGGTGCATACACCCTCCACCGAAAAAGACACCACGGTTCAGAATGAGGAAAAGCAACAGAAGGGCCCCCAACAAAAAGAGGAGGCCCCAGCACCTCCTGACAACCCAACCCCAGCACCATCTGATGAGGAACACTCAATGGAAGAGGAAGAGGAGGGGACAAAGAATAAAGAGCCCTGGGAAACCGTGAACAGGGACAAACGTAAGAGGAAACAAAAAAACAAACTGAAGAACCCCCTGAGGGGTAGTGGCAAAAAGCGACACCTCTCAGCCGGCGCACTTAGTGCCGACACCTCATCCGATGAGGGAAAACAGGACAAGAATCGGCCTCAGATAAAGAGGCAAAGCACCAACGTAGAACGGAAGGCACAGACCCCCCAGACCACCGACCGGGAAGAAAACAAGGTCACAGACCAACCCCCGATAGCAACGAGCAGCAACAACCCAGGTGAAGACCGGCCTGCATCCCCAACACCTACTGACTGCCACGACGAACCCCAGGGCTACACCACCCCTCCCAATGCATCTGCATCAAAATTACGGGGCCAGTACGGACCAGAACAGTTTTCTCAGCCCTGCAACTGTGCTAAAGTTTGCGAACACCACCGGCATGCTGGGGAACATTCAACAGCTGGAACAGCCAACTCTATAGACTCTGGACTCTTGAGACTGGTAAATCTATCTTTTTATAATGGGTTTAAAAATTGCATCCATAAATGTGCGAAGCATCAAAGATACTTCGCGGTGTGTAGCCACACTCAACTATTTGGCAAATGTAAAAGCTGACCTACTGTTCCTGCAGGAGTGCGGAATTCCGCACCTCAGCAACTACAGGCGCTGGTCGAGCTGGTGGTCCCACGGGCCATCCATCTGGTCAGGAGGAAACGACTGCCGCTCCTCCGGCCTGGGTATTCTGCTGCGGGGAGGCAACTTCACCATCTCCGACGTTAAGGAGGTGGTGGGCGGGCGCCTCCTCGTAGCAGACGTGAAATACAAAAACACCCCTCTCAGACTTATTAATGTGTACGCCCCGGCCGTAAAAAGTGAGCGGCTGGCAGTTCTTCAGCAACTCCCACTGCTGTTGGCCACCTCCAAGCCGGTCATCCGGTGGTGACTTCAACTGCATCATCGATGCGGCTGGAACATCCAGCAAAGCCGACAGCAAACTAGACGCTACGTCCAGACTCCTGATGGAAACGGTAAAAGACGCCAAGCTGCTCGACGTCTGCAGCAACCCTGCAGACGGCGCGCAGCGTAGATACACATGGTCACGGCCAGACGGGTCCGTCCGCTCCAGGATAGACTTCTTTTTTGTGTCCGGAGCTTTCACGGTCAGGTCCACCGACGTAACGCCGGTGTTCTTCTCTGACCACTGCCTCCTACTGGCCGACTGCCACCTGCAGGAAGACCAGGGGGTAGGCAGGGGGACGTGGAAGCTAAATGTAAAACTGCTGACCCCTGAGAACATCGAGGAACTCAGGAGGGATTACAAAGGTTGGAGAACCGTGAAACCCCTCTTTGAGGCCCCACATCTCTGGTGGGAAGCAATCAAGGGGAATATCAAGAGGTTTTTCATCCTCAAGGGCGTTCAAAAGGTGAGAGAGAGACGAGGGGTCATGTCCAGGCTCCAGAAAAGTATGCAAAATTGGCTAAGGCTGCAGTCGATGGGGGTGGATGTCAAGGAGGATCTCCAAGAGGTGAAGAGCCAGCAAGCCACGCTCTACACCTCGGAGGCCTCCAAGGTTATCTTCCGTTCCAGAGTCCGCTCCGTGGAGCAGGACGAAAAGTGCTCACGCTTCTTCTTCCAAAAGGTGCACAGAGAGACCTCTGTGATCAGCAGCCTGAAGGAAGAAGATGGCTCTGAAAAGTCATCGCAGTCTGACATCCTGAGGATCAGCCAATCCTTTTATGCCGGACTGTATGACCTGAAGCCAACAGATAGCACTGTTTCCCAGACCTTCCTGTCGACTATCACGGAGGTCATAGGCGACAGCGAGCTGGAAAACCTGGACAAACCACTAACTCTGGACGAGCTGACAAAGGCCACCAAGTCCTTCGAGACGAGTAAAACTCCCGGAAGCGACGGCTTACCGGTTGAGTTGTATTCGGCTCTGTGGGAGTGGATGGGCCCAGACCTGCTGGAAGTGTACGAGAGTATGCTTCTGGAAGGCAGCATGTCAGTGTCCATGAGGAAAGGCACCATCACCCTCATCTACAAGCAGAAGGGGGAAAGGGAAGAAATTCGAAATTGGCGACCCATTTCACTGTTGAATGTGGACTACAAAATTCTAGCAAAGGTCATCGCCAATCGGGTCAGGTCTGCTCTGGAGTCGGTGATCCACCCTGAACAGACCTGTGCTGTACCCGGCAGGAAGATCTCTGATAGCCTCGCGCTACTCAGGGATACGATCGCCTACGTGCAGGACAGGGGGCTGGACACTTGCCTCATCAGCCTTGACCAGGAGAAGGCTTTTGACAGAATATCGCACACCTACATGATGGATGTGCTCTCCAAAATGGGGTTTGGGGAGGGAATTCGCAATTGGATCAAACTGCTCTACACAAACATCTATAGCGCAGTCTCAATCAATGGGTGGGAATCAGAAAAGTTCCAGATCAGATCTGGAGTCAGGCAGGGCTGCCCTCTCTCCTCTGCCC
This sequence comes from Scyliorhinus torazame, assembly GCF_047496885.1. Lineage (NCBI taxonomy): Eukaryota > Metazoa > Chordata > Chondrichthyes > Carcharhiniformes > Scyliorhinidae > Scyliorhinus > Scyliorhinus torazame. Next base: position 32,504,888 of record NC_092726.1, read on the forward strand.
TTTTTGTGTGCTGCATAGAACCTTTTGCCGAGTCCATCAGGAGGGATCCGGGTATAAGAGGAGTGACGATCCCAGGCAGTGGAGGCATGCAAGTCAAGGCCTCCCTGTACATGGACGACGTTGCCGTCTTCTGCTCGGATCCCGCGTCTGTACGCAGGCTCTTGACCACCTGCGACCAGTTTGAACTGGCCTCTGGAGCCAAGGTAAACCGGGGCAAGAGCGAGGCCATGTTCTTTGGGAACTGGGCCGACCGGTCCTTTGTCCCCTTCACTGTCAGGTCAGATTACCTGAAGGTGCTAGGGATATGGTTCGGAGCTGCTGGGGCGTGCACCAAAAACTGGGAGGAGCGCATAGGAAAGGTAAGACAGAAACTGGGCTGGTGGGAGCAACGCTCCCTCTCAATTGCGGGCAAAACCCTGGTCATCAGCTGTGAGGTACTCTCGGTGTTACTGTACGTGGCGCAGGTCTGGCCCATAACCCGACCCTACGCCACAGCAGTCACCCGGGCCATCTTCAAATTTATCTGGCGATCCAAGATGGACCGTGTCCGAAGGGACACCATGTACAAACCTCTGGAGCAGGGAGGGCGGAACGTACCCAACGCCTCCCTCATCCTGTTGGCCACCTTTGTGTCCAGCTGCATCAAGCTGTGCGTGGACCCCCAGTATGCAAACACCAAGTGTCACTACATACTGAGGTTCTACCTGTCCCCGGTGTTGCGAAGGATGGGCCTGGCCTCATTGCCGCGGAACGCTCCAAGTAGTTGGACCGTACCGCACCACCTGTCCTTTGTGGAAAAGTTTTTGAAGGAAAACACCTTTGACCACAAGGCAATGAAGCAGTGGTCAGCACGTAATGTCCTCGAGGCCCTCAGGGAAAAATAGACCGTGGAGGACGTTGGATGGTTCCCTGAGCAGACTGCACGAGTCATCTGGCAGAACGCCTCATCACCAGAACTTTCAAACAAGCACCAAGACCTAGCTTGGCTGGTGGTGAGAAGGGCCCTCCCTGTCAGATTCTTCATGCACACCCGAAGGCTCTGCACAAATGCACGCTGCCCTCGGAGTGGTTGTGGGGGAAATGAGACGGTCACACACCTCCTTGTGGAATGTGCCTTTGCAAAGAAGGTCTGGAGAGAGATGCAGTGGTATTTGTCAAGGTTTATCCCAAACAGATCTGTGACACAGGACTCTGTGCTCTACGGACTGTTTCCAGGGACACACACCGAGACAAATATCAACTGCTGCTGGAAGGTCATCAACTCGGTAAAAGACGCTCTTTGGTCTGCCCGAAACTTGCTGATCTTCCAGTGCAAAGAATTGTCCTCGACCGAGTGTTGCAGACTGGCACATTCCAAGGTCCAGGACTACGTGCTGAGGGACGCACTCAAGCTTGGGGCAGCTGCCGCCAAGGCGCAATGGGGAAAGACCACAGTGTAAAGTCTTTCCAGCAAACGTACACCGAGGGGCGCGTAACAGTGTAAAGCCCCTCGGTCTGGGCAACCAACACTCCAATGTATAAAACAAACATGCCACTGTAAATATTTAAGAAGGAATTGTAATGTAAAGAGTGATATTTGTACGACAATATCATAATTGAATGAAAGAAAGTCAAGGCAACATGTAACCCTGCCGAAAATGTACAGTCAAGACAATTTGAAATGTTTCTGAAATGCTCATGATGAATTTTTATGAATAAAGTATATTTTTTTGAATAAAAAAAAAAAAAAAAAAATCTGTTCTTATCAGTTTAATATCTGATATGTTCTCAATATGGAGACCGAATATTAAATTGATTTTTAGGACTCGGAGATGGTTCAGGGGCTTGCTCCTTCCGCTCCACGCATCAAATTCCACCATTTCGTAACATGGGATTAGAAGCCGCGCCCCCAGAGCTATCCCCAGGTCTCTGCGTTAGTAGTCCAGTAACAATACCAATACGAAGACGCCTCCTCATTAAGTATGGGGGATCGTTTGATGTATTTGTGCATTTGAACATGACAATGATATTCTAAAGCTAAATTATATTATAGGATGAAAGTGCAGGATAGATCAAATAGGTGATTTTGGTAGGCGGGGGGAGTGTGTGAGGCAATGTAATTGCGGTGGGCATTACTGGTGAGATCAAATTTGCGCGGTTCACTTTGGAAAGTGTTGTTTGCATTAGCGTTTTTGAAGGGAGCAAGATTGGTTTCCCAGCTAGGCATTTGGGAAATCCTCCTGTCTTGAAAGAACATGGATCTTCTGAAACTTTCAGCCGGAAGTGTGGTGAATTCGCGGGGAGGGTCAGTGCTTGAGCGGTTAAGCCGCTTTTTCTCTCAATGATGCTACCAACCCATTGAACATTTTCTGATTTGTACCATTAAGAACATTATGGCGATATCTGATGAAATATGGGCAGCAAAACAGTATGCAGTGAAAAACATAACATAAAATGTTTGCTTAAAGGGATTGTGTTTAGACTAATTAATTGGCATAATTAGACAATAGCGGGCGAAACATTCTATCCAGCATAGAATGGGCCAATCCCGAAAACCACGGTGCAGATTTTATAAAATAAATTGAGAGTACCCACTAATTTTTTCCAATTAACGGGCAACTTAGCGTGACCAAATCACCATACGCTATTCAGGTTTGGGTTGTGGGTGTGAGAACAACGCAGACACGGGCAGAATGTGAATTCTCCACATTGGCAGTGACCCAGGGCCGGGATTAATCCTGGGACCGCTGCGTGGTGAGGCAGCGGTGCTAAACACTGCGCGCTTTATCAATTTCCAAATGATTTGTATCGGTTGATTCAGATTTTCGGAACAGGCATTTCCCGACGTCCCATTGAAGAGCAGTTCCACATTGCCTTCACGGCGTTATTTTCCAGTCACCATATTATACATTTAGGTAAGACTACAAAAGTGTTGGACAACAAGTATTCATTTACCTGTGAACAGCAGCTTGAAAGGGAGATTTTAATTCAGCCGGCTGTTACACAATAGTTTGAATTAAACAGTGATATGAATTTGTGTTAGAAGGATAATATTCCACTGCATTATTTTCTATCAGGACACAAACAGTTAAGGCTATCTGACGGGGCAAGCCGGTGTGCTGGCCGATTGGAGATTTATTACTCTGGGACCTGGGGCTCAGTTTGTGACGATTCCTGGGACCTGACAGACGCTGACGTGGTTTGCAAACAGCTGGCCTGTGGAAATGCATTGCAGCTTCCATTTCCTGCTCCGTCTGGACCAGGCACAGGCAGCATTTGGCTTGATGAGCTGGACTGTTCCGGGAACGAATCGTCTATCTGGCAATGCCCCCATGCATTGTGGGGAAACCACGACTGTAATCATAAAGAAGATGTGGAGATCATGTGCTCAGGTAAAGATCGTATTTCCTTCAGTTTTCAGCGAAGTTTCATACTGAAGATATATCCCCGAGTTTGGTCGGAACTGCACTGACGTAGGTTAGTCGGACTAACGCCGAGTGTGGCGTTTATTCTGCACACAAATAGCATTAAAACGTTGATTCAGCCTACCGGACCTATGTTCCCTTCCGATTCTTTCTCCTCTCACTTCCGTTTATACTCTCAGTGTAAAAGCATCGGTGCTGTCCGCCTCAAGTATCTTATGTTTTCTGAGTTTCACTTTCCTCCAACTTTCTGGCAATCAGAAGAAAAACATGTTCTCCTGAACTCACTGTGAATGTTATTCGTACAACAGATGGTCGTAACAGGGTCATACAGATCCACAGCACAGAAAAGACCTCTCGGCCCATCGTGTCTGTTATATATTGTGCAGTCCTCTTCAGAATTAACTGCTTGCCCCATTTTCTGCCTCCTATAAATTTGGAACTTTTACTTGTGAGGGCAAAGTACGACTAGTTGATGTATATCATCAGGAACAGTAACACCAGCACCAATCCATGTGAACATCCCGTTCGTACTTCTGCTATTTAACTAACAGAATAATTTACAGTTAATTTTACAGCAACTTTCCTACTGACTCGCTGGTTTCTCATTTTCTGACCTGAGTTAACAATGTGGGAACTTGTCAAAGCTCTGCTGACAATCCAGGCTGATTTAAAGGAACGCATTCATCATAGATTATCATAGAATTTTCAGTGAAGGACGCCATTGGGCCCATCGAGTCTTCACCGGCTCTTGGAAAGAGCACCCTACCCAAGGTCAACACCTCCACACCCAATCCCCATAACCCAGTAACTCCACCCAACACTAAACTTTGCAAAGTTTCCTAGTCATTCAATGCGGTACATCATGTAAATATCTAGTTTGGAATTCACATTTACTTATTATGGACTGTATCGTTTGGTTGCAGCTGCTCGTTTCTGTTAATTTTCTGATATAATATCAATGAAAATGTTAACTCAACTGGCGCAACATAGCAACATATGTATTGCAGTGCACTGTGGATAAACAATTGGTCAATTGAACCAACAGGGTGTTTGTTATTTCATTGATAGAACACAAAGAGCTCCGTCTGGTTAATGGAAAGCATCGCTGTGAGGGGAGAGTGGAAGTGTTCTACAATGGGACCTGGGGCACAGTGTGCTCTGACAAACTGGAGAACCGTGATGCAGATGTGATCTGTAAACAGTTAGAGTGCGGTACCGCCGATTTCATTGACTATGACGCTAAATCATTTGGAATGGGTACCGGCCACATTTGGCTCGATGAGATCGAATGTCTGTCACATGAGACGACACTTTGGCAATGTCAGGGAGACCCGTTGGGTCAACACAACTGTGAACATCGGGAAGATGCGGGTATTGTTTGTTCAGGTAACACAATGAACTACTTTGTTTGCAGATGTAATTTCACATATTAATGTCATCTTCATTCAACATGTCTGTCTTATCAACAGGGGGAAACACAATAAAGGGACCACACTACAGTCTCAAGGACTGCGGTGGAGAATCAGGTTCTCCTTCACCTTTTCTAACAGCTGCCTGATTGTATTCTGCGCTTGTGTCACGTCAAGTGTAATAATTATTTTTTCTTTGACAAATTCAGGACAAATCTTGCGCTTGGCTGGAGGTGACACCAAATGCTCCGGACGAGTGGCGATATTGTGTAACAACACTTGGGGCACGGTATGCGATGATTCCTGGGATATGAACGATGCCAGAGTTGTGTGCAGGCAGTTGGAGTGTGGTCCCCCTCTATTGCCCCAGGAGGGGCCTCTTTTGGCCAGGGTAACGGTACTACCTGGCTGGATGAGGTGAAGTGCACTGGAAATGAATCCTTTCTCTCTGATTGTCCTTTATCATTGTGGCCTCAAGCTGACTGTGATCACAAGGAAGACGCCAGTGTGGTTTCTTCCGGTAAGCATCGCACAGAGTGGTGGGAGCTTGATCTGGACACGGGTGTTTGGTTCTTGGTTTCATAGATTATCATAGAATTTACAGTGCAGAAGGAGGCCATTCGGCCCATCGAGTCTGCACCGGCTCTTGGAAAGAGCACCCTACCCAAGGTCAACACCGCCACCCTATCCCCATAACCCAGTAACCCCAACCAACACTAAGGGCAATTTTGGACACTATAGATTAAATCTTCTGAATATGAAGCACGTATATAAATTAAGAATAACAGCTAAATTTCGAACATCAAACCCAAATAATTGTTTATTTTTTTTCGACATGTTCCACAGATCCGCTTTTCTCTCCAACTTCTTCTCCATCCACGCCTCAAGGTACATCTCGTTGATAGAAATCATTCAATATTATTGTTATTTTTATATTCGGGGAATAATTGGACATTGGAATTGCCTTGTTGCGAGGATTTCTCAAAATGATAATCATGTAAACATTGAAAATTACACGGTGAAAGCTTTATCTGTGAAAACTTTCCTGAATCTTTAATACAGCTCCTGAAGATGAAAGTACTTCCATTCCTCTTGTTATCTGCATATCACTCGGAGTCCTATTGATCTGTGAGTTACTCGCCCTGGTGACAGTAATGCAGAGGAAGATGTCAATAAAAGGTGCGGCTCGAATCGAATTGTGAACCTCACACTGAATTTTGAATGTTGCTTTATCTTCTCTTCAATGTCTCTTTCCCCAAACTGTACCCAGTCGGTTGTAAGACAGAAAATAACATGCTATTGGTCAGTCGTTTCGTTCAAGGTATTAGAGAAACAGTAACATCATAGAATCATAAAAATTGTACAGTACAGAGGGAGACCAGTCGCCCCATCGAATCGGCACCAACCCTCCTAAAGAGCACCCGACGTAGGCCTGATCCAACCCTCTATTCCCGTACCCGCACCTAACCATAGGCACTAAGGGGAAATTTAGAATGGTCAATCCGACTAACCTGCACATCTTTGAATAGATTCAAAACATTACACTTAAAATAGGGAATTTTCATCAGCCGTCCAGGAGACTCGAAATTAGTTTCATTTTTGTAACAATAGATCAACACATGGAATGAAAACACTTTAAACTCTGAGCTCAGTATTTTCTTTAGCTGCTTATATATATTATTCCATTCAGTATTCGTTGTAAGCCTGCACAGTCTGTGACGATGTCCACTGTCAACTTCTCTGAATGGAATCAGCCGCCGTTTTCAGAAGTGATGAAACATTTTCTATCTTTTACATTCTGCATCCCAGCACAACAAACACTCTGATATCAGTGGATCTCTGCTGGTGGTGCAGTGAGTACTGGGCCCACAGCCGAGTCAGAAGCTCCGCTTCAGGTCCAAAGACTTCATATACCAAGGAAAATCAAAACAACTTGAAAGTTCTTTCCAAGGCCACAATGACACACAGGTAAAGTGGGGGAAAGTCCTGCTCCGTCATGCTTGGTATGGATTTGTGACCGTCTGGCGACAGGCTGGCGACATTTTCCCTACAGAATTTTGGCTATAGAATCTGATGAACCTTTGTCTTGTGAACCACTATGATTGGGGCTGAGAAACAAAACTGCTCCCTGCATCTTAACTCGCACCAAGTTATTTTGATTCATATCTGATGGACAGAACAATAGTGGCCCGGAAATCCCTCCGTTACTGATCCTTGAAATCGAGTCAGTGGAATTATTACTGGGCCAATCATCCAGAGACACAAAGTAATGCTCTGTGTTCCGTGGTACAAATACAGCCTCGGCAAAGAGGGAGATTTGAAATGAGTCAATCTGGAATTATATGTCTAACTATGATTGTAACAATATGCTAATCGTTCCGCTCTCCCGCCAACAGGTCCTCTCACTGGCGGCTGGGACTCACCATCTGGTTTCTACCAACCAATTTATGCAGAAATATATAATACTCCACCTGACAAGGTTTCCATCCAGACCCGTGCTTCAGGTTTGCATTCTGTATTCACTTCAAAACCAAGTTACAAGGGCAAATACCGGTTCAGGTTTAACAAGTTTAATTTTCAGTGCACTGGCTGCACAACACCATTCTCGTGCAACAAGGAGATCTGTATTTCTTCATCTTCGGATGATGAATGATTTTGATTCGATTCCCACTCTCCCGAATTGTTCCAGAATGTTTTTTGGCGGCCAGTGCATAACATAGAGAGCACCGTAGCAGTTTCCCACAAGGCTGCATCGCGGCTCCATTTGCCCCCAGCAACGTTCAGCTTCAAATAAGTATCGGCAAAGCGGCTGCTGGAATATGTAAATGAACATTTCAAAGCTTGCAGATGATACCAAGTTGGGTGGGAGGGTGAACTGTGACGAGGATGCCGGAATCCAACAGCATGCTCTGGACAGGTACGGTGAGTGGGGAAATCAATGGCAGATGCAGTATAATTTGGATAAGTGTGAGATTAATCACTTTGGAAGCAAAAACAGGAAGGCAGATTACCACCTGAATTGTTGTAATTTGGGAGAGGGGAGTGTGCAGCGGGACCTGGGAGTCATTGCGCACCAGTCGCTGAAGGTAAGCATGCAGATGCACAGGCGGTAAAGGAGGTTAAGGGCTGGATGAGCTCAGTGGGCTCGACCGTTGGTTTCTAGTGCCGAACAAGGCTAGCAGCGTGGGTTCAATCCCCGTACCAGCTTACGCGAACAGGTGCCGTAATGTGGCAACGAGGGGCTTTTCGCAGTAACTTCATACTTGTGACAATAAAAGATTCGTATTATATTATGGTATTTTGGCCTTCATTGCAAGAAATTTCGAGTACAGATGCCGGGATGTGTTGCTGCCATACCTCGAATATTGTGCACAGTTTTGGTCTCCCTTTCTGAGGAAGGATGTTCTTGCTCTCGAGGTAGTGCAACGAAGGTTTATCAGACTGATCCCAGGTATGGACTGATACCAAGAATGGTAGATTTGTCAAATGCGGAGAGATTCAGTACGTTAGGATTGTCCTCTCTGAAGTTCAGGAAAATTATCTCATCGAGACTTACAAAATTCTAACAGGTCTAGACAGGGTAGATGCAGGGAAGATGTTACCAATGATGAGTGTGTCCACAACCAGGAGTCACAGTCTGAGGATTCAGGGTAAACTATTTCGGACAGAGATGAGGACACGTTTCTTCACCCAATGTGTGGTGAGCCTGTGGAATCCATTCCCACAGAATGTATTCACGAGGCGGCAAGATATAGCACTTGGGGAGAGTGGGACATAAATGGAAAAGATAGCAGAGGCAGTACTGCAGTTATTTACTAGTCATGACTAAAGGTGTAATGTCAGGTTCCTAGCGGAAAGCTAGGGATATTACTAATAAATAATATTACTAAATTATATTACTAATAAAGGATGAGAAGAATATCTCGGAAAATAAACATCAATCCGCTGAACATTATCGAGAGGAAAATTCCGACTAAAGGAGGGAAGAAAATCAATACAAATAAAAGAATATTAGAACGGTCAGCGCATCTTTCAAATAGGACCTCTCAGATAATCAACAACACTGAATTGTTTTAAAGGCGCCGGAGCAGATATGGTTTACACTGTAAATCTTGGTGTCTAATATTAAGCGAGAAGTTAGCACCTAATACACTAATGAATGAGACCAGAGCACAGCTGTCAGCTAGGTGATAAGTAGGTGCAATGTGGCCTCTGAGTCAGACGTTTTCAGGTTAAGGTTCCACCCCATAACTTGGACAGATAAATGAAGTCTGGCACTGCGGTGCATTGCTGAGCGGGGAGCTGTGCATCTTCGGATGTCAGCTTTCATTGGAGCTAGTGAAGAGAGGAACATCATGTCCTCTATTCTGAGTATAAAGTATCAATTGACCACGCTGAAGAAGTCTTGAGGGTTTGCCGTTTTGTCCTGACCAATAATGACCCCTGTCGCAAATTCACACAATCAGGTGACATGTTCTTTTTGTTGAAATGCTGTGATGTCCGTGGTATATTGCAACTCACAAATTGACTGCTGTGTTCCCATATTGTAACAGCGACTAATTTTAATTGTACATCTTTAGCTGCAAAGAGTTTAAAACCTGCTGATCATGAAAAACACGAAAAACAAGTGGTTATTTCATGAGTATGAAGTCACGTGGCAAGCAGAAGAATTAGTCCCAGTTGGTAGTGATCGAAGGACTAAATTCTGGGAATAAATGCATCCATATAGACGGAAGGAGGTTAGGAATGTGCTCTGCATGAATAGGCGCTAAGATGAATGTTGTTTGTAATTTGTTGGATCAACTTTGAGTTTGGAGTCAAAACTACATTTTAACGATGGTCTCAAATTGTGGTAGGCGGAGATGTACTGACTTGATAGAATAGATATACGATTGGAAAATTAATTTTCACATAAGTAACTAACATAAATGAAAACTTTGTGAGAAAAGGCACCATGTCATGTATTAAATTAAGAATAATTTAAATGGCATACTTTCTAAAAGGGATTAAGAACACAAAGGTAGAAATCTGATGTAAAGTAAAAAGGTCAACTAAAACCAAATAAAACACAAATGTTCATTTCTAACACCGGGAAAACAGACATTTCCGGACAAAGTCAGCAGGTGTGGCAGGATTTTGGGAGAGACCAACAAATCCAACACGTTGAGACCATGTGACTCTTCCTGCCAGACCATCTGACTGTGACATAATTTGATTTTCAGCATCCGCAGTATGTTGCTTTTATAAAAGTTTATTTTTAACCAGGTATAACTGGAAGGTAGAAGAATGAAGATCAAAGCCAATCGAACTCTGGTTGGATGGAATTGGAGTAGATTGTATGGATCTGAAGAGGATATTACGAAAGTGCAAGGACAGTTAAGGGGAGGGCTGATCACAATGTACAAGAGCGTGAACAGTATTGAGGGGTGCTGTTTATCCAGAATGGATGAACAGAAAGGAAGCAAAATGATCGCATTTGGCGCATTCTGGCTCCACCCTGAACCATTGCCCGCGGGTTCCACGATCTAAATCCACTTCTGATGTATTTACCGTCAGTGATATTGAAACAGAGGGAATTATTGTGGGAGGGGAAGCGGTTCTGTATCAAACACCCAACGGCTGATGCAGACCTCACGGATTATGGCTTATATTATTTAATCCACTGGGATATCTGACACATTAACTATCCGAACGGACGGAACTGTTAGATGACAGAAGTGACATTTATTGTCCACCTGATGGACATAAATAACAAACCAGTCATTTTCTGGAACACAGGGTTTACTGCAGAAACTCAGTATTAGTAAGGAAGTGGAGATAGGAAACTGATGACAGTGAAGGCCGATAAATATCAGGACTTGATAATATACATTCCAGGCTACTTACCAACGTGGCGCTAGATCTTGTTGATGCATTGTGCGTCATCTTTTATGATGATTTGCACTTTGTAATTAATTATTGGAGGATAGCTCATGTAATCCCATTATCCAGAAGGAGAGGGTGAGTGAAAATGGGAAATGATAGATCAGTACACCTAACGTCAGTAGTGGGGACAATTCTAGAGTCATTATGAAAAACCAAACAGCAGGCCACTTATAAAACAGTGATAAAATCGTGCAGAGTCATCATGGACTTACGAAAAGGAAAACATGCTTATGAGTACGACTGGAATTATTTGAGCATATAATCAGTAGAATATACAAGGTGGGACAGTGGGCCTGGTTTACCTAGACTTTCAGAAGGCTTTCTACAATGACCCTCACCCGATTATTAGCAAGTGACATTGAAACGCAAACGATTAGGGGGAGGATATTAAGATGGATGGAATTTTGTTTGGCAGAAAAGAAGCAGAAGAGTAGGGATTTTTTTTAAAAATCAGAATGGCAGTCATTGAGGTATTGCATGTTTCAGTGCTGGGACCCAAGCTGTTCACAATATACATTAATGATTTAAAGAATGCAATATGCCCAACACTTCAGATGACACACGCTGGGTGAGAGGGTGAGCTATAAGGAGGATGGATACAAAGATGTTTCAGTGTGATTTGGCCGAGCTGAGTGGGAAAATTCAGGGAATATGCAGTGTTATGTGGATAAATGTGAGATTGGCGGCAAAAGTAAGAAGACAGAATATCATCTGATTGGTTATAAATTGAGAGAGGGGTTTGTGCAACGAGACCCGGGTGTCTTCTCACACCAGTCGCTGAAGGTAATCCTGCAGGTACAGCAGGTGGAACAGAAGGCAACTGGTTTGCTGGCCATAAAAGTAGAAGAACAGGATGTCATGGTGCAATTATAAAGTGCCTTCGTGAGACCACACCAGGAATATTGTACAGTTTTGGTCACCTTATCTGAGGGGTGATTTGTTTTTGCCATAAAGGGAGTGCAACGAATATTTACCAGATGGATCCCTATAATGGTGGGTCCGACATATGAGGAAATAGTGAGTCCTTCACGATAATTTACGCTTGAGTTCAGAAGAATGCAGAGCGTTTGTGGCATCTATCTGAAACCTATAAAATGCAATCAGGATTACTTCCTTCACTTGGATATGATATTGTGTAATTTGCTACTACAAAAAGTAATTGAGCCCAAAACACATATGATGATTTCCAGAACGAATTAGAAGGGCCGAATGACCCACTCCTGCTCCTACGTTCCATATTTCTATGTCTCTCTATGTTCCTCTGTATAGTTGTCCTGAAAAGTTTGTGCAGTTTCTTCGCCTGATCTCCCAAAGTTGAATGTTCTTCCAAAGTGGAGTCATGTATCAATTCCAGGACATTGTCACAATGATGGTGAAGTTATTGATACCTCGCCTCTGATTGGTTGAAATATTATGTGTCGTGATGACTTTATGATGACTCCACCACAAACAACTGATCCATTAACCAATCACTTTCTGTTTAGCAGATTCTGCAACGATTAACACTCTCAACCAGATTGAATATTACAGCAGTCACAGTTTGGGTGACACTGATCCTGGATCCGCATATCCTGAAGATGAATGCTCAAATATGCAGGGTATGTAGAAATTTACTTTCCACCATCTCGTTTCAGATCTTCACTCTGTAATATCTGAAATACCAAAACAGATCAACTATTAAATGAGAGATTCAAGGATCTCAGGTCTTGCACAATGATTTCAGTAACCGAAACATCTAAACTGCTTGAGTCTGAAACAACGTCTTATCATTTCTCCCAATAAAATAAATTAATTAAAAATAAACGTTTCCTTGTGATTCTACACAAGCCTATGGAGGCTGTGAAATGTTTGCAGGTTGGTGGGATGTACATTTTCTGGGAACAGTATGAATTTAAACTAAAATTGAAAATACTGCCGCACAAGCTGGCCCAATAATTCTCTCCACTCAAACTCAATGACATCATACCGTAATCGATCTACTTTCCTGCCCCGGTATTACTTGGGAGAGAATGATTAAAGTATATCATTCTAACTGTCCTTTGGACGTAAGTAACTTCAACTGCAAACACCTGTGCCTCTCAGCTCCTGTTTCTGCCGACTATGACGATGCTGAGACTGAAACCATTGACGCCCAGAGTGGACACATGCTGCAGGATCCTGGGTCTGATGATCGCATTACATTGGGAAAGTTCAGCGGTGATATCCACACTCTGGGTAAGATAATCCTTTGATTCTTCTGTTTCTTTGAGAATCGCTCGCTTCCGTCGATGATTTTCTCCAGCTCCGCTGAGATAGGCTCTAGGATGAACGATGAGCCCAATGGACGACCTGCAGATTTTGCTACATCTGGGGCAGCTTGATGGGCTGGGAAAACAGGTTGTTTAACAGGAGGATCATCAACTTTTCACAACTCAAGTTCGGCTTTGCGCATTTCCACGAAGTCTCTTGATGTGCTTCATGCCATTGGGGGTGACCCTTCTACATTATTGGGCTTTCAAATTCCAGGTCCTTCCATTGGTCATCGCGCATGTTTCAATTTGCTTGGATGTTTGATGACACCCCTGTACTTTTCCACGTCCCTCTTGCTGTCTTCTGTTGCGACTGCGTTCCCAATAGATTATCAGCTCTGGTTATTCCCTCAGTCACCAACCTTCTTGTGAGGAATTGACTCTCTCTGGATTGAAGTTATTCTAATCGATCATGGAACAAAGTGGGATTTGCAATTGTTCATGTCGCAAATGCAAATAATTTAAAGAAAACATCTAACTTTCAGCCCAATGTTTAACTGAAGTATGCTCATCCCCACAGTGTACAACAGTCATATCCTCATTGACCCAGCGTTATCGGTTCCTTCCACACCTTCTCACAATACCAATGTTATCTGTGTCACAGGCCGGGGGGTTCTACCATCATTGGGCAGTGACCGTTTACATCTAAAGTTTACAAATCTGCATTGCACTGTTAAACGGTGATGGTTAGTTCCATTTCCCTCTGTATGTGGCGCGCTGCTGGGGCGTTCCGTGTCCCGTATAATTTTGGGTCTCCTGGACTATTCCCACGGTTCACTGAGTGAGAGTTTATGAGAGAAAAAACGGAGAATGTTTTTGATAGAATTTTAAAAAGCCAGTTGCACTTGAAATGTTACGAAAGAGAAAACATGTAGATGTGATTTCTTTCGATGATCTCTTCTTTCTTTTCACCCATCTCAGATAATAGTCAACTCCACATCCCTGAGGTGACGTCCACAGATATATGATTCTACATTAAATCTGATGGAAGACATCAGAACTTTTCCAAAATGTCATCGCTTTGATTATGCTTTGCTGCCCGATATCAATATTGTATTTGACTGAATGAGAGATTACTTCCTGTTGTGTTTCTTAGAATCACATTTCTCTCCTTATTTTGTGTGAAAGAATCTGCATTCTGTCTCTTTAGGAATGAAAAACAAAATAGAATGTATATCCAGTATTGCACTGCCCATGTTAAAGCTGTGTTAAATCGCAGTGCATTGTGGAACCGAACCGGCATTATAATTAAATAACTGATGCTGTTTCATGTCAGGTGTATTGGAAGACCATTTGGTAAAATCCCTCACTCTTGCACCATTACATTAAGATTAGGAGTGATAAATGCATTATTTCTCTGTTTTATCTCCAGTTATTGATGATGTGGAGATGCCGGCGTTGGACTGGGGTGAGCACAGTAAGACGTCTTACAACACCAGATAAAAGTCCAACAGATTTGTTTCGAATTACTAGCTTTCGGACCTCAGCTCCTTTCTCAGGTGAAGGAGCTGCACTCCGAAAGCTAGTAATTCGAAACAAATCTCTTGGACTTTAACCTGGTGTTGTTAGACATCTTACTGCCCAGTTATTGAGCCCGTACATCATGTATTCGAGGAACAGCGATCACTGCATTCTCCCAGCAGCAAAGTCCCACACATTCATTCCAGCACTGCCCCTGACAATCGGGTCCTGAAGGCTGTAATCAGAATTTAACGTAGTTTTCTCACTTCAATTCCCCAATTTGTATATTCATTTCCATTAGTGTTGCCCCACTCAAGAGATCATCGGCAGTATCACCCAGTATCACCCAGTGCTGGAGAGAATTCTTCGAGACAGGATCTGCTCACATTTGATTATCATAGAATTTACAGTGCAGAAGGAGGCCATGCGAATCATCGAGTCTGCACCGGCTCTTGGAAAGAGCACCCTACCCAAGGTCAACACCTCCACCCTATCCCCATAACCCAGTAACCCCACCCAACACTAAGGGCAATTTTGGACACTAAGGGCAATTTATCATGGCCAATCCACCTAACCTGCACATCTTTGGACTGTGGGAGCAAACCAGAGCACCCGGAGGAAACCCGCGCACACACGGGGAGGATGTGCAGACTCCGCACAGACAGTGACCCAAGCCGGAATCGAACCTGGGACCCTGGAACTGTGAAGCAATTGTGCTGTCCACAATGCCACCGTGCTGCCCATTTGGAAGCAAATGGACGTGTTAGTGAGAGGCAGCATGGTTTTGTGAAGGAGAGGTCGTGTCTCACTAAATTGATAGAGTTTTTCAAGGAGGTCACAAAGATGATTGGTGAAGGTAGGGCAGTGGATGTTGTCTATATGGACTTCAGTAAGGCCTTTGACAAGGTCCCTCATGGCAGACTAGTACAAAAGGTGAAGTCACACGGGTGAGCTGGCAAGGTGGATATAGAACTGGCTAGGTCATAGAAGGCAGAGAATAGCAATGGAAGGATGCTTTTCTAATTGCAGGGCTGTGACTAGTGGTGTTCCGCAGGGATCAGTGCTGGGACCTTTGCTGTTTGCAGGAAATGATTTGGAGGAAAATGTAACTGGTCAGATTAGTACGTTTGCAGACGACACAAAGGTTTGTGGAATTGCGGATAGCGATGAGGACTGTCAGAGGATACAGCAGGATTTAGATTGTTTGGAGATTGGGCGGAGAGATGGCAGATGGAGTTTATTCCGGACAAATGTGAGGTCAGGCATTTTGGAAGGTCTAATGCAGGTAGTGAATATACAGTGATAGGTAGAACCCTCAAGAGTATTGAAAGTCAGAGAGATCTAGGTGTACAGGTACACAGGTCACTGAAAGGGGCAACACAGGCGAAGAAGGTAGTCAAGAAGGCATACGGCATGCTTGCCTTCATTGGCCGAGGCATTGAGTAAAAGAATTGGCAAGTCATGTTGCAGCTGTATAGAACCTTAGTTAGGCCACACTTGGAGTATAGTGTCCAATTCTGGTCGCCACACTACCAGAAGGGTGTGGAGGCTTTAGAGGGGGTGCAGAAGAGATTTACCAGAATGTTGCCTGCTATGGAGGGCATTAGCTATGAGGAGGGTCAAAGACATAGTGGCTAGTCAGAGGCTTTTTCCCAGGGTAGAGGGGTCAATTACTAGGGGGCATAGGTTTAAGGTGCGAGGGGCAAGGTACAGAGTAGATGTACGAGGCATGTTTTTTACGCAGAGGGTAGTGGGTGCCTGGAACTCGCTGCCGGAGGAGGTGATATTTAAGGGGCATCTTGACAAATACGTGAATAGGATGGGAATATATGGATACGGACCCAGAAAGTGTAGAAGATTGTAGTTTAGCCGGGCAGGATGGTCGGCACGGGATTGGGTGGCCAAAGGGTCTGTTCCTGTGCTGTACGTGTCTTTATTCTTTTTCCTTATAAACAGTGCCCTAAAGTAAACGAAAGGCATTTGAACAGGGCCCTCCAGTAAATCATTACATTTAAACCGTGTCCTCCAGCAAACAAAATGTATTTAAACAGTACCCGACATAAATCAAGTGCATTTAAACAGTGCACCTACAGTGAATCAAATGTATTTAAACAGTGCCCTACAGTAACTCAAATGTATTTATACCGTACCCTAAAGTAAATCAATCACATTTAAACAGTTCCCGACAGTAAACCAAATGTATTTAAACAGTGCTGTATATTAAATCAAATGCATTTAAACAGTGCGCTACAGTAAATCAAATGTATTTCAACGGTGCCCGACACGAAAGCAAATGCATTTAAACAGTGCCCTACAGTAAATAAAATGCATTTAAAGTGCCCTACTGAAAATCAAATGCATTTAAACAGCGTCCAACAGTAAACTAAAGACAGTTAAACAGTGCCTGTCACTAAATCTAATGCATTTAAACAGTACCCTACAGTAAATAAAATGCTGTTAAAGTACCCTACAGAAAATCAAATGCATTTAAACAGCGTCCAACAGTAAACTAAAGGCAGTTAAACAGTGCCCGTCACTAAATCTAATGTATTTAAACAGTGTCCTATAGGAAATCAAGTGCATTTAAACAGTGCCCAAATGGAAACCAAATGAATTTGAACAATGCGCTACATTAAAGAAAATGCTTTTAAACAGTGCTCGACAGTAAATCAAAGGCATTTAAACAGTGCGCTACAGAAAATCAAATGCTTTAAAATAGTGCGCTACAGTGAACCAAATGCCTTTAAACAGTGCCTGACAGTAAACAAATCGCATTAACAGCGCATTACAGGAATTCAAATGTACTTAAAGAGGGTCCTGAAGTAAATTAAATGCATTTAAACAGTGCTCTACTGTAAATTAAATTTATTTAAACAGTGCCCTCCAGTAAATCAAACGTATTTAAACAGTGTCCTACAGCAAATCAGATGCATTTAAACAGTGCCCTACCGTAACCCAAATGCATTTAAACAGTGCCCTACGTTAAGTCAAATGCATTTAAACAGAACCCTGCAGTAAAGAAAATGCATTTAAACAGTGTCCTGCAGTAACTCAAATGCATTTAAACAGTGTCCTACTGTAAATAAAATGCACTGAAGCAGTGCCCTACAGTAAATCAAATGCATTTAAACAGTGCCCTACCGTAACCCAAATGCGTTTGAACAGTGATCTACGTCAAATCAAATGCATTTAAACTGGACCCTCCAGTAAATAAAATGTATTTAAACAGTGCCCGACAGTAAATCAAAGATAGTTAAACAGGGCCCTGCAGAAAATCAAATGCATTTGAACAGTGCCCCCGAGTAAATCCAATGTATTTAAACAGTGTCCTACAGTAAGTCAAACACATTTAAACAGTGTCCTACAGTAAGTCAAACACATTTAAACAGTACCCTACAGTAAATCAAGGGCTTTTAAATAGTGCCCGACAAAAACCAAATGCCCTTGAAGTGTCTTCCAGTAAATCAAACAAATTTAAACAGTGAAATAAAATGAAAATCGCTTATTGTCATACGTAGGCTTCAAAGGAAGTTACTGTGAAAAGCCCCTCGTCGCCACATTCCAATGCCTGTTCAGGGAGTCGTTACGGGAAATACGGAAAACAGTGCCCTGAAGTAAACCAAATGCATTCAACAGTGCACAACAAAAAATCAAATGTATTTAAACAGTGCCCTGCAGTCAATCAAATGCAGTTAAACAGCGCCTCAGAGTAAATAAATGCATTTCAACAGTGGCCTACAATAAACCAAATACGTTTATCCAGTGCACTACAGTAAATCAAATGCATTTAAACAGTGCCCTACAGTAAATCAAAAGCATTTAAACAGTGCCCTACAGTCAACCAAATACATTTATACAGTGCACCACAGTAAATCAAATGTATTAAAAAAGTGCCCGACACTAAAGCAAATGCATTTAATCAGGGCCCTACAGCAAGCCAAACATATTTAACCAGTGCCCTAATGTAAAATCACTTGGATTTAAACAGTGCCCTGAAGTAAATCAAATGCATTTAATAAGTGCCCTATAGCAACTCATATACATTTAAACAGTGCCCGACAGTTAACTGAGGCAGTTAAACAGTGCCCGTCACTAAATCTAATGTATTTAAACAGTGTCCTACAGGAAATGAAGTGCATTTAAACAGTGCCCAATTGGAAACCAAATGCCTTTAAACAGTGCCTTACAGTAAACAAATAGCATTAACAGCGCATTACAGGAATTCAAATGTACTTAAAGAGGGTCCTAGAGTAAATTAAATGCATTTAAACAGTGCTCGACTCTAAATCAAATGTCTTGAAACAGTTCTCTACTGTAAATCAAATTTATTTAAACAGTGCCCTCCAGTAAATCAAACGTATTTAAACAGTGTCCTACAGCAAATCAGATGCGTTTAAACAGTGCCCTACCGTAACCCAAATGCATTTAAACAGTGCCCTACGTTAAGTCAAATGAATTTAACCAGAACCCTACAGTAAAGAAAATGCATTTAAACAGTGTCCTGCAGTAACTCAAATGCATTTAAACAGTGTCCTACTGTAAATAAAATGCACTGAAGCAGTGCCCTACAGTAAATCAAATGCATTTAAACAGTGTCCTACTGTAAATAAAATGCACTGAAGCAGTGCCCTACAGAAAATCAAATGCATTTGAACAGTGCCCCCGAGTAAATCCAATGTATTGAAACAGTGTCCTACAGTAAGTCAAACACATTTAAACAGTGTCCTACAGTAAGTCAAATGGTTTTAAATAGTGCCCGGCAAAAACCAAATGCCCTTGAAGTGTCTTACAGTAAATCAGACAAATTTAAACAGTGAAATGAAATGAAAATCGCTTATTGTCATAAGTAGGCTTCAAAGGAAGTTACTGTGAAAAGCCCCTCGTCGCCACATTCCGATGCCTGTTCGGGGAGTCGGTACGGGAAATACGGAAAACAGTGCCCTGAAGTAAACCAAATGCATTCAACAGTGCACAACAAAAAATCAAATGTATTTAAACAGTGCCCTAAGATAAACCAAATGCATTTAAACAGTGCCCTACAGTAAGTCAAATGCATTTAAACAGCGCCATGCAGAAAATCAAATGTATTTAAACAGTGCCCTGCGGAAAGTCAAATACATTTAAACAGCGCCCTATAGCAAATAAAATGCATTTAAACAGTGACCTACAGTATATCAATCGCATTTACAAAGTGCCCTCCAGTAAACCAAATGCTCTTAAATAGTGCCCTACAGTTTTTCAATCGCATATAAACCGTGCCTCAAAGTAAATAAATCACATTTAAACAGTTCCATGCAGTGAACCAATTGTTTTTAAACAGTGTTTTATAGTAAATCAAATGCATTTACAGTGCCCTGCAGTAAACCAAATGCATTTCAACTGTGCCCCACAGTAAATTAAATGTGCTTAAACAGTGCCATGCACAACACAAATGCAGTTGAACAGTGGCCCACACTCAATCAAATGCATTTAGAAAGTGCCCTGCAGTCAATCAAATGCAGTTAAACAGCGCCTCAGTGGAAATAAATGCATTTCAACAGTGGCCTACAATAAACCAAATACGTTTATCCAGTGCACTACAGTAAATCAAATGCATTTAAACAGTGCCCTACAGTCAACCAAATACATTTATACAGTGCACCACAGTAAATCAAATGTATTAAAAAAGTGCCCGACACTAAAGCAAATGCATTTAATCAGGGCCCTACAGCAAGCCAAACGTATTTAACCAGTGCCCTAATGTAAAATCACTTGGATTTAAACAGTGCCCTGAAGTAAATCAAATGCATTTAAAAAGTGCCCTACAGTAAATCATATACATTTAAACAGTGCCCGACAGTTAACTGAGGCAGTTAAACAGTGCCCGTCACTAAATCTAATGTATTTAAACAGTGTCCTACAGGAAATGAAGTGCATTTAAACAGTGCCCAATTGGAAATCAAATGCCTTTAAACAGTGCCTGACAGTAAACAAATAGCATTAACAGCGCATTACAGGAATTCAAATGTACTTAAAGAGGGTCCTAGAGTAAATTAAATGCATTTAAACAGTGCTCGACTCTAAATCAAATGTCTTGAAACAGTGCTCTACTGTAAATCAGATTTATTTAAACAGTGTCCTGCAGCAAATCAGATGCATTTAAACAGTGCCCTACCGTAACCCAAATGCATTTAAACAGTGCCCTACGTTAAGTCAAATGCATTTAAACAGAACCCTACAGTAAATAAAAAGCATTTAAACAGTGTCCTGCAGTAACTCAAATGCATTGAAACAGTGTCCTACAGTAACTCAAATGCATTCAAACAGTGCCCTACCGTAACCCAAATGCGTTTGAACAGTGATCTACGTACCCTCCAGTAAATAAAATGTATTTAAACAGTGTCCGACAGTAAATCAAAGATAGTTAAACAGGGCCCTGCAGAAAATCAAATGCATTTAAACAGTGCCCCCGAGTAAATTCAATGTATTTAAACATTGTCCTACAGTAAGTCAAACACATTTAAACGGTGCCCTGCAGTAAATTAAATGCATTTAAACAGTGCCCTATAGTAAATCAAATGCTTTTAAACAGTGCCCTAGAGTAAATCAAACGCATTTAAACAGTGCCCTACAGTAAATCAAATGCGTTTAAACAGAGCCCTGCAGTAAATCAAATGCATTTAAACAGTGCCCTACAGTAAATAAAATGCTTTTAAACAGTGCCCTACAGAAAATCAAACGCATTTAAACAGTGTCCTACAGTAAATAAAAACACATTTAAACAGTGCCCTACAGTAAATCAAATGCTTTTAAACAGTGCCCTACAGTAAACCAAAAGCATTTAAACAGTGCCCTACAGTAAATCAAATGCATTTAAACAGTGTCCTACAGTAAATCAAACGCATTTAAACAGTGCCCTGCAGAAAATCAAATGCATTTAAACAGTGCCCTCCAGTAAATCAAATGCTTTTAAACAGTGGCCTAGAGTAAATCAAACGCATTTAAACAGTGCCCTGCAGTAAATCAAACGCATTTAAACAGTGCCCTACAGTAAATCAAATGCTTTTAAACAGTGTCCTACAGTAAATCAAACGCATTTAAACAGTGCCCTGCAGGAAATCAAATGCTTTTAAACAGTGTCCTACAGTAAATCAAACGCATTTAAACAGTGCCCTCCGGTAAATCAAATGCATTTAAACAGTGCCCGACAGTAAATCAAATGTATTTAAACAGTGTCCTGCAGTAAATCAAATGCATTTAAACAGATTGCTGCAGTAAATCAAATGCATTTAAACAGTGCCCTACAGTAAATCAAATGCATTTAAACAGTGTCCTGCAGTAAATCAAATGATTTTAAACAGTGTCCTACAGTAAATCAAATGCATTTAAACAGTGCCCTGCAGTAAATCAAATGCTTTTAAACAGTGTCCTCCAGTAAATCAAACGCATTTAAACAGTGCCCTCCGGTAAATCAAATGCATTTAAACAGTGCCCGACAGTAAATCAAATGTATTTAAACAGTGCCCTGCAGTAAATCAAATGCATTTAAACAGATTGCTGCAGTAAATCAAATGCATTTAAACAGAGCCCTACAGTAAATCAAATGCTTTTAAACAGTGTCCTACAGTAAATCAATCGCATTTAAACAGTGTCCTGCAGTAAATCAAATGCTTTTAAACAGTGTCCTACAGTAAATCAAATGCATTTAAACAGTGCCCTGCAGTAAATCAAATGCTTTTAAACAGTGTCCTACAGTAAATCAAATGCATTTAAACAGGGCCCTGCAGTAAATCAAACGCGTTTAAACAGTGTCCTGCAGTAAATCAAACGCATTTAAACAGTGCCCTGCAGTAAATCAAATGCTTTTAAACAGTGTCCTACAGTAAATCAAATGTATTTAAACAGTGCCCTGCAGTAAATCAAATGCATTTAAACAGTGCCCTACAGTAAATCAAATGCATTTAAACAGTGCCCTGCAGTAAATCAAATGTATTTAAACAGTGCCCTGCAGTAAATCAAATGCATTTAAACAGTGCCCTACAGTAAATCAAATGCATTTAAACAGTGCCCTACAGTAAATCAAATGCATTTAAACAGTGCCCTGCAGTAAATCAAATGCATTTAAACAGTGCCCTACAGTAAATCAAATGCTTTTAAACAGTGTCCTACAGTAAATAATACGCATTTAAACAGTGCCCTGCAGGAAATCAAATGCTTTTAAACAGTGTCCTACAGTAAATCAAATGCATTTAAACAGTGCCCTACAGTAAATCAAATGCATTTAAACAGTGCCCTGCAGTAAATCAAATGCATTTAAACAGTGCCCTACAGTAAATCAAATGCTTTTAAACAGTGTCCTACAGTAAATCAAACGCATTTAAACAGTGCCCTACAGTAAATCAAACGCATTTAAACAGTGCCCTCCGGTAAATCAAATGCATTTAAACAGTGCCCGACAGTAAATCAAATGTATTTAAACAGTGCCCTGCAGTAAATCAAATGCATTCAAATAGTGTCCTGCAGTAAATCAAATGCATTTAAACAGTGCCCTGCAGTAAATCAAACGCATTTAAACAGTGCCCTGCAGTAAATCAAATGCATTTAAACAGTGCCCTACAGTAAATCAAACGCATTTAAACAGTGCCCTACAGTAAATCAAATGCATTTAAACAGTGCCCGACAGTAAATCAAATGTATTTAAGCAGTGCCCTGCAGTAAATCAAACACATTTCAACAGTGCCCTACAGTAAATCAAATGCATTTAAACAGTGCCCTACGGTAAATCAAATGCTTTTAAATAGTGCCCGACAAAAACCAAATGCCTTTGAAGTGCATTACAGTAAATCAGACAAATTTAAACAGTGAAATGAAATGAAAATCGCTTATTGTCATAAGTAGGCTTCAAAGGAAGTTACTGTGAAATGCCCCTCGTCGCCACATTCCGATGCCTGTTCGGGGAGTCGGTACGGGAAATACGGGAAACAGTGCCCTGAAGTAAACCAAATGCATTTCAACAGTGCACAACAAAACATGTAATGTATTTAAACAGTGCCCGACAGAAAATCCAATGTATTTAAACAGTGCCCTACAGTAAATCAAATGCATTTAAACAGTGCCCTACAGTAAACCAAATGCATTTAAACAGCGCGCCAGAGTAAATAAAATGCATGAAAACAGCGGCCTACAATAAACCAAATACGTTTATCCAGTGCACTACAGTAAATCAAATGCATTTATACAGTGCACCACAGTAAATCAAATGTATTTAAAAAGTGCCCGACACTAAAGCAAATGCATTTAAACTGTGCTCTGAAGAAAATCAAATGTATTTAATCAGTGCCCTACAGCAAACCAAACGTATTTAACCAGTGCCCTGATGCAAAATCACTTGGAATTAAACAGTGCCCTGCAGAAAATCAAATGCATTTAAACAGTGCCCTACAGTAAATCAAATGCTTTTAAACAGTGGCCTACAGTAAATCAAACGCATTTAAACAGTGCCCTGCAGTAAATCAAACGCATTTAAACAGTGCCCTGCAGTAAATCAAATGCATTTATACAGTGCCCTACAGTAAATCAAATGCATTTAAACAGTGCCCTACAGTAAATCAAACGCATTTAAACAGTGCCCTCCGGTAAATCAAATGCATTTAAACAGTGCCCGACAGTAAATCAAATGTATTTAAACAGTGCCCTGCAGTAAATCAAATGCATTCAAATAGTGTCCTGCAGTAAATCAAATGCATTTAAACAGTGCCCTGCAGTAAATCAAACGCATTTAAACAGTGCCCTGCAGTAAATCAAATGCATTTAAACAGTGCCCTACAGTAAATCAAACGCATTTAAACAGTGCCCTACAGTAAATCAAATGCATTTAAACAGTGCCCGACAGTAAATCAAATGTATTTAAGCAGTGCCCTGCAGTAAATCAAACACATTTCAACAGTGCCCTACAGTAAATCAAATGCATTTAAACAGTGCCCTACGGTAAATCAAATGCTTTTAAATAGTGCCCGACAAAAACCAAATGCCTTTGAAGTGCATTACAGTAAATCAGACAAATTTAAACAGTGAAATGAAATGAAAATCGCTTATTGTCATAAGTAGGCTTCAAAGGAAGTTACTGTGAAATGCCCCTCGTCGCCACATTCCGATGCCTGTTCGGGGAGTCGGTACGGGAAATACGGGAAACAGTGCCCTGAAGTAAACCAAATGCATTTCAACAGTGCACAACAAAACATGTAATGTATTTAAACAGTGCCCGACAGAAAATCCAATGTATTTAAACAGTGCCCTACAGTAAATCAAATGCATTTAAACAGTGCCCTACAGTAAACCAAATGCATTTAAACAGCGCGCCAGAGTAAATAAAATGCATGAAAACAGCGGCCTACAATAAACCAAATACGTTTATCCAGTGCACTACAGTAAATCAAATGCATTTATACAGTGCACCACAGTAAATCAAATGTATTTAAAAAGTGCCCGACACTAAAGCAAATGCATTTAAACTGTGCTCTGAAGAAAATCAAATGCATTTAATCAGTGCCCTACAGCAAACCAAACGTATTTAACCAGTGCCCTGATGCAAAATCACTTGGAATTAAACAGTGCCCTGCAGAAAATCAAATGCATTTAAACAGTGCCCTACAGTAAATCAAATGCTTTTAAACAGTGGCCTACAGTAAATCAAACGCATTTAAACAGTGCCCTGCAGTAAATCAAACGCATTTAAACAGTGCCCTGCAGTAAATCAAATGCATTTAAACAGTGCCCTACAGTAAATCAAATGCATTTAAACAGTGCCCGACAGTAAATCAAATGTATTTAAACAGTGCCCTGCAGTAAATCAAACACATTTCAACAGTGCCCTACAGTAAATCAAATGCATTTAAACAGTGCCCTACGGTAAATAAAATGCTTTTAAATAGTGCCCAACAAAAACCAAATGCCTTTGAAGTGCATTACAGTAAATCAGACAAATTTAAACAGTGAAATGAAATGAAAATCGCTTATTGTCATAAGTAGGCTTCAAAGGAAGTTACTGTGAAATGCCCCTCGTCGCCACATTCCGATGCCTGTTCGGGGAGTCGGTACGGGAAATACGGGAAACAGTGCCCTGAAGTAAACCAAATGCATTTCAACAGTGCACAACAAAAAATGTAATGTATTTAAACAGTGCCCGACAGAAAATCCAATGTATTTAAACAGTGCCCTACAGTAAATCAAATGCATTTAAACAGTGCCCTACAGTAAACCAAATGCATTAAACCGCGCGCCAGAGTAAATAAAATGCATGAAAACAGCGGCCTACAATAAACCAAATACGTTTATCCAGTGCACTGCAGTAAATCAAATGCATTTATACAGTGCACCACAGTAAATCAAATGTATTTAAAAAGTGCCCGACACTAAAGCAAATGCATTTAAACTGTGCTCTGAAGAAAATCAAATGCATTTAATCAGTGCCCTACAGCAAACCAAACGTATTTAACCAGTGCGCTGATGCAAAATCACTTGGAATTGAACAGTGCCCTGCAGTAAATCAAATGCATTTAAACAGTGCCCTACAGTAAATCAAATGCATTTAAACAGTGCCCTACAGTAAATCAAATACATTTAAACAGTGCCCGACAGTTAAATGAAGGTAATTAAACAGTGCCCGACATTAAATCAAATGTATTTAAACAGTGTACTACAGTAAATCAAAGGCACTTAAACAGTACTTTACAGTAAACCAAAGGCATTTAATCAGTGCCCTACTGTACATCAATCGCATTTAAACAGTGTCCTACAATAAACCAAATGCACTTAAATAGTGCCTACAGTACATCAATCTTATTTGTTCTGGGCCAGGGTTTAGAGATTCCCAAAGTGTATCATGAAGTTCACCTCACGCCCCTGACCCAGAACTTTTAATAGACTGTGGTATGGGGAGCACACGGCCCACTCTACAGGAGTGGTACAGCAGAAATGGAAAATATATTTTAAATAACAAATCGATGTTTATTCTATGAATTTAAGTTAACCTTTTTAAAACATACAGTGAACTTCTTAGCAACCATTAATTCAACTACAACCCCCAAAGAATACAACACTAAGTAATGCTTACGCTGTCCTTTTAACATCCAGAAGACTTACAAAAAACAGAACCTTTAACAGAAGCACATCTGGTTAACGTCACTCCTGAAAACTTTTATAATTCTGACTTCACCAAATGATCAAGAGATAGACGCTTCATGGCAGAGAGATCAAGAGTACACCTGCTCTGTCTGGCTTCTGCTCCAACACTGAAACTAAAACACACCCTGCAGCAAACAGCCTAAAACGAAAGTAAAAAGCTGCCAGACATCCCAGCTCCACCCATACTCTGACATCACTGATAAACACCCGTTTCTTAAAGGTTCATTTCTTAAACACCCATTTCTTAAAGGTACTTTCACATGACACCTCCGCCCAAGAAAAAATATAAACCATCAACTTCAAGATGGTTTCATTTTTCACCTTGTCACTATCCTTTAAGAAATGCACGAAGTAAACACACTTTTGCGTTTCTAAAAACAACACACGCAAACAGGGATAATAATATAGTCCATTTGTGTTCTTCTTCCTTCAACTGAAGCCCTTCTCGATTGACAGTCACTTTCAACATGAAATTTTACTTAAATGTTTAATGAAATTCACTCATGCCAAGAAATCGCATTATTTCCCTACGTTTGAGGGTATCGGAAACTTCGCAATGAAAGTGACTTGGGTTTTTCCAAATTCACTTTTGGCTAGGTTTATCACCAAACCCGCCTCCTGAAGTCGATCGAATAATTCCATCAGACGTTTCAACTGTTCTTTCCATGTCTGGCTGAAAACTATCAGATCGTCGATGTATACCACACGATTGGGTAATCCTGAAACAACTTTGTTAGTTAACCATTTAAGCGTGGTTCGGCGTTTTTCATGCCAAATGGCATAACTTTGAATTGTTATATACCATCTGGAGTCACAAAAGCTGAAATCTCCTTCGCCCTTTCGGATAAAGGTACCTGCCAGCAACCCTTAAGTAAATCCAGTTTGGAAATAAAAGCTGATTGTCCCACTTTCTCAATGCAATTCTTCAAACGTGGGATAGGGTAAGAGCCCGTTCTTGTAACTGCATTAACCTTTCTATTGTCTACACACAACTGTTGGGTACCGTCTGGTATTGGTATCATCACTATGGGCGAGCTCCATTGGCTGCAACCCACTTCAATTATGCCATTTTAAAGCATAATCACCATCTCTTTGTTAACCTGTGCCAATTTTAAAGGATTAAGTCTACATGGATGTCGTTTGATTGGAACAGCATTTCCCACATCTACATCATGTATAGCCATTTTAGTACTTCCCAATTTATGTCCACAAACTTGCCCATGTGATAACTTTCAGGTCAGTCCGTTTTTCCTCTGGAAGGTAACTCTACAATTTATCCCAATTTTTAAGAACATCCCCGTTTTCCAATTTAATTTGAGGTGTGTCAAATTCACAGTCATCTGGATTTGGTTGGTCATTTTGAGTTAGAATCATTAAAACCTTTTTCTCTCCTTCCCTTTCCAAGCACCTTTTAAGCATATTCACATGACACACTCGGTGAGTCTTCCTTTTATCTGGTGTTGTTACCACGTAATTCATTTCACTTAATTTCCTTTCAATCTGATATGGTCCACAAAGCCTAGCTTTTAAAAGTTCACCTCCCACTTGGAACAATACTAAAGCTTGATCTCCACAGGCGAAACAACAAACTTTGGATTTCTTGTCCGCTACCCGTTTCATCGCATTTTGTGCAACTTTTAAATGTTGTCTAGCCAATTGACCTGCTCTATTTAATAGTTCCCTAAAATTTGCCACGTAATCCAATAATGTAATTTCTGATTACTCACGCACCAATTTTTCCTTACTCAATTTAAGTGACCCTCGTACCTCATGACGAAAGGTTAGTTCAAAAGACTAAATTTGGTTGACTCAGTAGGTGCATCCATAATTGCAAACAGTACGAATGGAATTTCTTTATCACAATCCTCTCAATTATCGTGACACTAAGCCCTCAACACTGTCTTTAATTTCTGACATTTACCTTTCTAATACTCCCTGCGATTCTGGGTGGTACGCAGTTGATTTAAATTGTTTTATTCCGAAACTATCCATAACTTCTTTGAATAATCAGGAGGTAAAATTTGACCCTTGATCCGGTTGTATTTCTGTGGGTCGTCTATTGCTAGTAAATAATTCAAGTAATTCCTCCAGAATCTTTTTAGCTGTAATATTACTGGATGGCCTCCGGAAACCTAGTAGACACCTCCATTATCGCCAAAAGATATTGATTCCAACATTTTGTTTTAGGAAGTTGTCCTACACAATCAATTAGGACCCTTGGAAAAGGTTCCTCAAATGCTGCAACGGGTATTAAGGGCGCTGCTTTTATCACTGCTTGAGGTTTCCCTATCATTTGACATGTGTGACATGACTGACAACATTTAATTACATCTTTCTGGCGTACAGGCCAATAAAATTGTTTTTGTATTTTAGCTTAAGTTTTCCTTATTCCCAAATGACCTCCCACTGGAACCTCATGTGAAACTCGCAACACCTCCTTTCCATACCCAACGGCAATACTACTTGATGAACTTCTGCCCACTTTTCATCAGCCTGCATATGTAAAGGTCTCCATCTTCTCATCAAGCCATTACTTTTACGGTAATAACACTCTGTTATACACTCTTCCGTGTATGTTTCTGATACATCCGTTTTATTTCTACACCTTTCTGTTGTAACTCTGCCAATTTTCCTGAACTAAAAATATCCGCCTCATCCTCCACCTTTGTCAATCATCTGATCAAAAATCCTTTCTGATAATTGCACTTCAACTTCATCTTCACTCTCTGAATTCCCCTCCTGTCTTAACCTGTGACTTTGCGACCTTGTAACTACAGAATCCGGAAAAATCCTTCAACACTTCAGTTGTCTGATTTTCCACTGGATTATCAACCACCGTGGGCATCAGTCCCACCTGCGATTCAGCTGTATCATTACCAGAGATAAACTGTATTCCTGGACAAGATAGTTTCTCTATTACTCCTACTACCACCTCACGCCTCTTCACTGGACTTTCCAACCTTACCTTATATAATTGAACACTACTCCTCTCACCCTGAATTCCACATATTACCACCTTTTCTGGCAGCATTCTTCCCAAACTACATAACTCCTCATCTCCTACCATTAAAGATTGATTAGCTCCCGTATCTCTTAAAATTGTGACTTCTTGACCTACTCCTCATGATACACATGAGTAACCTTTACCAACACAAGTAAATTCTTTAAAGAGATCTGGCACCATTTGATAAATCACCTCTTGATCAGGTGTACAATCTTTTGCAACTCCTTCGCTTCATTTGGGCTTTCCTTTACCACTTTAACTACCCCCACTGTCTTATCCTGTTTTACCACATCAGCCTTCCCAGCGCTTTTCTTCAAGCACCAACACTGTGACTTTACATGGCCTAGTTTATTACAGTGAAAACATTTGAACCTTTTCATGTCTCTTCCACCCTCCTGGATTTTTACTCTGAGGTACACTTTCCTTATTATATCCCATCACATCACCTTTACTTTTACCACTTGAGTATTTCTCATGTCCCCAGTTTCTATCCCTCACAGGCTGAAACTGATGTCGGAAACCAAGCTTTGATATATGAACTAATTCATAATCATCTGCCATTTTGCTGCTAATCTCGCAATTTTAACCCTCTGTTCATGCACATGAGTGCATACTGCATCAGGAATTCAATGTTAAACTACTCCAAAAGTATAATTTCTCTGAGAGCTTTGTACGTTTGGTCTATTTTCAAATCCCTTATCCACCTATCAAAATTAATTTGTTTGAGCCTTTCAAACTCCATGTATGTATGACCACATTCTTTCTTTAATTTTCTAAACCTTTGTCAGTGAGCTTCGTGCCCGAGTTCATATGCACCTAAGATGGATTTTGTCACCTCCTCATACGTCCCAGATACCTCCTGCGGTAGTGATGCAAACACTTCACTGGCTCTACCTTCCAGCTTTGTTTGAATCAGTAATACCCACATGTCCTGTGGCCATTTTATTTGTTTAGCCACCTTATCAAATTAAATGAAAAAGGCTTCTACTTCCTTCTCGTCAAACCTTGGCAATGCTTGGACATATTAAAAAAAAATTCCACCAAGCCTTCAACTTTGACGCTCTTTCTCACTATCCTCATCACTATCATCCAACTGTACGTTTCCCTTTGCATCTACCAATTTTAACTGACTGTCATGTTTCATGGCTATTTTCTGAAGTTCAAACTCTCTCTCTTTACTTGTTCCCCTCATCTGTATCTCCCGTTCTCTTTCTCTTTGTTCTGCTGGGGCTATTCTTCCAATTCTACTTTCTTCTCTCACCTTTTCTATTTCTTCTCTCTCTCTCATTCATTTCCGTCTCTCTCCCTTTCTTATTCCTCTCTATCTCTTTCTTTCTCCCTTTCTTTTTCCTACAGCAAACTAAAGGCATTTAATCAGTGCCCTACAGTAAATCAAATGTACAGAAACAGTGCCCCAGAATAAATCCAAAGTATTTAAACAGTGCACTGCAGTAAATCAAATATAATTAAATAGCGCACAACAGTCCATCAATTGTATTTAAACAGTGCCCTCGAGTCAATTAAATGCATTTCAACAGTGCCCGACTGTAAATCAAATGCATTTAAACAGTGCCCTAAGTTAAATCAAATGCATTTAAACAATGCCCTACAGTAAACCAAACGTTTTTGAACAGTGCTTTATAGTAAATCAAATATAATTAAATAGCGCACAACAGTCCATCAAATGCATTTAAACAGTAAATCAAATGTACAGAAACAGTGCCCCAGAATAAATCCAAAGTATTTAAACAGTGCACTGCAGTAAATCAAATATAATTAAATAGCGCACAACAGTCCATCAATTGTATTTAAACAGTGCCCTCGAGTCAATTAAATGCATTTAAACAGTGCCCTACAGTAAATCAAATGCATTTGAACAGTGGCCTAAAATAAATCAATTATATCTAAACGGCCAAATGTATTTAAACAGTTCTTTATAGTAAATTAAATGCATTTAAACAGTGCCGACAATAAATCAAATGTATTTAAACAGTGCCACGACAGTCAATCAAATGTGTTTAAACACTGCGCAAGAGTAAAACAAATACTTTTAAAAAGTGCACCACAGTAAATTAAATGCATTTAAACAGTGCCCTACAGTAAATCAAATGCATTTAAACAGTGCCCTACAGTAAATCAAATGCATTTAAACAGTGCCCAACAGTAAATCAAATGCATTTTGTTCCCTACAGTAAACTAATTGCATTTATACAGTGCCCGATACTCAAATGCATTTTAACATTGCCCTCCTGTAAATCAAAAGCATTTAAACAGTGTTCTACGTTAAATCAAATGCATTTAAACAGTGCCCTACAGTAAATCAAATGCATTTAAACAGTAACATAGTAAATCAAATGTTTTTAAACAGGCACTACAATAAATCAAATGCATTTAAACAGTATCCCACAATGAACTAAATGCATTTTAAAAATGCCCTGCAGTGAATCAAATGCATTCAAACAGTGCCCTCCAGTATACGAAATGCTTTTAAACAGTTTCTGACAGTTAAATAAATGCATTTAAAGAGTGCCCAACACTCAAATGCATATAAGTAGTGCCCTACAGTAAATTAAATGAATTTAAACAGTGCCCTGTTGTAAACCAAATGCGTTTAAATAGTGCGGTGAAGTAAATGAAATGCATTTAAACTGTGCCCTACAATAAATCAAATGCATTTTAACAGTGCCCATAGTAAATCAATGCATTTAAACAGTGCCCTACAGGAAATCAAATGCATTTATTCAGTGCCCTACAGTAAACCAAATGCATTTAAACAGTGCCCTATAGTCAATCAAATGTATTTAAACAGTGCCCTACAGTCAAACGGACCTTATTTAAACAGAGCCTTACAGTAACACACCAATTAAAAGTGCCCTACTGTAATCGGACTTAAAATGTGCCCGATAATAAATCATGTTTTTAAACATTAAACATGTTTATGTAAAGCGAATTGCTTTGGAGACCTAAAAAACAACTTTCCCGAGGCCAGTATATGCCCTTCCAAAAACTGAACGGGATCCAGCCAAAATAATACTGTTCCATATTTCTATCCAGCATATTAATTCTGCTCCATTTTAATATGCAGCCATATTAAAACGGCTCCATATTAATACTGTTCCATATTAATACTCTTCCACATTAATACTGTTCCATATTAATACTGTTCCATATTCGTGCTGCTTCATTTTAAGACCGTTACAAATGAGTACTGTTCCCTATTAATGTCCAGCATATAAACATTGTTCCATATTAATACTCGCTCAGATTATAACTTTTCCATATTAGTAGTGTTCCATATTAATACTGTTCTATATGATTACCGGTACATATTAATATCCAGCCATGTTAACACTGTTCCATATTAGTACTGTTCCATATTAATATCTGGCCATTTTAATATCCGGCTATATTAACACTGTTCCATAGTAATACAGTTCCATATTAACATCCAGCCACATTCCATATTAATAATAATTATCTTTGTCACAAGTAGTCTTACATTAACACAACAACGAAGTTACTGTGAAAAGCCCTTCGTCGCCACATTCTGGCGCCTGTTCGGGTACACAGAGGGAGAATTCAGAATGTCCAATTCACCTAACAAGCACGTCTTTCGGGCCTTGTGGGAGGAAACCGGAGCAGGAAATGCACGCAGACACCGGGAGAACATGCAGGCTCCGCAAAGAGACTGACCCAAGCTAGGAATCAAATCTGGGACCCTGGAGCTGTGACGATATGGTTCCATATTAATACTGTTCCATATTAGTACTGTTCCATATTAATATTCAGCCATATTAATACTATTCCATATTAATACGGTTCCAAGTTAATATGCAGCCATATTAATCCTGCTCCATATGAATAATGTTCCATATTAATATCCAGCCACATTAATGCTCTTCCATATCAATATGGTTCCATATTAATATGCAGCCAGATTAATACGTTTTTGCTCAATGCCTGCTACCCCGCCCCCCACATGGAGGTTGGACATGGCCCGACTTGCCCAGAATGCTTTGTGCAAGAAAATATCACAGCCACAGATGACTATATTATTAATAACTAGAATGGGGAAGTCCCGCCCTTCACGCTCTGGGAGGCCACGAAGGCTGTGATCAGGGGTGATATCATAGCCAAGAACGCACGTAGAGACAAGGTAGAGAGGGTGGCTAGGCGACAGTTGTGGACTCCATACTGGAGGTAGACAGGCGATACTCTGAGGGCCTGACCAAAGAACTCCTGGCGGAGAGGAAAAAGCTACAAATGGACTTTGATCTGCTCTCCACGAGGGAAGCATTGCAGTAACTCCGCCAGGTACGGGAGACCCTTTACGAACACGGAGATAAAGCCAGCCACTGCTGGTTCGCCAGCTGAGAAAGCAGGCAGCCACGGGGGTAATAGCTCAGATTAGAAGCAGCAGACCGAATCCAGTGGCAGAGCCAAAAAATGTCTACGAGGCATTTGAGACGTTCTACCGGGGGCTATTCACCTACAAGCCCTCAGCTTAGGGATGAAACAGTTCATCGATGGACGGGACACGCCAGTTGTGAGACAGGCTGAAAATGGGACTGGAAGCACCAGTAAAATTGGGAGAAGGATAGCGCAGTGGTGAGCCGTCGTTCCTCATGATCCCGCCCCCCCCAAACATCCCTGTGACGATGGATGTGGCTGTCCTGCAACCCAGTTGTGTGTAGAAGCTGGGATTCGTCTTTCTGGAGCGCAGGAGGTTAGGGGGAATTGAAACAAGTCTTCAACGTCATAAAGATTTTTTTTAATGATAGAAATGGATAGATCCTCTGCCCCCAATTGCTCGACTGCATAAATCCCACCTTAGTTAGTGTCCCAATCCACCGGACTTTCCACAATACCATATCCAGCAATGCTCAGGAAGAATAATTGTTTTCCTATCCAGCCGACTGTTCTATATTGAAGAAGCTGGTGAACTTTAGAAGGACAATTCTGCCTTCCTATCCACACTGCTGTTCACACATCAGTGCACTACGTCGAGATATACTTTGGACTGACTTTTCTGTGTCATTTTTGGCTCTATTGTTCATAAAAACAGATCAAGCTGAGCTGGACGAGATCTGCGTGTTCCCAGTGCACTCTGCTGAACACATCCAGATATCGTCTGGAGTAATATTTCGCTCTTCCGTTCTAACCTGGTGCTCCAACGGACACATGCACCTGCCCTGCAGCCGAACATGTATGTGTTTCATTTCCCAACCACTGTCCACACCCACTGACCCAAGCTGTACTTCAGAAGCCAATCTGCCTGTGCCATTCGCCTTGGATTGTTTCGAAATCCCACGTCAGGCTCGAATGCAGGTTACGATTCTTTATAGAATCATAGAATCCCTACAGAGCGGAAGGCGGGTCATTCGGCGCAACGCGTCTGCACCAGCCCTTAGAAAGAGCAACCTATTTAAGCCCACACCGCCACCCTATCCACATTCCCGCAACCCAAACTAACCTAAAGGGCAATTTAGCACGGCGAATCCACCTGACTTGCACATATTTGGACTGTGGGAGGAAAACAGAGAACCCAGAGGAAACCGTGTCAGAGAAAGTGCAAACTCCACATGGACAGACATCCGAGGCTGGAATTGAACCTGGGTTGCTGGCGCGCTGAGGCAAGCGTGCAAACTACTGTGACACCGGATTGCAGCCTCCTGGACTCTGCACTGCACAGATTCACCGTGTAGGACAATCTCTGGGGTCTCTGACATCCTCTTTTTTGTTTTACAATGAAATACACAGTTCTTAAAATTTAGAGTAGTCAATTATTTTTCCAATTTATGGTGGCTAATCCACCTACCTCTCACATCTTTGAGTTGTGGGGTGAGACTCACGCAGAACCGGGGAGAATGTGCAAACTCCACGCGGCCAGTGACCCGGGGCCGGGGTCGCAATGTGGACTGGGAACTTCAGGTAATTAGGAGAGCAAAAACGGTACATGAAAGGATACAGGCAGGTAAAATGAACGAACGTCCTAAGTAATTTTACCAGCTCATTACGGGTAAAAGGATAACTCGGGAAATAGCCGGAAAACATGGGCTATCGCTTCTCGGCCTTTTGGTTCAGATCAAGTGTAGTATCTGTTCTTATCAGTTTAATATCTTGTATGTCCCCTTCGGGGGACCGAATATTAAATTGATTTTTGGGACACGGAGATGGTTCAGGGGCTTTCTTGCTCCGCTCCAGGCATCAACCTGGTCTTGCAATGTTTCCAGGAATGGTGCCTTCACCCCGCTTTGGGCACAAATAGTGCAAAAGCAGAAAATGGCGCAAAACCTGGCTTCCCCTCTCCTGTCTTGTCCAGTTGTCTCATCCTGACCAATTAAAAAATTTTCAGGCTCCAGAGCATTGCTAGCTTTTCTGCTGCCGGGCGCTTCGCGCACTAATGTCGTGAGCCTATGGGCTCGCGGACTTGCGGCAGCCAGGCTCCGTTTTCAGCTGATATGCCAAACAGATTTCCTGCTGCTTTTTAAAGGCCACTCACCCTCACCCTCGGATGCCGACTTGCCTTCTCCTCACTTCAGTTACCACATCCCTTCATCCTGCACAACGGGGAAGTGTGGCGACAGATTGAACGGCATCCTGATTTGGATGTAGGTACACCTTCACGGCGTCTCTTTTCGTTCTCGTGACTCCACGACCAACACGCCAGGGTGGAGCTCAGGGAGACTAGACATTTCCCCCTGTTGGATTCCGCCAGTACTTGCTGCTTGCACGGATTGCCCTTTGTTCGGCAAAGGTGGAGATTTCTTCGACTCCCTCCGTTGGGTGTCACTGGGCCTTCACAGCGTCTCCATTTCATCTGGTGACGACAGGGGGCGGCTTGCCAGACGATGTCTTCCTGTTGTGTTTTACTGGTTCTGCATGCACAGACTCCACCGTGCTCGGCCAAGCTGGAGGTCTCTTGACCAACAGTGACCGTAGACTAAAAGTTCCAAAGCACGGTCGAGCGCAGCAAGGTGCTCCTGAATGTCGGTGGACGAGGAGGACAAGAGCCATAGCAGGAAAATATTGGCTATCGCTTCTCGGCCTTCTGGCTGAGATCAAGTGTAGTCTCATTTGATCGAGGGAAGCTGAGGATCTCGATGACGATCGTGGATTGAAGAACTCGGAGGGATTGAAGTCGTCAAAGAGGAAACGTTTGCAGCCCGGCTGCTATTGGTGGATCTACATACTGGCCTAAACTTCTGGTTTAGGCCTAACGCCGATACAGTTCAGACCCAACGTATGAGCTATGGATGCAGCTGCATCCCGACCACCAGGCTGGGGAGTGCGAAACACTGTCCGAGTCACAGTGAAGAAAACGGAAGGAGAGTCACCTGTGGACAGGAAACATTTCGTGAAGAGGGTGCTGCTCGAGTGTTGAGGGTTTAAAGCAACAGAGATCTTCTGCTTGCAAAACTTCCCCAACAATGTTTGTTTTGATGTCACCTTCAAGAGCGTCGCAGCGTGCATCAAATTCTTGATTGTCTTCAAGGAAAATGGTAACCAGAGTCCCTTGTCGATCCTGACTGCGGATCCTCTGTTTACGCTACCGTCGCAGCGAAATCGGGTTGTTACACTGCACACGTACAACCCCCACGTCCCTGTGTCTGATGTGCCTACGTTCCTCGCCAGGTACGCTGAACTGAAAAGTGACAGCGTGCAAGTGAAAGACACCTTCGGCATCTGGACAAGTGAGCACCAGGTCAAGGTGACTCTATGAACAGACAGCAAATGAACCATCCTGCATCCCCCCTCCAATTTCGCTATTGGAGTAAATCGTGGCTACCTCGACTACGTGGGACAGCCACGAGTATGCCACACCTGTGGCAAAACGGGGCATGTTGCCGCAAACTGCAGTGTGACCTTCTGCAAGAACTGCAGGCAGGAGGGACACATGACTAAGGACTGCAAAGAAGACAAGTGCTGCAACCTGTGTGGGGAGGCCGGCCATCTTTACAGGGCCTGCCCGAAACGCGGGGCAACATACGCTGAAATCATCAGCAGCGGAGTTAAAAAGGCGACCAGAGAGGAGGTGCATACACCCTCCACCGAAAAAGACACCACGGCTCAGAATGAGGAAAAGCAACAAAAGGGCCCCCAACAAAAAGAAGAGGCCCCAGCACCTCCTGACAACCCAACCCCAGCCCCATCTGATGAGGAACACTCAATGGAAGAGGAAGAGGATGGGACAAAGAATAAAGAGCCCTGGGAAACAGTGAACAGGGACAAACGAAAGCGGAAACAAAAAAACAAACTGAAGAACCCCCCGAGGGGTAGTGGCAAAAAGCGACACCTCTCAGCCGGCGCACTTAGCGCCGACACCTCATCCGATGAGGGAAAACAGGACAAGAATCGGCCTCAAATAAAGAGGCAAAGCACCAACGTGGAACGGAAGGCACAGACCCCCCAGACCACCGACCGGGAAGGAAACAAGGTCACAGACCAACCCCCGATAGTAACGAGCAGCAACAACCCAGGTGAAGACCGGCCTGCAACCCCAACACCAACTGACTGCCATGACGAACGCCAGGGCTACATCACCCCCCCAATGCATCTGCATCAAAATCACGGGGCCAGTACGGCCAGTTTCTCAGCCCTGCAACTGTGCTAAAGTTTGCGAGCACCACCGGCATGCTGGGGAACATCGAACAGCTGGAACAGCCAACTGTATAGACTCTGGACTCTTGAGACTGGTAAATCTATCTTTTAATAATGGGTTTAAAAATTGCATCCATAAATGTGCGAAGCATCAAAGATACTTCGCGGTGTGTAGCCACACTCAACTATTTGGCAAATGTAAAAGCTGACCTACTGTTCCTGCAGGAGTGCGGAATTCCGCACCTCAGCAACTACAGGCGCTGGTCGAGCTGGTGGTCCCACGGGCCATCCATCTGGTCAGGAGGAAACGACTGCCGCTCCTCCGGCCTGGGTATTCTGCTGCGGGGAGGCAACTTCACCATCTCCGACGTTAAGGAGGTGGTGGGCGGGCGCCTCCTCGTAGCAGACGTGAAATACAAAAACACCCCTCTCAGACTTATTAATGTGTACGCCCCGGCCGTAAAAAGTGAGCGGCTGGCAGTTCTTCAGCAACTCCCACTGCTGTTGGCCACCTCCAAGCCGGTCATCCTGGGTGGTGACTTCAACTGCATCATCGATGCGGCTGGACGATCCAGCAAAGCCGACAGCAAACTAGACGCTACGTCCAGACTCCTGATGGAAACGGTAAAAGACGCCAAGCTGCTCGACGTCTGCAGCAACCCTGCAGACGTCGCGCAGCGTAGATACACATGGTCACGGCCAGACGGGTCCGTCCGCTCCAGGATAGACTTCTTTTTTGTGTCCCGAGCTTTCACGGTCAGGTCCACCGACGTAACGCCGGTGTTCTTCTCTGACCACTGCCTCCTACTGGCCGACTGCCACCTGCAGGAAGACCAGGGGGTAGGCAGGGGGACGTGGAAGCTAAATGTAAAACTGCTGACCCCTGAGAACATCGAGGAACTCAGGAGGGATTACAAAGGTTGGAGAACCGTGAAAATCCTCTTTGAGGCCCCACATCTCTGGTGGGAAGCAATCAAGGGGAATATCAAGAGGTTTTTCATCCTCAAGGGCGTCCAAAAGGTGAGAGAGAGACGAGGGGTCATGTCCAGGCTCCAGAAAAGTATGCAAAATTTGCTCCAGCTGCAGTCGATGGGGGTGGATGTCAAGGAGGATCTCCAAGAGGTGAAGAGCCAGCAAGCCTCGCTCTACACCTCGGAGGCCTCCAAGGTTATCTTCCGTTCCAGAGTCCGCTCCGTGGAGCAGGACGAAAAGTGCTCACGCTTCTTCTTCCAAAAGGTGCACAGAGACACCTCTGTGATCAGCAGCCTGAAGGAAGAAGATGGCTCTGAAAAGTCATCGCAGTCTGACATCCTGAGGATCAGCCAATCCTTTTATGCCGGACTGTATGACCTGAAGCCAACAGATAGCACTGTTTCCCAGACCTTCCTGTCGACTATCACGGAGGTCATAGGCGACAGCGAGCTGGAAAACCTGGACAAACCACTAACTCTGGACGAGCTGACAAAGGCCGCCAAGTCCTTCGAGACGAGTAAAACTCCCGGAAGCGACGGCTTACCGGTTGAGTTGTATTCGGCTCTGTGGGACTGGATGGGCCCAGACCTGCTGGAAGTGTACGAGAGTATGCTTCTGGAAGGCAGCATGTCAGAGTCCATGAGGAAAGGCATCATCACCCTCATCTACAAACAGAAGGGGGAAAGGGAAGAAATTCGAAATTGGCGACCCATTTCACTGTTGAATGTGGACTACAAAATTCTAGCAAAGGTCATCGCCAATCGGGTCAGGTCTGCTCTGGAGTCGGTGATCCACCCTGACCAGACCTGTGCTGTACCCGGCAGGAAGATCTCTGATAGCCTCGCGCTACTCAGGGATACGATCGCCTACGTGCAGGACAAGGGGGTGGACACTTGCCTCATCAGCCTTGACCAGGAGAAGGCTTTTGACAGAATATCGCACACCTACATGATGGATGTGCTCTCCAAAATGGGGTTTGGGGAGGGAATTCGCAATTGGATCAAACTGCTCTACACAAACATCTATAGCGCAGTCTCAATCAATGGGTGGGAATCAGAAAAGTTCCAGATCAGATCTGGAGTCAGGCAGGGCTGCCCTCTCTCCTCTGCCCTTTTTGTGTGCTGCATAGAACCTTTTGCCGAGTCCATCAGGAGGGATCCGGGTATAAGAGGAGTGACGATCCCAGGCAGTGGAGGCATGCAAGTCAAGGCCTCCCTGTACATGGACGACGTTGCCGTCTTCTGCTCGGATCCTGCGTCTGTGCGCAGGCTCTTGACCACCTGCGACCAGTTTGAACTGGCCTCGGGAGCCAAGGTAAACCGTGGCAAGAGCGAGGCCATGTTCTTTGGGAACTGGGCCGACCGGTACTTTGTCCCCTTCACTGTCAGGTCAGATTACCTGAAGGTGCTGGGGATATGGTTCGGAGCTGCTGGGGCGTGCACCAAAAACTGGGAGGAGCGCATAGGAAAGGTAAGACAGAAACTGGGCTGGTGGGAGCAACGCTCCCTCTCCATTGCGGGCAAAACCCTGGTCATCAGGTGTGAGGTACTCTCGGTGCTACTGTACGTGGCGCAGGTCTGGCCCATAACCCGACCCTACGCCACAGCAGTCACCCGGGCCATCTTCAAATTTATCTGGCGATCCAAGATGGACCGTGTCCGAAGGGACACCATGTACAAACCTCTGGAGAAAGGAGGGCGGAACGTACCCAACGCCTCCCTCATCCTGTTGGCCACCTTTGTGTCCAGCTGCATCAAGCTGTGTGTGGACCCCCAGTATGCAAACACCAAGTGTCACTACATACTGAGGTTCTACCTGTCCCCGGTGTTACGAAGGATGGGCCTGGCCTCATTGCCGCGGAACGCTCCAAGTAGTTGGACCGTACCGTACCACCTGTCCTTCGTGGAAAAGTTTTTGAAGAAAAACACCTTTGACCACAAGGCAATGAAGCAGTGGTCAGCACGTAAAGTCCTCGAGGCCCTCAGGGAAAAGGAGACCGTGGAGGACGTTGGATGGTTCCCTGAGCAGACTGCCAGAGTCATCTGGCAGAACGCCTCATCACCAGAACTTTCAAACAAGCACCAAGACCTAGCTTGGCTGGTGGTGAGAAGGGCCCTCCCTGTCAGATTCTTCATGCACACCCGAAGGCTCTGCACCAATGCACGCTGCCCTCGGAGTGGCTGTGGGGGAAATGAGACGGTCACACACCTCCTTGTGGAATGTGCCTTTGCAAAGAAGGTCTGGAGAGAGATGCAGTGGTATTTGTCAAGGTTTATCCCAAACAGATCTGTGACACAGGACTCTGTGCTCTACGGACTGTTTCCAGGGACACACACCGAGACAAATATCAACTGCTGCTGGAAGGTCATCAACTCGGTAAAAGACGCTCTTTGGTCTGCCCGAAACTTGCTGATCTTCCAGTGCAAAGAATTGTCCTCGACCGAGTGTTGCAGACTGGCACATTCCAAGGTCCAGGACTACGTGCTGAGGGACGCACTCAAGCTTGGGGCAGCTGCTGCCAAGGCGCAATGGGGAAAGACCACAGTGTAAAGTCTTTCCAGCAAATGTACACCGAGGGGCGCGTAACAGTGTAAAGCCCCTCGGTCTGGGCAATCAACACTCCAATGTATAAAACAAACATGCCACTGTAAAAATTTAGAAGGAATTGTAATGTAAAGTGTGATATGTGTACGACAATATCAAAATTGAATGAAAGAAAGTCAAGGCAACATGTAACCCTGCCGAAAATGTACAGTCAAGACAATTTGAAATGTTTCTGAAATGCTCATGATAAATTTTTATGAATAAAGTATATTTTTTTTGAAAAAAAAAAAAAAAAAAAAAATCTGTTCTTATCAGTTTAATATCTGATATGTCCTCAATCTGGGGACCGAATATTAAATTGATTTTTAGGACTCGGAGATGGTTCAGGGGCTTGCTCCTTCCGCTCCACGCATCAACCTGGTCTTGCAGTGCTTCCAGGAATGGTGCCCTCTCCCCGCTTTGGGGTGCAAAATGTATAAAAGCAAAAAATGCCGCAAAACCTGGCTTCCCCTTTTCTCTCTTGTCCAGTTGTCTCATCCTGACCAATTTAAGGCCTTTCAGGCTCCAAAGCATTGCTAGTTTTTCTGCTGGCGGGAGCTTCGTGCACGAATGTTGCGAGCCGATGGACTCGAGGACTTTCGGCAGCCAGGCTCCGTTTTCAGCTGATATGCCGCACAGATTTCCTGTTGCTTTTTACAGGCCACTCACCCGCACCCTCGGATGCCGACTTGCCTTCTCCTCACTTCAGTTACCACATCCCTTCATCCTGCACAACGGGGAAGTGTGGCGACAGACTGAACGGCATCCTGTTTGGATGTAGGTATACCTTCACGGCGTCTCTTTTCGTTCTCCTGACTCCACGACCAACACGCGAGGGTGGAGCTCAGGGAGACTAGACATTGCCCCCTGTTGGATTCCGCCAGTACTTGCTGCTTGCACGGATTGCCCTTTGTTCGGCAAAGGTGGAGATTTCTTCGACTCCCTCTGTTGGGTGTCACTGGCCTTCACAGCGTCTCCATTTCATCTCGTGGCGACAGGGGACGGCTTGCCAGACGATGTCTTCCTGTTGTGTTTTACTGGTTCTGCATGCACAGACTCCACCGTGCTCGGCCAAGCTGGAGGTCTCTTGACCAACAGTGAGCGTAGACTAAAAGTTCCAAAGCACAGTCGAGCGCAGCAAGGTGCACCTGAATGTCGGTGGACGAGGAGGACAAGAGCCATAGCCGGAAAATATGGGCTATCGCTTCTCGGCCTTTTGGCTCAGATCAAGTGTAGTTTCATTTGATCGAGAGAAGCTGAGGATTTCGATGTCGATCGGGAAATGGAGAACTCGGAGGGATTGAAGTCGTAAAAGAGGAAACGTTTGGAGCTTGCCTGCTATTGGTGGATCTACATGCTGGCCTTAATCTCTGGTTTAGGCCTAACGCCGATACAGTTTCACACCCAACGAACGAGCGATGGATGCAGCTGCATCCCGACCACCAGGCTGGGGAGTGCGAAACACTGTCCGAGTCACAGTGAAGAAAACGGAAGGAGAGTCACATTTGGATCGGATACTCTTCGTGAAGCGGGTGCTGCTCGAGTGTTGTGGGTTTAAAGCAACAGAAATCTTCTGCTTGCAAAACTTCCCCAAGAATGGCTTCTTTGATGTCACCTTCAAGAGCGTCGCAGCGTGCATCAAATTCTTGAACGTCTTCAAGGAAAAAGGTAACCAGAGTCCCCTGTCGATTCTGACTGCGGAGCCTCTGTTTACGCTACCGGCACAGCGAAATCGGGTTGTTACACTGCACACGTACAACCCCCACGTCCCTGTGTCTGATGTGCTCACGTTCCTCGCCAGGTACGCTGAGCTGAAAAGTGACAGCGTGCAAGTGAAAGACACCTTTGGCATCTGGACAAGTGAGCACCAGGTCAAGGTGACCCTAAGAACGGACAGCAACGGAGCCATCCTGCATCCCCCCTCCAATTTCGCTATTGGAGTAAATCGTGGCTACCTCTACTACGTGGGACAGCCACGAGTATGCCACGCCTGTGGCAAAACGGGGCATGTTGCCGCAAACTGCAGTGTGAACTTCTGCAAGAACTGCAGGCAGGAGGGACACATGACTAAGGACTGC
The DNA here is from genome assembly GCF_047496885.1 of Scyliorhinus torazame. Classification (NCBI taxonomy): domain Eukaryota; kingdom Metazoa; phylum Chordata; class Chondrichthyes; order Carcharhiniformes; family Scyliorhinidae; genus Scyliorhinus; species Scyliorhinus torazame. Next base: position 32,548,775 of record NC_092726.1, read on the forward strand.
AAGGAAGACAAGTGCTGCAACCTGTGTGGGGAGGCCGGCCATCTTTACAGGGCCTACCCGAAACGCGGGGCGACATACGCTCAAATCATCAGCAGCGGAGTTAAAAAGGCGACCAGAGAGTAGGTGCATACACCCTCCACCGAAAACGACACCACGGTTCAGAATGAGGAAAAGCAACAGAAGGGCCCAAAACAAAAAGAGGAGGCCGCAGCACCTCCTGACAACCCAACCCCAGCCCCATCTGATGAGGAACACTCCATGGAAGAGGAAGAGGATGGGACAAAGAATAAAGAGCCCTGGGAAACAGTGAACAGGGACAAACGAAAGAGAAAACAAAAAAACAAACTGAAGAACCCCCCGAGGGGTAGTGGCAAAAAGCGACACCTCTCAGCTGGCGCACTTAGCACCGACACCTCATCCGATGAGGGAAAACAGGACAAGAATCGGCCTAAAATAAAGAGGCAAAGCACCAACGTGGAAGGAAGGCACAGAACCCCCAGACCACCGACCGGGAAGAAAACAAGGTCACAGACCAAACCCCGACAGTAACGAGCAGCAACAACCCAGGTGAAGACCGGCCTGCAACCCCAACACCTACTGACTGCCACGACGAACCCCAGGGCTACACCACCCCCCCCCCCGCCAATGCATCTGCATCAAAACCACGGGGCAAGTACGGACCAGAACAGCTTTCTCAGCCCTGCAACTGTGCTAAAGTTTGCGAGCACCACCGGCATGCTGGGGAACATTCAACACCTGGAACAGCCAACTGTATAGACTCTGGACTCTTGAGACTGGTAAATCTACCTTTTCATAATGGGTTTAAAAATTGCATCCATAAATGTGCGAAGCATCAAAGATACTTCGCGGTGTGTAGCCACACTCAACTATTTGGCAAATGTAAAAGCTGACCTACTGTTCCTGCAGGAGTGCGGAATTCCGCACCTCAGCAACTACAGGCGCTGGTCGAGCTGGTGGTCCCACGGGCCATCCATCTGGTCAGGAGGAAACGACTGCCGCTCCTCTGGCCTGGGTATTCTGCTGCGGGGAGGAAACTTCACCATCTCCGACGTTAAGGAGGTGGTGGGCGGGCGCCTCCTCGTAGCAGACGTGAAATACAAAAACACCCCTCTCAGACTTATTAATGTGTACGCCCCGGCCGTAAAAAGTGAGCGGCTGGCAGTCCTTCAGCAACTCCCACTGCTGTTGGCCACCTCCAAGCCGGTCATCCTGGGTGGTGACTTCAACTGCATCATCGATGCGGCTGGACGATCCAGCAAATCCGACAGCAAACTAGACGCTACGTCCAGACTCCTGATGGAAACGGTAAAAGACGCCAAGCTGCTCGACGTCTGCAGCAACCCTGCAGACGGCGCGCAGCGTAGATACACATGGTCACGGCCAGAGGGTCCGACCGCTCCAGTATCGACTTCTTTTTTGTGTCGCAAGCTTTCACGGTCAGGTCCACCGACGTAACGCCGGTGTTCTTCACCGACCACTGCCTCCTACTGGCCGACTGCCACCTGCAGGAAGACCAGGGGGTAGGCAGGGGGACATGGAAGCTAAATGTAATACTGCTGACCCCTGAGAACCTCGAGGAACTCAGGGGGGATTACAAAGGTTGGAGAACCGTGAAACCCCTCTTTGAGGCCCCACATCTCTGGTGGGAAGCAATCAAGGGGAATATCAAAAGATTTTTCATCCTCAAGGGCGTTCAAAAGGTGAGAGAGAGACGAGGGGTCATGTCCAGGCTCCAGAAAAGTATGCAAAATTGGCTAAGGCTGCAGTCGATGGGGGTGGATGTCAAGGAGGATCTCCAAGAGGTGAAGAGCCAGCAAGCCACGCTCTACACCTCGGAGGCCTCCAAGGTTATCTTCCGTTACAGAGTCCGCTCCGTGGAGCAGGACGAAAAGTGCTCACGCTTCTTCTTCCAAAAGGTGCACACAGAGACCTCTGTGATCAGCAGCCTGAAGGAAGAAGATGGCTCTGAAAAGTCATCGCAGTCTGACATCCTGAGGATCAGCCAATCCTTTTATGCCGGACTGTATGACCTGAAGCCAACAGATAGCACTGTTTCCCAGACCTTCCTGTCGACCATCACGGAGGTCATAGGCGACAGCGAGCTGGAAAACCTGGACAAACCACTAACTCTGGATGAGCTGACAAAGGCCGCCAAGTCGTTCGAAACGAGTAAAACCCCCGGAAGCGACGGCTTACCGGTTGAGTTGTATTCGGCTCTGTGGGACTGGATAGGCCCAGACCTGCTGGAAGTGTACGAGAGTATGCTTCTGGAAGGCAACATGTCAGAGTCCATGAGGAAAGGCATCATCACCCTCATCTACAAGCAGAAGGGGGAAAGGGAAGAAATTCGAAATTGGCGACCCATTTCACTGTTGAATGTGGATTAGAAAATTCTAGCTAAGTTCATCGCCAATCGGGTCAGGTCTTCTCTGGAGTCGGTGATCCACCCTGAACAGACCTGTGCTGTACCCGGCAGGAAGATCTCTGATAGCTTCGCGCTACTCAGGGATACGACCGCCTATGTGCAGGACAGAAGGGTGGACACCTGCCTCATCAGCCTTGACCAGGAGAAGGCTTTTGACAGAATATCGCACACCTACATGATGGATGTGCTCTCCAAAATGGGGTTTGGGGAGGGAATTCGCAATTGCATCAAACTGCTCGACACAACCATCTATAGCGCAGTCTCAATCAACGGGTGGGAATCAGAAAAGTTCCAGATCAAATCCGGAGTCAGGCAGGGCTGCCCTCTCTCCTCTGCCCTTTTTGTGTGCTGCATAGAAACTGTTGGCCGAGTCCATCAGGAGGGATCCGGGTATAAGAAGAGTGACGATCCCAGGCAGTGGAGGCATGCAAGTCAAGGCCTCCCTGTACATGGACGATGTGGCCGTCTTCTGCTCGGATCCTGCGCCTGTACGCAGGCTCTTGACCACCTGCGACCAGTTTGAACTGGCCTCGGGAGCCAAGGTAAACCGTGGCAAGAGCGAGGCCATGTTCTTTGGGAATTGGGCCGACCGGTCCTTTGTCCCCTTCACTGTCAGGTCAGATTACCTGAAGGTGCTGCTGATATGATTCGGAGTTGCTCGGGCGTGCACCAAAAACTGGGAGGAGCGCATAGCAAAGGTAAGGCAGAAACTGGGCTGGTGGGAGCAACGCTCCCTCTCCATTGCGGGCAAAACCCTGGTCATCAGGTGTGAGGTACTCTCGGTGCTACTGTACATGGCGCAGGTCTGGCCCATAACCTGACCCTACGCCACAGAAGTCACCCGGGCCCTCTTCAAATTTATCTGGTGATCCAAGATGGACCATGTCCGAAGGGACACCATGTACAAACCTCTGGAGAAGGGAGGGCGGAACGTACCCAACGCCATCCTCATCCTGTTGGGCACCTTTGTGTCCAGCTGCATCAATCTGTGCGTGGACCCCCAGTATGCAAACACCAAGTGTCACGACATACTGAGGTTCTACCTGTCATCGGTGTTACGAAGGATGGGCCTGGCCTCATTGCCGCGGAACGCTCCAAGTAGTTGGACCGTACCGTACCACCTGTCCTTTGTGGAAAAGTTTTTGAAGGAAAACACCTTTGACCACAAGTCAATGAAGCAGTGGTCAACACGTAATGTCGTCGAGCAACGAGTATGTCACACCTGTGGCAAAACGGGGCATGTTGCCACAAACTGCAGTGTGACCTTCTGCAAAAACTGCAGGCAGGAGGGACACATGACTAAGGACTGCAAGGAAGACAAGTGCTGCAACCTGTTTGGGGAGGCCGGCCATCTTTTCAGGGCCTGCGCGAAACGCGGGGCGACATATGCACAGATCATCAGCAGCGGAGTCAAAAAGATGATCAGAGAGGAGGTTCATACACCCTCCCCGAAAAAGATACCACGGCACAGAATACGGAAAAGCAACAGAAGGGCCCTCAACAAAAAGGGGAGGACACAGCACGCACTGACAACTCAACCCCAACCTCATCTGACAGGGAACACTCAATGGAAGAGGATGGGACAAAGAACAAAGAGCCCTGGGAAACAGTGAACAGGGACAAACGAAAGAGAAAACAAAAAAAAAAACTGAAGAACCCCATAATGGGGAGTGGCACAAAGCGACACCTTTCAGCCAGCGGACTTAGTGCCGAAACCTCCTCCGACGAGGGTAAACATGCCAAGGATCGGCCTCAAATAAAGAGGCAAAGCACCAACGTGGAACGGGATGCACAGACCCCCCAGACCACAAACCGGGAAGAAAATAAAACCCGCCGATACAATCAACCCCTGGCTCATGGGAACACCAATATGACCAACGGCCACCAAACGCCGGACATCGAAAACAAGGTCACAGACCAACCCCGGAAAGTAACAAGAAGCAACAACCCAGGTGAAGACCGGCCTGCAACCCCAACACCAACTGACTGCCACAACGGACGCCAGGGCTACACTCCCGCCCCCCCCTCAATACATCTGCATCAAGTTCACTAGCCATTGCGGACCAGGACAGTTTTCTCAGCGCTGCAACTGTGCAACAGTTTGCGAGCACCACCGGCATGCTGGGGAACATCCAACAGCTGGAACAGCCAACTGTATAGACTCTGGACTCTGAGACTGGTAAATCGACCTTTTTATAATGGGTTTTAAAATTGCATCCATTAATGTGCGACGCATCAAAGATACTTCGCGGTGTGTAGCCACACTCAACTATTTGGCAAATCTAAAAGCTGACCTACTGTTCCTGCAGGAGTGTGGAATTCCGCACCTCAGCAACTACAGGCGCTGGTCGAGCTGGTGGTCCCACGGGCCATCCATCTGGTCAGGAGGAAACGACTGCCGCTCCTCCGGCCTGGGTATTCTGCTGCGGGGAGGCAACTTCACCATCTCCGACGTTAAGGAGGTGGTGGGCGGGCGCTTCCTCGTAGCAGACGTGAAATACAAAAACACCCCTCTCAGACTTATTAATGTGTACGCCCCGGCCGTAAAAGGTGAGCGGTTGGCAGTCCTTCCGCAACTCCCACTGCTGTTGGCCACCTCCAAGCCGGTAATTCTGAGCGGTCACTTCAACTGCATCATCGATGCAGCTGAACGATCTGGCAGAGCCGACACAAACTAGACGCGACGTCCAGACTCCTGATGGAAACGGTAAGAGACGCCAAGCTGCTCGACGTCTGCAGAAACTCTGCAGACGGAGCGCAGCGCAGATACGCATGATCACGGCCAGACGGGTCCGTCCGCTCCAGGATAGACTTCTTCTTTGTGTCCCGTGCTTTCACGGCCATGTCCAAGATGTATGGCCGGTGTTCTTCTCTGACAACTTCCTCCTGCTGGCCGACTGCCACCTGCTGGAAAGCCAGGCTGCAGGCATGGGGACATGGAAGCTGAATGTAAAACTGCTGACCCCTGAGAACCTCGAGGAACTCGAGAGGGATTACAAAGGTTGGAGAACCGTGAAACCCCTCTATGAGGCTCCACATCTCTGGTGGGAAGCAATCAAGGGGAATATCAAGAGGTTTTTCATCCTCAAGGGCGTTCAAAAGGCGAGAGAGAGACGAGGGGATCATGTCCAGGCTCCAGAAAAGTATGCAGAATTTGCTCCAGCTGCAGTCGATGGGGTTGGATGTCGAGGAGGATCTCCAAGAGGCGAAGAGCCAGCAAGCCTCGCTCTACACCTCGGAGGCCTCCAAGGTTATCTTCCGTTCCAGAGTCCGCTCCGTGGAGCAGGATGAAAAGTGCTCACGGTTCTTCTTCTAAAAGGTGCACAGAGAGACCTCTGTGATCAGCAGCCTGAAGGAAGAAGATGGCCCTGAAAAGTCATCGCAGTCTGACGTCCTGAGGATCAGCCAATCCTTTTATGCCGGACTGTATGACCTGAAGCCAACAGATAGCACTGATTCCCAGACCTTCCTGTCGACTATCACGGTGGTCTTAGGCGAGCTGGAAAACCTGGACAAACCACTAACTCTGGATGAGCTGACAAAAGGCCCTCAAGTCCTTTGAGACGAGTAAGACTCCCGGAAGCGACGGCTTACCGGTTGAGTTGTATTCGGCTCTGTGGGACTGGATGGGCCCAGACCTACTGGAAGTGTACGAGAGTATGCTTCTGGAAGGCAGCATGTCAGAGACCATGAGGAAAGGCATCATCACCCTCATCTACAAGCAGAAGGGGGAAAGGGAAGAAATTCGAAATTGGCGACCCATTTCACTGTTGAATGTGGATTCCAAAATTCTAGCCAAAGTCATCGCCAATCGGGTCAAGTCTGCTCTGGAGTCGGTGATCCACCCTGACCAGACCTGTGCTGTTCCCGTCAGGAAGATCTCTGAGAGCCTCGAGCTACTCAGGGATACGATCGCCTATGTGCAGGACAGGAGGGTTGTCACATGCCTCATCAGCCTTGACCAGGAGAAGGCTTTTGACAGAATATCGCACACCTACATGATGGATGTGCTCTCCAAAATGGGGTTTGGGGAGGGAATTCGCAATTGCATCAAACTGCTCGACACAACCATCTATAGCGCAGTCTCAATCAACGGGTGGGAATCAGAAAAGTTCCAGATCAAATCCGGAGTCAGGCAGGGCTGCCCTCTCTCCTCTGCCCTTTTTGTGTGCTGCATAGAAACTGTTGGCCGAGTCCATCAGGAGGGATCCGGGTATAAGAAGAGTGACGATCCCAGGCAGTGGAGGCATGCAAGTCAAGGCCTCCCTGTACATGGACGATGTGGCCGTCTTCTGCTCGGATCCTGCGCCTGTACGCAGGCTCTTGACCACCTGCGACCAGTTTGAACTGGCCTCGGGAGCCAAGGTAAACCGTGGCAAGAGCGAGGCCATGTTCTTTGGGAATTGGGCCGACCGGTCCTTTGTCCCCTTCACTGTCAGGTCAGATTACCTGAAGGTGCTGCTGATATGATTCGGAGTTGCTCGGGCGTGCACCAAAAACTGGGAGGAGCGCATAGCAAAGGTAAGGCAGAAACTGGGCTGGTGGGAGCAACGCTCCCTCTCCATTGCGGGCAAAACCCTGGTCATCAGGTGTGAGGTACTCTCGGTGCTACTGTACATGGCGCAGGTCTGGCCCATAACCTGACCCTACGCCACAGAAGTCACCCGGGCCCTCTTCAAATTTATCTGGTGATCCAAGATGGACCATGTCCGAAGGGACACCATGTACAAACCTCTGGAGAAGGGAGGGCGGAACGTACCCAACGCCATCCTCATCCTGTTGGGCACCTTTGTGTCCAGCTGCATCAATCTGTGCGTGGACCCCCAGTATGCAAACACCAAGTGTCACGACATACTGAGGTTCTACCTGTCATCGGTGTTACGAAGGATGGGCCTGGCCTCATTGCCGCGGAACGCTCCAAGTAGTTGGACCGTACCGTACCACCTGTCCTTTGTGGAAAAGTTTTTGAAGGAAAACACCTTTGACCACAAGTCAATGAAGCAGTGGTCAACACGTAATGTCGTCGAGCAACGAGTATGTCACACCTGTGGCAAAACGGGGCATGTTGCCACAAACTGCAGTGTGACCTTCTGCAAAAACTGCAGGCAGGAGGGACACATGACTAAGGACTGCAAGGAAGACAAGTGCTGCAGCCTGTTTGGGGAGGCCGGCCATCTTTTCAGGGCCTGCGCGAAACGCGGGGCGACATATGCACAGATCATCAGCAGCGGAGTCAAAAAGATGATCAGAGAGGAGGTTCATACACCCTCCCCGAAAAAGATACCACGGCACAGAATACGGAAAAGCAACAGAAGGGCCCTCAACAAAAAGGGGAGGACACAGCACGCACTGACAACTCAACCCCAACCTCATCTGACAGGGAACACTCAATGGAAGAGGATGGGACAAAGAACAAAGAGCCCTGGGAAACAGTGAACAGGGACAAACGAAAGAGAAAACAAAAAAAAAAACTGAAGAACCCCATAATGGGGAGTGGCACAAAGCGACACCTTTCAGCCAGCGGACTTAGTGCCGAAACCTCCTCCGACGAGGGTAAACATGCCAAGGATCGGCCTCAAATAAAGAGGCAAAGCACCAACGTGGAACGGGATGCACAGACCCCCCAGACCACAAACCGGGAAGAAAATAAAACCCGCCGATACAATCAACCCCTGGCTCATGGGAACACCAATATGACCAACGGCCACCAAACGCCGGACATCGAAAACAAGGTCACAGACCAACCCCGGAAAGTAACAAGAAGCAACAACCCAGGTGAAGACCGGCCTGCAACCCCAACACCAACTGACTGCCACAACGGACGCCAGGGCTACACTCCCGCCCCCCCCTCAATACATCTGCATCAAGTTCACTAGCCATTGCGGACCAGGACAGTTTTCTCAGCGCTGCAACTGTGCAACAGTTTGCGAGCACCACCGGCATGCTGGGGAACATCCAACAGCTGGAACAGCCAACTGTATAGACTCTGGACTCTGAGACTGGTAAATCGACCTTTTTATAATGGGTTTTAAAATTGCATCCATTAATGTGCGACGCATCAAAGATACTTCGCGGTGTGTAGCCACACTCAACTATTTGGCAAATCTAAAAGCTGACCTACTGTTCCTGCAGGAGTGTGGAATTCCGCACCTCAGCAACTACAGGCGCTGGTCGAGCTGGTGGTCCCACGGGCCATCCATCTGGTCAGGAGGAAACGACTGCCGCTCCTCCGGCCTGGGTATTCTGCTGCGGGGAGGCAACTTCACCATCTCCGACGTTAAGGAGGTGGTGGGCGGGCGCTTCCTCGTAGCAGACGTGAAATACAAAAACACCCCTCTCAGACTTATTAATGTGTACGCCCCGGCCGTAAAAGGTGAGCGGTTGGCAGTCCTTCCGCAACTCCCACTGCTGTTGGCCACCTCCAAGCCGGTAATTCTGAGCGGTCACTTCAACTGCATCATCGATGCAGCTGAACGATCTGGCAGAGCCGACACAAACTAGACGCGACGTCCAGACTCCTGATGGAAACGGTAAGAGACGCCAAGCTGCTCGACGTCTGCAGAAACTCTGCAGACGGAGCGCAGCGCAGATACGCATGATCACGGCCAGACGGGTCCGTCCGCTCCAGGATAGACTTCTTCTTTGTGTCCCGTGCTTTCACGGCCATGTCCAAGATGTATGGCCGGTGTTCTTCTCTGACAACTTCCTCCTGCTGGCCGACTGCCACCTGCTGGAAAGCCAGGCTGCAGGCATGGGGACATGGAAGCTGAATGTAAAACTGCTGACCCCTGAGAACCTCGAGGAACTCGAGAGGGATTACAAAGGTTGGAGAACCGTGAAACCCCTCTATGAGGCTCCACATCTCTGGTGGGAAGCAATCAAGGGGAATATCAAGAGGTTTTTCATCCTCAAGGGCGTTCAAAAGGCGAGAGAGAGACGAGGGGATCATGTCCAGGCTCCAGAAAAGTATGCAGAATTTGCTCCAGCTGCAGTCGATGGGGTTGGATGTCGAGGAGGATCTCCAAGAGGCGAAGAGCCAGCAAGCCTCGCTCTACACCTCGGAGGCCTCCAAGGTTATCTTCCGTTCCAGAGTCCGCTCCGTGGAGCAGGATGAAAAGTGCTCACGCTTCTTCTTCTAAAAGGTGCACAGAGAGACCTCTGTGATCAGCAGCCTGAAGGAAGAAGATGGCCCTGAAAAGTCATCGCAGTCTGACGTCCTGAGGATCAGCCAATCCTTTTATGCCGGACTGTATGACCTGAAGCCAACAGATAGCACTGATTCCCAGACCTTCCTGTCGACTATCACGGTGGTCTTAGGCGAGCTGGAAAACCTGGACAAACCACTAACTCTGGATGAGCTGACAAAAGGCCCTCAAGTCCTTTGAGACGAGTAAGACTCCCGGAAGCGACGGCTTACCGGTTGAGTTGTATTCGGCTCTGTGGGACTGGATGGGCCCAGACCTACTGGAAGTGTACGAGAGTATGCTTCTGGAAGGCAGCATGTCAGAGACCATGAGGAAAGGCATCATCACCCTCATCTACAAGCAGAAGGGGGAAAGGGAAGAAATTCGAAATTGGCGACCCATTTCACTGTTGAATGTGGATTCCAAAATTCTAGCCAAAGTCATCGCCAATCGGGTCAAGTCTGCTCTGGAGTCGGTGATCCACCCTGACCAGACCTGTGCTGTTCCCGTCAGGAAGATCTCTGAGAGCCTCGAGCTACTCAGGGATACGATCGCCTATGTGCAGGACAGGAGGGTTGTCACATGCCTCATCAGCCTTGACCAGGAGAAGGCTTTTGACAGAATATCGCACACCTACATGATGGATGTGCTCTCCAAAATGGGGTTTGGGGAGGGAATTCGCAATTGGATCAAACTGCTCTACACAAACATCTATAGCGCAGTCTCAATCAATGGGTGGGAATCAGAAAAGGTCCAGATAAATCCGGAGTCAGGCAGGGCTGCCCTCTCTCCTCTGCCCGTTTTGTGTGCTGCATAGAACCTTTTGCCGAGTCCATCAGGAAGGATCCGGGTATAAGATGAGTGACGATCCCAGGCAGTGGAGGCATACAAGTCAAGGCCTCCCTGTACATGGACGACGTTGCCGTCTTGTGCTCGGATCCTGCGTCTGCACGCAGGCTCTTGACCACCTGCGACCAGTTTGAACTGGCCTCGGGAGCCAAGGTAAACCATGGCAAGAGCGAGGCCATGTTCTTTGGGAGCTGGGCCGACCGGTCCTTCGTCCAATTCACTGTCAGGTCAGATTATCATGGGATATGGTTCGGAGCTGCTGGGGCATGCACCAAAAACTGGGAGGAGCGCATAGCCAAGGTAAGACAGGAACTGGGCTGGAGGGAGCAACGCTCCCTCTCCATTGCGGGCAAAACCCTGGTCATCAGGTGTGAGGTGCTCTCGGTGTTACTGTATGTGGCGCAGTTCTGACCCTACGCCACAGCAGTCACCCGGGCCAACTTGAAATTCATCTGGAGATCCAAGATGGACCGTGTCCGAAGGAAGGAGATGGCTCTGTAAAGTCATCGCAGTCTGACATCCTGAGGATCAGCCAATCCTTTTATGCCGGACTGTATGTCCTGAAGCCAACAGATAGCACTGTTTCCCAGACCTTCCTGTCGACTAACACGGAGGTCTTAGGCGACAGCGAGCTGGAAAACCTGGACAAACCGCTAAATCTGGATGAGCTGACAAAGGCCGTCAAGCCCTTCGAGACGAGTAAGACTCCCGGAAACCTCTGGAGAAGGGAGGGCGGAACGTACCCAACGCCTCCCTCATCCTGTTGGCCACTTTTGTGTCCAGCTGCATCAAGCTGTGCGTGGACCCCAAATATGCAAACACCAAGTGTCACTACATACTGAGGTTCTACCTGTCCCCCGTTTTACGAAGGATGATCCTGGCCTCAGTGCCGCGGAACGCTCCAAATCGTTGGACCGTTCCGTACTACCAGTCCTTCGTGGAAAGGTTTTCGAAGAAAAACACCTTTGACCACAAGGCAATGAAGCAGAGTTCAGCACGTAATGCCCTCGAGGCCCTCAGGGAAACGGAGAACGTGGAGGACGTTGGATGGTTCGCTGAGCAGACTGCCAGAGTCGTCTCGCAGAACGCCTCATCACCAGAATTTTCAAACAAGCACCAAGACCTAGCTTGGCTGGTGGTGAGAAGGCTCTGCGCCAATGCACGCTGCCCTCGGAGTGGCTGTGTGGGAAATGAGACGGTCACACACCTCCTTGTGGAATGTGCCTTTGCAAAGAAGGTCTGGCGAGAGATGCAGTGGTATTTGTCAAGGTTTATCCCGAGCAGCTCTGTGACACAGGACTCTGTGCTCTACGGATTGTTTCCAGGGACACACACCGAGACAAATATCAACTGCTGCTGGAAGGTCATCAACTCGGTAAAAGACGCTCTTTGGTCTGCCCGAAACTTGCTGATCTTCCAGTGCAAAGAATTGTCCTCGATCGAGTGTTGCAGACTGGCACATTCCAAGGTCCAGGACTACGTGCTGAGGGACGCACTCAAGCTTGGGGCAGCTGCCGCCAAGGCGCAATGGGGAAAGACCACTGTGTAAGGTCCTTCCAGCAAATGTACACCGAGGGCCGGGTAACAGTGTAAAACCCCTCGGTCTGGGCAACCAACACTCCAATGTATAAAAGAAACATGACGATGTAAATATTTAAGAAGGAATTGTAATGTAAAGAGTGATATGTGTATAATAAGATCGAAATTGAATGGAAGAAAGTCAAGGCAATGTGTAACTCTGACGGAAATGTAGTCAAGACAATTCGAAATGCTCTGTAATGCTCATGATAAATTTTATTAATAAAGTATATTTTTGTGAATAACATTTAAAAAAAAAAATCTGTTCTTATCAGTATAATATCTGATGTGTCCTCTATCTGGGGACCGAATATTAAATTGAATTTAAGATTCGGAGATCGTGCAGGGGCTTGCTCCTAACACTCCACGCATCGACCTGGTCTTGCCATGCTTCCGGGAATGGTGCCTTCACCCCGCTTTGGGGAGCAAAGGTGCGAAGGCAGAAAATGGCGCAAAACCTGCCTTCCCCTTTTCTGTCTTGTCTAGTTATCTCATCCTGACTAATTTAAGGCCTTTCAGGCTCCAAAGCATTGCTAGCTTTTCTGCTGGCGGGAGCTTCGTGCACTAATGTTGCGAGCCGGTGGACTCGCGGACTTTCGGCAGCCAGGCTCCGTTTTCGGCTGATATGCGCACAGATTTCCTGCTGCTTTTTACAGGCCTCTCACCCTCACCCCCGGATGCCGACTTGCCTTCTCCTCATTTCACTGACCAAAGCCCTTCATCCTGCACAACAGAGAAGTGTGGCGACAGACTGAACGGCATCCTGATTTGGATGTAGGTGTACCTTCACGGTGTCTCTTTTCATTCTCCTGACTCCACGACCAACACGCCAGGGTGGAGCTCAGGGGGACTAGACATTGCCCCCTGTTGGATTCCGCCAGTACTTGCTGCTTGCACGGATTGCCCTGTGTTCGGCAAAGGTGGAGGTTTCTTCGACTCCCTGGGTTGGGTGTCACTGGGCCTTCACAGCGTCTTCTTTCCTTCTGGTGACGACAGTGGAAGGCGTGCCAGACGATGTCTCCCTGTTGTGTTTTTCTGGTTCTGCATGCACAGACTCCACAGTGCTCGGCCAAGCTGGAGATCTCTTGACCAACCATGACCGTAGACTAAACGTTCCAAAGCACAGTCGAGCGCAGCAAGGTGCACCTGAATGTTGGTGGGCGAGGAGGACAAGAGCCATAGCCGGGAAATATTGGCTATCGCTTCTCGGCCTTTTGGCTTTGATCAACAGTATATTGGATCAAGAGAAGCTGAGGATTGTGATGTAGATTGGAGAACACAGAGGGATTGAAGTCGTCAAAGAGAAAACGTTTGGAGCTCGGCTGCTATTGGTGGATCTACATGCTGGGCTAAGCTTCTGGTTTAGGCCTAATGCCGATACAGTTTAGACTCAACGTATGAGCTATGGCTGCAACTGCATCCCGACCACCAGGCTGGGGAGTGCGAAACACTGTCCGAATCACAGCGAAGAAGGCGGAAGGGGAGTCACCTGTAGACCGAAACTTCTTCGTGAAGCGGGTGCTGCTCGAGTGCTGCGGGGTTCAAGCAACAGATATCTTCTGCTTGCAAAACCTCCCCAACAATGGATATTTTGATGTCACCTTCAAGAGTGTTGCAGCGTGCATCAAATTCTTGAACGTGTTCAAAGAAAAGGGCAAGCAAAGTCCCCTGTTTATCCTGACTGCGGAGCCTCTTTTTACGTTACCGTCGCAGCAAAACCGGGTTGTTACACTGCACACGTACAAGCCCCACGTCCCCGTGTCTGATGTGCTCACGTTCCTCGCCAGGTACGCTGAGCTGAAAAGTGACAGCGTGCAACTGATGGACACCTTTGGCATCTGGACAAGTGAGCACCAGATCAAGGTGACTCTGAGAACAGAGGGCGGCGGAACCATCCTGCAACCCCCCTCCAGTTCCGCCATTGGAGTAAATCGTGGCTACCTCTACTACGTGGGACAGCCACGAGTATGCCACACCTGTGGCAAAATGGGGCATGTTGCCGCCAACTGCAATATCACCTTCTGTAAAAACTGCAGGCAGGAGGGACACATGACTAAGGACTGCAAGGAAGACAAGTGCTGCAACCTGTGTGGGGAGGCCGGCCATCTGTACAGGGCCTGCCCGAAACGCGGGGCGACATACGCACAGATCATCAGCAGCGGAGTCAAAAAGGCGACCTCAGAGGAGGTTGATGCCACCTCCATCGACAAAGACACAACAGCGCAGAATGTGTAAAAGCACCAGAAGGGCCCTCAACAAAAAGGGGAGGCCACAGCACGCCCTGACAATACAACCCCAACCTCATCTGACGAGGAACACTCAATGGAAGAGGATGGAACGAAGATTCAAGAGGAATAAAAGGTGAACAACATTAAACCAGCTGTACCGCTCCGTGGAAATCTCAGAGACAACCCCAGACAATGAGGCGCTGAGATGAATGTGTGTTTAAAAGGTGCGGGATGCAGAATGTGCCGGTGAAAAGGCGGCTGCACCTTTCCGCTGTGTCTGTCAATGAATTAAAGACTCAAATCCCTCTCTGTCTCAAACCTCTGTCAGTGTGGCTGATTCAACTGCTTCAAGGCTGCCGCCAGCTGGTGGTTCACAGCCGCTGCAGGCGCTGCTCTGCGGCCAGAGAGACGTCGGCGGCTGTTTCCCGTCCCGGCCGCCAGAGGGCGTGGGTCACTCTCCCAGAAGCCGATGCTGCTTCCGCTCCTCCCAGTATCACCTCCTGTCCGCAGCCCGGCCCGGCCGCTGCTTGTTGGCGGAACATCCGGTTCCCGGTGTTGGGCGGGGCATCCGCCATGTTGCCGTGACGTCACCTCTCCACCCACCGGTTATTTCACAGAAAAGAGGAAGAAGCGGCTGCTGGGAAACGGGGGAGTTGACTTAAATTCAGAGCCGCCCCCAGGAAATGAATTAAAATCAAATCAACAGGTCATTTCATAACCCAGTGACTGCTGCGGGACTGCGCATGCGCCGCCGCATCCCCCAGAGTGCGGCCAGAGGAGCCCAGGTTTGAAAAATAAATCAAATTGTCAAAAACAGATCAAAACTGGAATCGAAGCTTCAGAACCGAGAAGGAAGAGGAATTCAGACGGGAGAGGATGCGAGTAATTATAATCATCAGATGCAAATTAAAATTCAAACATGCGCCTGTGCTCATGTGCGGAGGGGCTTTCCCCCAGAGGACAGCGCGCGGGCCATCACCTCAATGAAGCCGTTTCCCCTGGCAACTCAAGATTGCCGCCGGCCGTCTCCCCGGCAACTCAAAATGGCGCCGGCCGTCACACCGAGCAGCTCAAGATGGCCGCCATCCTCGGGCTGTGGTTGTGGCGCAGGCGCAGTGGCGACTCCTGCAGCCCATTGTCCAGATTGGATGGAGCAGGAGATGGACAACAATTCCCTAAGGCAGAGACTGGCCAATGGCAGCATCTTTATTGACAAAACCAGTTCACATTGACTGAGCTTCAGCTCAATCTCAACGATGGCCGTTGACCAGCTCCACATTGAAACCACCGCGCCATCCACGGTGAAAAGTCCTTCTTACAAAGTAGACGTCTATCCTGAGATTGGACATTGCCCGTGACCCACAATATAACAGAAATTCCAAACTCAAATCACACGCAATGTGACAAAGGGCCACCCAGGCACAACACCAGAGTTTGGTTTGACCAACACCAATGTGTGTTTGATTCTGGTGCCACGCACTCCGACCTGGTGTGGGATCATTCTGAGGCAGAGAGACATCAGGATAACATCAGACGAAACATTGTGCCTTTTAATCTCTCTCCCTCTGACAGTCCCCGAGCAGGTACAACACGGCCATTAGACAGCCGTTCAGGTTGGGTGGATTGGCCATGAAAAACTGCCCGTTAATGTCCAAGTGTGTGCAGGTTCGGTTACTGGGTTATTGGGGTAGAGGGGGGTGGGCGGGGGAGTGGAACTCGGTACAGTACACTTTCGGAGGGTTGGCGTAGACTCAATGGGCCAAATGGCTTCCTTCTGTAATTGGAGTCATAAAATCATACAGCACAGAAAGGGCCATTCGGCCCATTGCGCTTGTGCGGGTCATAAATGAACAACTAACCATTCTAATGCCGTTTTCCAGGACTTGGCCCATAGCCTTCTATGCCGTGTAGGAATTCCATGTGATTCCATAAAATGTGCTCTTGATATCCATGATGGATTCTACTTCCACTTCAATGTCAGGCAGTACATTCAGGACAATAGTCACTGACTACATTAATACAATTCCTCAGTCACCTCTGTCGCAAAACTATCGACAACCGCTTCATCAGTGACCTTCCCTCCATCATAAGATCGCTGATAATTGCACAATCTTCAGCACCATACACAACTCCTCAGACAATGAAATGGAAAATGTGATCATACGAAGCAGGTCAGGCAGCATCTATGGAGATGCAAACAAATTACTTGAGTTATATGACACAGGAGTGCATCAGAAGCTCAGCAGATTGATTCTTGGGAGGGAAGATTGTCGCCTTGGAGAGATTGGGTTGACAGCACCTGCATTCACTAGAATTGAGAAGAATGGGAGGGAATCGAATTGAACCGTATAAAAAACTGACAGTGCTGGAGAGGCTGGATGCAGGGATGTTCGTTATTCTGGTTGGGGGCTGGGGAAGAAGAAGGTGTCACTGCAAATTATTTCTATTTAAATAGTCACCCAATGCCCTCTTGAGTGCCTCGATTCAAACCTTCCACCAATGTGCCAAGGGCAGCATGGTAGCCTTGTGGATAGCACAATTGCTTCACAGCTCCAGGGTCCCAGGTTCGATTCCAGCTTGGGTCCCTGTCTGTGCGGAGTCTGCACATCCTCCCTGTGTGTGCGTGGGTTTCCTCCGGGTGCTCCGGTTTCCTCCCACAGTCCAAAGATGTGCAGGTTAGGTGGATTGGCTATGATAAATTGCCCTTAGTGTCCAAAATTGCCCTTAGTGTTGGGTGGGGTTACTGGGTTATGGGGATAGGGTGGTGGTGTTGACCTTGGGTAGGGTGCTCTTTCCAAGAGCCGGTGCACACTCGATGGGCCGAATGGCCTCCTTCTACACTGTAAATTCTATGAAAGCAAATTATTTTACTCCCATCATTCAAAGCTGATCCATTGTCCATCAAAAAAATCAATTGCTTCAACAAATGTACGGAAATACGATATCCTTTTGCGCTATTCATGACCATATTGTTATGGGCGAGGCGTTTTTAGAACCCGAAAATCTATCATGGAGTTCAACCAACCTCTCCCTTTAATGGATTTGTTGCTTTTCCTAGCACACGGCTTTTTCCCGAGGTGTAGGATTGCAATTATGGATACGTGGGTTTTTAAACACAAAACACTTTTATTCCATGAACTCAACTTAACATCTTAAATAAACATTGGATCTCTTAACACCCTTTTCTTCAAAGATAACTCAGAAAATATTGCAACAGTAAATAATTCCTAAAAATGTTCCTTCGAACTTCCAAAAGACTTAACACCTTCAAACAAAATCACATCAGGTTGAAGGCTTTACTTTAAATCACCCAAAATGATCCACGGATAGTCTTTCATGGCAGAGACCCAGCTCACTGTAAAGCACAGAAACACACAAGCTGCTTTTCAAACTGCAAACTTCTTGAAACACACAGACACACACAAGCTGCTTTTTAAAACTGCAGCTCTCTGGAAACACCGAGACACAGACACGCTCTTTTTCCAACTGCAAAACAAAACTGCAAAATGGCTGACCTGACCTCAGCTCCACCCACTCTCAGACATCACTGTTTTCTTAAAGGTACATTGCTTCAACATCCATGTCTTAAAGGTACTCTCACATGACAATGTCCTGTGCTTCTATGTTACACCGATATTGTATTTTGATCAGATCACTGGGGTTGTGTTATCTGGTCGAAGGTTTTTCCAGAAGGAAATCCGGTGGAGGAGAGGTTGCGACATTATAATTCTCTTGGGCAGCCAGATTGCAATTGCAGGTAGGCTATTACTAGGCCAAGCATGACCCCGCCTCCTGTTTCTGACCCCGAAAACCTCTACCGCAGGGATAACCTGTCAGTTCTTGCCAGGTTGGGTGAAGTATCTATTAAACTATCAAGAAAAAGATTCTTACATTTACAAGTTCAGGACAATTACCAACACACCATACCCTAGCCTAAAATTACATCAGTGGCATTGGAATGGGGAAGATTATGTATTCCTTAAAAAACAAACCCACAAATAACAAGTCAAATTTGTTATTGAAGTCAATGCCTGGACGATCATTTTCCAGCATCCCATAATCAGACGGGCATCCCCCAGAGCCGAGGGGTTAGACAAGCAAAGTGAAAGAGAATACATTATATTTAATGGAGTGTGTTTTGACACATAGAAGTGTCCCCAACAAAACTGGAGAGTAAGGAAGATGGAGGATATTCCTTCAGACTCTATCGCAGAGGCAGACTTCTGTCAAAATATTAATAGTAAGTGTGGGAAACATTTGCAATAATTCTATACATGATTAAGGAGAATGAAATAAATAGTTAATTGGTCGATAATTTTTACAACGCACTGTGGGACATGGTCTGTGTGGGTATGTTGTTACAAATGGATCTTCCATCCTTTTTTTTAAAGAACAACATTGAACGAAATGTCCTTGTCACTAGGTTATATATGCGGTTGTAAAAAAAACATGTAAAAAGTTCTCCCATATTCTTAGAGGTTTTGCCTTTCGCCATAGCTTATATTTTACCATTCTGACAATTCAGAAAAATAACAATAAATGTATAAATTTCCACTTTGAGCATTGTATCTCAATTAGAATTCCGTGAAGGTTTCGTGGCCAAATCCCGTGAAACCCCGTTGGCTTCATCAACAGACAGCCCCTCCCTACACCACCAACCCGCCACTCGCTGACACAGAGACACAGCATCTGCTGTCAAAAATAACGGCCTTTGCGATCATGCGCTACATAATGTTCCAAGATGCAGCATGCAGTGGTGGCATTTCAGGCCTTAACACAGGGAGCATGTTGTGGGCCTGGTTTGGAAGGATGGGGTTGAGGGGCAGAGGGGTGCGGTGCGGTGCCCCAGGATATAGTGTGATGCTGTCCACAGTTGTCTTCATAAGATACCGTAAATCATGCTCGATGGTTGGAAATATGAAGGCACGGCTAGGGAATAAACAGAGAATTTGGCAGCCCTCAAATAGTAAAATTATTTGATGAAAATTGGCCAGGACGGGTAACAGAGAGTTTCATTGAATGGCTGTTGGTCAACAGAAGTCAAACATGTATTACTGTGTGAGTTCTGATATGCGGTCACTGTATGTATTTTGGGACATTAGTTAATACTGAGGTAATTCTTCAGCAACTCATAAAACACTGATTTAAAAAACCATAAAATCAAAAATATATTTCTTCCCAGAGATGTGAGACGTGAGAAATTTTAGTTGCAAAACATATGTTCCGCATCCGGGTATTGCCAAATGGATAGAGAAATGCTGATGGCGTCTAAAAGTCACGAACTCTTGCTGAATCAAAATTCTTAAAGTGACTCGACAGGAACAGAACTGCTCTACGAACCAGGACACAGCATACAACTGAGACATCACCCGAAATATTAACAGATTAATAGCTGGATCCCTCATTTTCACAACATCCAGACACTGCTCCAGAATTCATCTCTGAACAAAGGTACAAGAGTGCATCAGTGGGCCTCTCGCTAATAAAGCAATACAGGGATGACCAGGTAGCCGTGTGGTCCCAAATACTGACGAAACACTTAGGAAATCACATCGTGGTTAGTGCTTGACATGCTGTTGTTATGGGCGAGGCGTTTTCAGAACCCCAAAATGTGCCATGGAGTTGAACCAATCTCCCCCTTTAATGCAATTGTTGCTTTTCCGAGCACACGGCTTGTTCCCTAGGTGTGGTATTTCAATTATGGACACGTGGGTTTTCAAACACAACACAATGTTTATTCCATGAACTCAACTTAACCTCTGAAATAAACATTGGATCTCTTAACACCCCTTACTTCAAAGATAACCCCGAAAACATTACAACAGTAAATAATCCTTCAGTTATTCCTTTCAACATCCAAGAGAGACTTAACACCTTTAAACAGAAACACACCAGGTTAAACGCTTTACTATTATGAGTTTAAATCACCCAAATGATCCAGAGATAGTCTTTCACCTTTGAACATCCTTGAGACTTAATACCTTTAAACAGAAACACGTCAGGTTAAAGGCTTTACTATTATGAGTTTAAATCACTCAAATGATCCAGAGATAGTCTTTCATGGCAGAGATCACAGCAGATCCAGCTCACTGCAAACACAGACAGACATCCAAGCTCTTTTCAAACTGAAACTACAAACTGGCTGAACTGAGCTCAGCTCCACCCACTCTCTGCTTTCACTGTTTTCTTAAAGGTACATTGCTGAAACATCCATTTCTTAAATGTACTCTCACATGACACTGTGTATTGAAATATATCAGAGGAAACTGACAACCAGATTGTAACTGACCCAGAAACCGTAATCACATCCTGCAACTAAAGGTAAGAGGAGGACCAAACATCCCAAGTACCTTTCTGCTCGCATCTCAACGGTATGTGTGGCATGTTCCTGTGAGGAAGAAGGATAAATACGGCAATTTTCGGGAGCCTTGGAAAACGAGAGATATTGTAGGCCTCGTCACAAAGAAAAAGGAGCAATTTGTCAGGGCTAAAAGGCTGGGATCAGACGAAGCCTGCGTGAAATATAAGGAAAGTAGGAATGAACTTAAGAAAGGAGTAAGGAGGGCTAGAAGGGGTCACGAAAAGTCATTGGCAAATAGGGTTAAGGAAAATCCCATGGCTTTTTACACGTACATAAAAAGCAAGAGGTAGCCAGGGAAAGGGTTGGCTCACTGAAGGATGGGCAAGGGAATCTATGTGTGGAGCCAGAGGAAATGGGCGAGGTACTCAATGAATACTTTGCATCAGTATTCACCAATGAGAAGACATTGGTAGATGTTGAGTCTGGAGAAGGGTGTGTAGATAGCCTGGGAGACATTGAGATCCAAAAAGACGCGGTGTCTTAAAAAATATTAAGGTAGGTAAGTCCCCAGGGCCTGATGGGATCTACCCCAGAATACTGAAGGAGGTTGGAGAGGAAATTGCTGAGGCCTTGACAGAAATCTTTGGATCCTCACTGTCTTCAGGGGATGTCCCGGAGGACTGGAGAATAGCCAATGTTGTTCCTCTGTTTAAGAAGCGTAGCAACAATAATCCAGGGAACTACAGGCCGGTGAGCCTTACTTCAGTGGTAGGGAAGTTACTGGCGAGAATACTTCGAGACAGGATCTACTCCCATTTGGAAGCAAATGGACGTATTGGTGAGAGGCAGCATGGTTTTGTGAAGGGGAGGTCGTGTCTCACTAACTTGATAGAGTTTTTCGAGGAGGTCACTAAGATGATTGATGCAGGTAGGGCCGTGGATGTTGTCTATATGGACTTCAGTAAGGCCTTTGACATGGTCCCTCATGGTAGACTAGTACAAAAGGTGAAATCGCACGGGGTCAGGGGTGAGCTGGGAAGGTGGATACAGAACTGGCTAGGTCATAGAAGGCAGAGAGTAGCAATGGAAGGATGATTTTCTAATTGGAGGGTTGTGACCAGTGGTGTTCCACAGGGATCAGTGCTCGGACCTTTGCTGTTTGTAGTATATATAAATGATTTGGAGGAAAATGTAACTGGTCTGATTAGTAAGTTTGCAGACGACACAAAGGTTAGTGGAATTGCGGATAGCGATGAAGACTGTCAGAGGATACAGCAGGATTTAGATTGTTTGGAGACTTGGGCGGAGAGATGGCAGATGGAGTTTAATCCGGACAAATGTGAGGTAATGCATTTTGGAAGGTCTAATGCAGGTAGTGAATATACAGTGAATGGTAGAATCCTCAAGAGTATTGAAAGTCAAAGAGATCTAGGAGTACAGGTCCACAGGTCACTGAAAGGGGCAACACAGCTGGAGAAGGAAGTCAAGAAGCCATACGGCATGCTTGCCTTCATTGGCCGTGGCATTGAGTATAAGAATTGGCAAGTCATGTTGCAGCTGTATAGAACCTTAGTTAGGCCACACTTGGAGTACAGTGTTCAATTCTGGTCGCCACACTACCAGAAGGATGTGGAGGCTTTAGAGAGGGTGCAGAAGAGATTTACCAGAATGTTGCCTGGTATGGAGGGCATTAGCTATGAGGAGCGGTTGAATAAACTCGGTTTGTTCTCACTGGAACGAAGAAGGTTGACGGACGACCTGATAGAGGTCTACAAAATCATGAGGGGCATAGACAGAGTGGATAGTCAGAGTCTTTTCCCCGGGGTAGAGGGGTCAATTACTAGAGGGCATAGGTTTAAGGTGAGAGGGGCAAGGTTTAGAGTAGATGTACGAGGCAAGTGTTTTACGCAGAGGGTGGCAGGTGCCTGGAACTCGCTACCGGAGGAGGTGGTGGAAGCAGGGACGATCGTGACATTTAAGGGGCAACTTGACAAATACATGAATAGGATGGGAATAGAGGGATACGGACCCAGGAAATGTAGAAGATTGTAGTTTTGTCGGGCAGCATGGTCGGCATGGGCTTGGAGGGCCGAAGGGCCCGTTCCAGTGCTGTACATTTCTTTGTTCTTTGTTGTTTATGGTCCATCCGGCCTGCTCTGTGTAGTCAGGAAGTACTGAGGAATTTCAGCTGGATCGTGGCTCCTGTACAACTAAGCAGGACAAGGTATACGTATAGCTTATTGATTTTCACTTGAGGATTTTATATAGAAGCCATGCTGTCAGAAGTTACCAGTAAATGGTTACAGTTTAGCAATGTTACCTCCCCGCTACATTGCCCAGCACAAGTTAGAACATTCAGCAGCAGCGTGGCAACGCAAACGGAGATCAAAGACTGAAATGCAAACACAGACATCGCTAGAACGCCAGGTGCTTCCTGTCAGTTTTGCAGAACAGGAAAAGACACAGCGAGTCTTCTGAGGCTCTGCAAACTTAAACCTGCTTTCGCATTACCCAAAATATGTCTCAATGCCAATTGGTCAGCTTCTCATCAACATTTCTCTTCGTGTTTACAACAAATATAACAGTGCGCGTTACGTCTGTGCCAGAAGCTCGATAAATATTGCAGCACGTTTACTCAACTGACTGGCAAGTTGACCGATGAAGGTGCAAGAATTTTGGTGCATTAATAATGAACGATTACTGAGCGGCATTGGCCTGACGTACTCTGTCACTCTAAGCTAGGCACAGGCAGCAAACACGCTCAGAAATGTAATGTTGGCCTCGATCGTCTGATCGAAAAGTAATTAAATTCAATTGAAGAATTAATATATTTTAACAGAGCCTTTAATAACTTCTGCAATAAGTCCCTGCAAATTAGAAGTTAATTGAGATTGAGCCGCCATTTAGACTGAAAGTTATATAAAACCCAATAGGTTGCTGAAATCCTTGGTTAAACTGCGTGTCATTCCTTTAAGTATGTTCAAGGCTGAGATAGATATAATTTAAATCAATAAGGGGATCATGGGATATTGGGATAATAGGTAAAAGTGGTCTAGAAGATTATCATTGCAAATCAGTATTGTACAGTATTGAAATGTGGAACAGACTTGATTGGATAAATGACCTACTTCTGCCCCAACGTCTTGTCGATTTATGATCTGTAATGCATCCCCAAATCTTTAGTTATCCCTGTACAGGATCACCGACAATAATCCTCTGCATATTTCACGAACACAGCTGATTTGCTTGCAGAATAACCAGGAAAATGTTATAAATTTGACACAACGTCTATTTGAAGCATACGACAACATCGTGATCCACATCAAAGATCAGTTTAAAATAGGGCCGTTTGAACTTCAGGAATAGAGAGAAAAGTTGGAAATAGACGTTTCACTTCACTGTCTCTATCATGTTCCAATTGGATTGGGGACACGGCAGTACATGTCCGCGTGCGTCTGGGTGTGCTTTGATTTAGATTTTAAAAATGTACGGAACATGCGGTAAAGGATTTTGCATTCTGCGATGGACATTGAAAAGTGAAAATCACACTGTGTCAGCACAAACACTGAGTGCAATCAGGATGTGGAACCAAATGTCACAATAGGCTTCAAATATAAAATCTGACTAATTTCAAATATAATCGATGAGCTGCCTCTGAATCTGTTGGTGGCCAGGTTTAACATGATATTTTCAATGAGGATGATCAAAAGATCCATTTCGAGCTTAACTTTTACTTTGTTTTCAGGTTTTCCTGTGGATGTGTTGTTTCTCCATTATAAACCCCGCATTCAGGCGGATTAGCAAACACAATTTAGTCTTCCAATGCCTGCTTCATTTCAGGTGAACATTCCATCTCACGCACGGCTCTCTCTGACTGACAGAGCTGCAGTTTCAGTGCGAAATTGCCTTTCATCTGAATCTGGATGCTATGTTGCTGAGGTCACCTTGTCATGAAAGGTTGCATGTTTCGCTCCAAAGATGCTGCTACATCATTCAAGTCATTCAAACATTTTATTTGTCGCGTTTATAATTCAGTACGTCAGGTTCAACAGCATTGTGCTTGTATGCTGCACGGGAACCTTTGTGAAAGAAGGACATGGCTGACAAAGGGCCACAAAGCAGCTTAGAAGGGCCTCCAAAAATGAATAATGAAATGAAACTTGCAAGGGGCATCAAAATGAAAAAGAATAAGTTTGACAGCTGTACAAAAGGAACGCCGGCGACCAGGAGCACTATTGGCCCGCTGCAGACTGAAAGTGAGGATATTGTCAATGACTGTGACAACTTTGCACACACGGTGAATAATTATTTGCCTGAGCATTCACATTAGGGCAGGACGCTGGAAAGCGTTAGGCCTCCTATTGTGGACCAAGAAAGGAGATACCTGGATACTTTCTGGATCGAGATGGTATGAAACTAAATTCAGGGGAATCCGAGAGGGGCCTGTGGGTTCAGCTGCCCAGAACAAAGAACAAAGAAATGTACAGCACAGGAACATGCCCTTCGGCCCTCCAATCTTGAGCCAATCATGATGCCCTAACTAAAAAACAAAACATTCTGTACTCGGACCGTATTCCTCTATTTCCTCCATGTGGATGTACCTAGCCTCTTAATTTTGCTAATATGCCTACTTCCACCACATCCTCTGGCAGCGTGGTCTACGTGCCCACCACTCTGTGTGAAAACCTTACCCCGCACACCTTCCTTACACTTTCCCCCTCTCACGTAGAATCTCTGCCCCCTTCTAATTGACACTTCCACCCTTGGAAAAAGCCGCTGACTACCCACCCGGTCTATGCCTCGCATAATTTTGTAGAACTCTATCAGGTGTCTCCTCAGCTTCTGTCTTTACAGCGAAATCAATTCTTGTTTATTCAATCTTTCCTCACAGTGAACACCTTCGAGACCAGGCACCATCCTGGTGAACTTACTTTTCACTCCCTCCAAACTAACACGTCTTTCTGATAATGTGGTTACTAGAACTGCACGCAATATTCTAAATGCGCCTAACCAAGGTTTTAAATAGCTGAAACGTGATTTTCTAACTCCGATACTCAATGACCCGGCTGATGAAGGCAATCATGTCATTTACCTTCTTAATCACCTTGGCCACCTGTATTGCCACTTTCACGGAAGTGTGGACCTGCACGCCGTGATCCCTCTGTTTGTTAATGTTCCTGAGCGTTCTGCCACTTACAGTATAATTCATACCTAGATTTGATACTCCAAAATGCATCATCTCGCCTTTATCCGGAATAAACTCCAACTTTAATGTGTTTGCCCAAATTTCCAAACTATCTATACCCTGTTCTGTACTCTGGCAATCCTTGCCACGATCAGCAACTCCGCCAATCTTCACGTCATCCCCAAACTTACTGAAAATACCACCCACATTTTCTTCCAGATCATTTATGTATACAGCGATCGCGGCACCGATCCCTGCGGAACATCCCTAGCTACAGATCTCCATTCTGAAAAACACCCTTCCACCGCTACGCTCTGCCTTGTACAACCAAGCCAATCCTGTGTCCATCTGGCCATCCCACGACGAATCCCATGAGATTTTCGTTTTTCTACCAGTCTGCCATGTGGAACCTTGTCAATCTCCTTACTAACGTCTTTATAAACTACATCCAGAGCCCTTTCCTCATCAATTTTCTTTGTTACGTCTTCAGAAAACTCAATCAGTCGGTGAGGCATGGCCATCTACGTGCAAAACCGTGCTGTCTGTCACTAACTAGTCCATTTCGTCCAAATGATCACAGAGCCTGTCCCTCACACTATTTTCCAAAAGCAATAGATAATTCAAATTCCATGAAGAAGGGCAGAAGGTAATCAAGAAGGATAATGGAATGCTGGCATTTATACTTAGAGGACTGCAATATAAATATGCAGGGGTTGTATTGCAGCTTTACAAAACCCTTGTTATACCACAATTGGAGTACTGTGGGCAGATCTGGCCATTACACTCCAGGCAGCATATTCTGGCCTTGTGTGGAGTGTAGGCTAGGTTGAGGAGAATGACACTTTAACGTCAGGGGATAAGTGGAGAGATTAGACACATTTCCTCCAGAATGTGAAAGGTTAAGAGGTGATCTGATCGACGTCTTAAATATATCAAGACCAAAGGATAGATTAGGTAAATTTAAAGTGATTCAGCTGCTTGGAGATGTTCGGAAGCACTGCGTCACACAAAGTGTGGCAGAGATTTGGATCAAACTTCCAACAACGGCAATTCATACTCCATCAGCTGTTAATTGAAATCGGAGACAAAAACATCTTTCTATAAACCAAGACATTAAGGGAAATGGGCCACGGATTACTTAGGACTCAACAAGCCCTTAAATCCAATCAGATAGAGTTAGGCCCCGGATCAGCTAATTAATCACAGTGCAGTCTCGATGGGCTGAATAACCTTTTCCAGTTCCTATGTTGCATTGCAATTTCAGAGATAGATATTTGGAAAGAGATATTTAGTTATGAACGTCGAACCAAAAACAGAAGGCCAGATCTACATACAAACATACACATGTGCATACACACACACCGCACCATCACACGCAGAGATTGCGAAGAGATTTAGATAGAGGTGAGAGAGACAGATTGAAAGCGAGAGATAGAGATAGATAGATAGAGTAATAGAGAGAAAGAGAGAATGAGAGAGCGAGAGAGAGAGAAATAGAAACAGCCAGGAGAGTTAATAAAGTGCAGATGGAGACTATTAAGAAATCATATTCGACATGCATTGGCTTATATCATTGGGTTTTCTCACTGTTGTACAATTTTTCTCAGATACTTTAGGCTGCACGATTGAGGTTCCTTGACAGGATATGGATTATATTTCGCAGATTAATACCATAGGGACGGGTCTGCTGTTATTTCGAGAAATTGCATCGTTTGGGCTGTGCCTCCTTCGAGAATATAGTTCTCCAAATAGAAATGGTGGGAGAGTAGTATTGTCGCAGAGCGAGAAATCCAGAGACCCAGGATATGAAATGGGGACCCGGGTTCGAATCCCACCATGCAAAGTGATGGAATTTAATCTCAATAAAATATCTAAGTTAAAATGTCTACTGATGACCATGAACTATTATCTATTGTCTGATAAACCTATCTGGTTCACTCATGCCATTTAGAGAAGGCAATCTGCCATACTTACCTGGTCTGGTAGTCGGTCTAACCTACACGTGACTCCAGGTCCACAGCAATGTGATTGACTCTCAACTGCCCCCTCAATAGCTTTTGGGAAGGGCAATAAATGCGTGCAGCACGAGCGACACCTATGACCCATGAAAGAATAAAATGACATCTGCGAGTTGCTGTAAGAGTAAGTAGGAAAGATTTTAATTCCCCCACAAGTTATTTATTATATTCAGATTCCATAGATTTGAAATTGTTGATTAACTTGTTGCTGAACAGAAAGTTATTCATTCACCGAGTTGTTAAGATGTGGACCGCGCGGTGAGAATACTGCTGAATTCAGACTCCACGGGATTCTGGGAACTCTGCTGGGACATGTGCGTTAGGAACACTCACTTCCAGATTTGTGGAGGAAAAGCAAAAGGCTCTGGCGTTGCAGCTGCAATAGGCCGCTGCATCTGTGGTGGGAGATTCTATGACTCTATGATGCAGGATACGTCATCTACTTCCCTTCATGGGCCGCACAGGACAAGAAGGTGGATGAAACCTGGGCTTTTCTCACGTGTTATTGCTCTGATTGTTTCTCATTGGTGCACTTTATCAAAGGGCGGTTTACCTTATCCACATGACAGCATGAATTGATTATGCAGAAGAGGACAAACTGTTCTCAAAGAAATAATTGTCTGAACAGTCTGGGTTTCAGATCGTGCAGGAAAGGCAGTCTGGTGTCTGTGCACAACATCTGGTTAATATTCCAGTCTGATCGCAGTAAAGGACCGCCGGGACGATGCTGCGCTCCTTTCTGACACTAGTTACACTGCAGCTTCTGAACTGTGAGTTATTATTGACTAAAACTATTCTGATTCCTGTTGAGAAATCAGCTATTATAAATATTTACATCAAATGAAGTGATGTACTAATTATTCGTCATGAAAATGCTTATGTGCTACATTGAGGAAGATAGGCGTTTGAATATTAACATTGGATACCGGAGTTAAAGGGATATTAATATATAATAAACTGCATTGGGAGGAGGGAAGCTCAGTGTCTGAAAAACTGAAATCCTCAGCGTTTTTCCATCATTCTTGATTCTTGGATTGAATTATTGTTTTGCACGAAGAAAGAACTAAGATCAGGTAACAGGCACAAACTGGATCAAATTTCCTTCCATCCATACCCTCAGGTTGGACCAATAGGCCTATGTTTGTGACTCAAATAATTCTGAGTTCACTAGTCTCCAGCGAAAACTGTCTTTAATCTCCGTTCACCGGAGATTCTTGGTGCAGGCTGCAGATATTGGAGTTAAAAATCAAAAGGGAGAGTTCACACTGAACCTGGAAGAAACAATTGACTTTTCCCTCAGAGTTTCAGAATCTGGGTTCCTTTTAGGAAAAGGTGACCGGGGATTTTCAACTGTGACCTTCAGTCATGTCTTTTCAGCTTTCTGTGACCTTCAGCTTTCCCGATAAAGCTGGGAAATTAACTGGCAGAAGTTCTCGTTATTTAATATTTTAGATTCTTTGTTTCATATTAAAATCCACCACTTTCAAGTAAATTTAGAATATAGTATAAATGATTTACTTATTTTTAAAATTTTCAGGTGAGATTTACATCAAATTGAGATTTAAATCTGTCCTTGAACATAAACACATTAGCAGATGGGTTTACTTTGGCATCCGCCACCCCTGTATATTATAGAAACAGCATATTATAGAAACACATTGAAGTATTTAAGTGAGCTTGTCCGTTTTAAGTTTGCAGCCGCTGATTGAAGCAGTTAAATCCAGGCTGCCCGGCAGCACAGTGGTGAGCATGGTGCCGAGGATGTGCAGACTTTGGCCACGCTAAATTGCACCAGAATGTCATGTTGTTATTGTTGAATGGAAGCCGACGTATAAGCCAATGCAGTGAGTTTAAACTGCACTAACATCGCCATGAAGCTCCATATATATCTGTCAGAGATTTTCCACAGTAGACCTTCCACATGAGTCCGTGTCCGGGGAAAATTAATATTTTTTAACAACCTTACAGCGTTGTGCAAATTGGATACACAGCGGACTGGATTCTCCACTGTCCCAGCCGCGTGTTTCTCGGCGGCGCGCCGTTCTTTGGCGGCGGGATTTTTCACTCCCGCCGCTTGTCAATGGGATTTCCCATTGAAGACACCCCACACCGCCGGGAAACCTCTGGGTGGGAGTGCGCTGACGGCGGGAAAAGTGTATCTTAACACAGGAATTACAAGAGCAATTAATGCTGTTATTAATTACTTTTGTTTGGGTGGGGGGGGGGTGAGGAACATTCTCACAAGCTGAGATTTACTCATTCTGTGGGAAACTTGCTTTGTGAATACTGTTGCATAAGCGGCTCAGAAATGCTTTCATATATAACCACGTTGTGTTAAATTAGTATTTCTGTGCAATGTTTCTACTTTCTTTTTGTCGTCACTAATTTTGCGCAAACCCATTCCATATTTTTATTTTTGCTGTATACCAGGCAGTGTTCAGCAACATTTTCAGAATTGTTTCTTCATTCCCTTTCTCATCTCGGGTATTTTGCTGAGTCCTATGCTGATGAGTCAGTTCAGTTCCTCGCTATTCAAAACGAGTCTCTTAAGTTAAAGTTTTTAACCTCTAACTATTAATAACAATCACCGACACTCGTCCCTGCACTGATATTGATGTTACTGTCAAGTTAAGAACAGGCATCTTATGGAATAATATGTTGTCGGCAAATAGGGAAATAATTTTCCAACTATAATCACAGCAGTGTCATACGTAGGGTATCTTGCATCTGATTAATAGATACTTTAAATTTGTCACCAGTATTAACATCAAAAACAGAGTGAACACGGACTGTAACTCCAGACTGAGGTCGTTTTAAAATGTTCAGCTGCGGCTTTTGTGCAGACATAGCAGACTGGAATTGAAATTCGAGTTCAACTGATCCGGCTACAAATAGTTAGAATAGATTGTACCGCAGTCCTGGATGCCTGTTAAGTTGCTGACTCCAGCTGTAGTTACTGCCCACTGAGCACACCCTCAGGTTAGGCAAAGCTGTATCTAAATGGAACCGCTGTGTGCCTGGTCTGCGGTACAGTGAACTGTTTTAGCACCTTATTCTGGGTAATTGGATTGTTGGACACGGTGTATTAATATTGTAAATGTGGAAATTAAATTAAGCTGGAGCCAATGTTACTTTAACCATTATCAGTATGATTAATATCAATTACAATCTCGAATATGTTCCAAAACATAAATGGACATCTGTCTGTTTGTCTAACAATGAGGATTTTCCAGCCTCTCCACAGAGATTCCCTATTTCACGCGGGTTTCTGCAGAATGTAATGAGAACCTGTTCCTCAATCTCTTTGCACCTGCTCCATCGTCTATTCGTAAAACACGTGTGAAGCATTTTGTATCTTCACCTTCCACTGAAAGATCCCATAAAATTTTATCCGGTCCCGGAATTATAACATACATAACGGGTTACATTCTAAACTCACATCCAGTACGAGTTCATTTGGTGTGATGTAACTTTATGAAATTGAAGTTGCACTTTTCACACATATTCTGGGTCCGCTGACAATTATTTCTTTTAACCTATAATCAATATTTGTTTTAATAATTCTGCTCGTATCATTTAAATTTATTTCTGACAACTCTCCAATTCACGTGCCATAGTTTAAAATAAAATATTATTATTATCGACACATAGAACAATCCGCCATGGGAAGATACATTTACATTAAAATGCGCAAGAAATATTCTGACCTTCACATCCCGCCTGTATTTAACGTTAAATGTTTCTGAGTCGGCTTATTCACCGGCAGCGGAACACGTTGTATACGGACAAGCATAGTGAGGTTAAGGAGGGATCATTCCCGATATAGGAATGTCGATATAGTTCCCAGGCCGCATTGCAGCTGTCTTGCATTTCTTGGTGCTCCCACATGTCTGCGGCCCGTGTTTTTCTGGGCGGTAGAGGTCCGGGGTTTGGAAGCAGCTGTGGAAGTATGTCTGACGCTTTGCTACAGTTTACTGTTTAAAATCCACTTACTGCATGAGGGTGTCGCTGGCAAGACCTGCGTTTATTGTCCAGCCCTCCTTGCCCTTCAGAGGTTGGTGGCGATGTGTCTTTATGCACCTCTGCAATCCCTGATGTTTATGTACATCCACCGTGCTGTTTGGCTGGGGGAGGCGTTTGTAGGTTTTTACCGAGCTACAGTGAAGGAATGGTCCACATCTTTCCCAGTTCGGATGGTGAATGACTTGGAGAGGGTCTGCCAGGTGTCGCTGTTCCCAGGAATCTACTGCTGACGTTCTCCTCGATGGTCGTGGTCGTTGGTTTAGCGGGAATGTCTCAGGGACGTGGCAAGTTTAATGAAACCGCTGACATGTGCCTTGTAGGTGATTTGCAGTCTTTACTGTGTCAGGAGTTGAGGGCGAATTGACTGAATTCGTGATGCTTGGGCCTCCGGTGCAGGCCGGGATGAATCACCCACGGGGCACTTCTGTCTGATAATTGTTGTCATAACTTTTGCACAGTTGTTGCTGGGGTCCTGCATCGCTGTGGATTGGGATATTTGTGTATACTCATTTGTCAGTGCGTTGTTTAATTGTCCAGCACCATTCAATGTATTTTTGCAGATGACACACTGACAAGTAAGTTCATGGGTGAGCTGCCCATCGATAGAAATGTGCTTTTATCTGGAGGTTCCCCTAATGATTCTGTTTTATGGCTTGTCATTGTCTGTGGCAATGCGCTTTTAGAGCAAACTAATGGAAAATAACGGAGGAAACATTACGAAGATTAACTCGGAAAAGGATTGTTTATAACTGGAGCAGGACAACAAAAGACGGAATGGAGTAAATACGTTTTGTATATTCCATTGAGACCATTGTGGCTGTGACATTCCTGAGTAGCTATTGGAATATGTTCCATAAGTCAGGCAATGGGTATCAAAAGATGGATTTATAGGTAGTATAACTATCAGGATTGAGTTCTTAAGGATGACTGAGGATTTCCAGGATCGGCCACACTTGACGAACACTCGATATTATAGAAAGCGGAGATACAGGATTTACATTATCGTTGTTAATTTTGGTATCAAGTGCCAAATTTCGGCAAACCAACAGCACGGAGGAATCTCTATCCAGTTTTAATAGTTTTTCATAGTTTTAATAGTGTATATACGAGCGGTTGGAAGCAATCAGGAGATTTGACAGACACGCTGGCTGACCAGTCTGCGAATATATATTTTTATTTTTAAAAATAAATTTAGCGGACCCAATTCATTTTTTTTCCAATTAAGGGGCAACGTAGCGTGACTAATCTACCTATTCTGCACATCTTTGGGTTGTGGGGGCGAAATCCACGCAAACCCGGGGAGAATGTGCAAAATCCACGCGATCAGAGACCCAGAGGCGGGATCGAACCTTTGACCACTGCACCGTGAGGCAGCAAGGCTGACCCAGTGCGCCACCGTTCTTCCCGTCTGGGAGTATATAAAGGAAAAATGAATAGTATTGAGCGAGCACGTAGAATGTGACCATGATTTATGGAGTCCCCAACATCATGGGGGGCGCCATTTTGAATAGTTAGCCGATTCGTGAGATTGTCAACATAGACCGACGGTATTGCAGGGTGACTATGGCAAATGTCATGATGATCTGTGGGAGACAATGACCTCAGGAATATTGGGAGCAGCTCACCATTTTGGCAGTTAAAACAATTCTGGGTAAATGTTGACACGTTACTGATATTAGCCATGTTACAATCGATTTAATCACAATTCCCGGTGTTCCTTCTACCTGACATTCATGAAATTCAACCAGAAAGAAAATGTCGGATCCTGGATTTCGGTGAAATATTTTATCATTAGGTGTGAATTATGGTGGTGAATTAATAAAACAAATCACTGTGTTGCCTTTGTTTGTATTATTTTAAATTTAGAGTACCGAATTATTATTTTCCCAATCAAAGGACAATTTAGCGTGGTCAATCCACCTACCCTGCACATCTTTGGGTTGTGGGGGTGAAACCCACGCAGGCACGGGGAGAATGTGCAAACTCCACATGGACAATTACCCAGGGATTGGGTTCGAACCCATGTCCTTAGCGTCGCAGTCCGAGTGCTAACCACTGCACCACACGCAGCTCCAGGTTTGCCTTTGTGATGCTTGATTTGGACAGTTTCATTCATGTCGTGTTCCAGTGAGCACTAATTCTCAACTATTTCTTCCAGGCAGATCCGGGAGCAGCCAGGCTGATTCAGCAGGTAATCGCTTTCATTCTCATAGCTGATATTTTCCTGCCCAACGCATCCAACTGAATGTTAAATCTGTGAGACAATCTCAGTGCTTTTCTGTTTAATTATTGACACGTTATCAATTAATTCCTGTTGCGAGATTAATGCTGGATATTTCAGAGCGAAAATTGATTGTGTCCGTGGGCTTAGAGAAAAATCAGACACAGCTGTCGGTCTGAAACAGATATTCAGTTCCCGAATTGCCAGCCAGCGCTGACATATCGTGGAATTTTACGGTCCTTCCGCCGTCGACATCATCCGGTTCCACCGAAGGCAGTGGGTTCACCGCATTTTCCCCTCCCGCCCCCTCCCTGAGCGGGCAGCACATTACATATCTGTCCCTTCCAGCGGTGAGCGGGAGGACGCAGCTGGCTCGGCGGTGATGGCAGATATCTTGTAATCCGCACTAGGATTGGAATCTCACTGTGCTCGGCCAATCCGTGTGATAGACCGCTGACTATTCCAATCTTGACCTGTGTAGAGAAAATAAATTATTTTTATAATATAAATTTACAGTACCCAATTCATTTTTTCCAAGTAAGGGGCAATTTAGCGTGGCCAATCCCCCTACCCTGCACATCTCTGGGTTGTGGGGGGTGCGACCCACGCAAACACGGGGAGAACGTGCAAACGCCACACGGACAGTGACACAAAGCCGGGATCGAACCTGGGATCTCGGCACCGTGAGGCAGCAGGTCTCACCCTCCGCGCCACCGTGCTGCCCTGAGCGAATGAATTCTGAGCCGATGCACACTCCAGGCTGACGCAGCCGGTAGGATTGTTTTTAAATATCCCACTATTCGCCCCGTGTTTATACCATTTAGAAAGATTCTCTCTTACATTTGCAATGTCTAATATTTGCTGCGTGTTTGTTGAGCTCCTGTAAACGGCCCGATGCTACCAATGATTCCGATATTTCCCGCTGCATCGGGGACCAATAACTGCATTTTATTTCTGTATTTTACAGAGGCGGTGAAGCTGAGACTGAGCAATGTGGGCAGTCGGTGCGCTGGGAGAGTGGAGATTCACTATCGGGGACAGTGGGGGACAGTGGATGATTATGAATGGGACAAAAAGGACGCCGCTGTTGTGTGTCGGGAGCTGGGCTGCGGCACCGCGCGCGCTGCACCGCGCAGCGCTCACTTTGGTGAAGGCTCCGGACCCATTGTGACGGAGAAGGTGCAATGCAAAGGGAGCGAATCCGCACTGCGGGATTGTCCTTCACAACGTTGGGATGCCTATTACTGGTCGCATTCCAATGATGCCGGAGTAATTTGTTCAGGTAAAAATCTTTCTTTGTCTATTCTCTACCGAATGGAATCTGTTCACTGAAAATAGCGGCAGTGAATTTCAACTTATAGGACATCCTGATTAATAAAATGGGTTACTTCACCATCCAAGGCCTGCATCCTGTGCTGGGTTAACGGTGCGGGTAAACGCCCATTCGCTTTCATGTGCAGGGTGAAATTCGCGGCTCCATCAGCGGCAACATTTCGACCTTTAGTTTCTGAAGTAGAAAATGGACGTGAGAAACAGGGAATAGAGCCAGCGCTGCTATTGGTAGGTCAGGGATTACTTCCCCTCAATTTGGCTTTCTATCAATCAAGACGTCAACGTTATCACACTGGTGATAAAGTGCGTGTTTGCAACATGACACTGACGGTCTCTTTTAGACATACGGACAATTAAGTTAATCTGAAAGGAAAAATTATGGTCGCGAGAGAAGCAAAAACATTTGGTGGAAGGAGGTAAGTTGCTTGATTCGTGATGGAGCGGAAATGAGCCAATGTCCAAACTAATCGTGACAGATTCTCATTCAGCAGATGTGTACAGATTTGTAAATCATTTGTATCATTGTAATCTATTGTTGCTCAGCCCACAGATTTCCCAGATTGGTATCCCAAGGTGCACAGTGCGCTGGAAGACTGGAGATCCAGGTCGGTATAACCTGGGGAACAGTTTGTAACCTTGACTGGGACTGGAATGATGCCATGGTAGTCTGTGCTCAACTTCAGTGTGGAGTCGCCGTGTCTGTGAGAAGAGGGGGTGATTTTGGAGAGGGCACTGGACTGATACACAGCGATAGATTTCAATGCAGAGGCAACGAGACAAGCCTGGTGGACTGTCCTCTTGTTCCAGTAAATCGGACCCAATGCACTCACAGCAACGATGTCAGTGTGATCTGTTCTGGTGAGTGTTGAATTATGAATAATAGATCATTTTTGTCCAATATTTCAGTAACTGAGCAAAAGACAATCCAAGTCCGAGATATTCAGTTCTAATCACTTATTTAGAGATCACGATGCCCGGCCAATCAG
The DNA here is from genome assembly GCF_047496885.1 of Scyliorhinus torazame. Classification (NCBI taxonomy): domain Eukaryota; kingdom Metazoa; phylum Chordata; class Chondrichthyes; order Carcharhiniformes; family Scyliorhinidae; genus Scyliorhinus; species Scyliorhinus torazame. The sequence continues at coordinate 32,585,126 of NC_092726.1, forward strand.
TGATTAATTTCATATTTCTGGCGTGAGCTTACAAAGTAAGCACGGATATTGATAATGGTAAATGTCTATATTTTAATTGATCTTGTGAAAACGACAAATTATCATTGCTAATTGCACATTGATGTATCTTCTATATCGAACACTTCAATAGACAAGCTCTGTCTCCCCAGTCATGATCCACTTTATGGACTTTAACAATAGGTAATTTAGTAATTAACGGTGTTTACATTGTTAATAGAGAAAGATCTAGGGTATTGACAAAAGGAAAAAGGTGAAGAGGTATAACCATACAGTAATAGAATTGAAGTGTAGAAGGAGGCCATTCGGCCCATCACATTACCACCGGCCCTTGGACATAGCACCCCACTTAAGGCCGCAACTCCGCCCTATCCCCGTAACCCAGTAACCCTTCCTAACCTGGTTTGGATACTAAGGGCAATTTATCATGGCCAATCCACCGAACCTGCACATCTTTCCACTATGGGGGGGAACTGGAGCACCCGGAGGAAACCAATGCAGACAGGGGGAGAACGTGCAGACTCCGCACAGACAGTGAACCAAGCCGAGAACCGATCCTTGGACCTGTAGCTGTGAAACAACGGTTCTAACCATTGTGGTATCGTGCTGCGCCTAAAGTATATACGTCATTTTTTGCTGCCGGTAGAAATTAATGAAGTTAGCTCTGTAACATAATTGCAAATGCCCGGTTAACATTCGGATACCAGCACTTGAAGTGGATAGTTTTCAAGCAGTGGAGTATAGAAATGAACAATACATGGAGAATTTTCCAATAACGTCATATCCCCAAGAATTAAAACTATTACGATAAACGGCCTCTTTCTGCATTTCCCGATCAGCGCCCTGTCTAAACATTGAAAGTCCTTCAACATTTTAAACATAATTCAGTCAACTCTGGACTGAGTCTGTACGATACGTTTTTCAAACAGGCCTAATCATGCAAAGCTTAATTAAACAGCTTATACTGAGTTGGAATCTATACAATGTCGCCTTTAAACCCTCTATAATCGGCAATATTCCATCAGGTTGATTTTCAGGATGAACACTCACGTTTGAGTTGAGGCAGCTACTTAAAAGTGTCCCGCACCATTTTAACTCCTTTAAAATGATTATTTGGTGAACGTGAGCAGTGGGTATAGGTGCCTTGGTATAATTTACTTTCCTTACTTTTGACGTGTGACTATTCTAATGGATATCTACAAGTTACGTGGGTCCGTGTTTATATCCGAAACAGGGCAACATGGTCCCCGATTGGTTGGTGGCCAGGACAGGTGCTCAGGACGGGTGGAGGTGTTACACGGAGACCGCTGGGGGACGCTGTGTGATGCTTACTTTGGTTTAGAAGCCGCCAGCGTGATCTGTGAGCATCTTCAGTGCGGGGCGGTAAAGAACATCACGAGAGGTGCTCCCTTTGGAAAGGGAACCGGCCCAGTGTGGAAGGAGAACTACAGGTGCGGCGGGAACGAGTCCAGGTTGTGGCAGTGTCCGCTTTCATCCGTGGACGATTTTAGCTGCTCCCATGGAAATGAAGCCAGTGTCATCTGCTCGGGTGAGTACCCTCAATCCAGATAATCAGAGCAAAGTAAAATGTGGTACAGAAAGTGACCGTGCAAACGTTTTGGAAATGTAACTCACCTCATCACAGCTCTGGAGTGCCCTCGCAGACTGTATTATTTCCCTTCCACATAATTGATCAATTCTCTTTTCAATGACATGATTGATCTCCACCTCCATTAGACTCACACTGTCCATTTCCGATCCAAACCACTCACTGCCTATGAAAGTACTCTGAGGTCACAATTGTTATTTTGTCAAGTATCTTAAACCTGCCCCTCCTCCCATCCTCGCCCTATGCCGACGGGAACATTGCGTCCATATCTGTGTTACACAGAACTCAGGATTCTGAACACCCGGTCAAATCGGGAAGTTAAAAAATCCTCACACTGCATTGAGGGTAATTAGAGGAGAAGTCCCGCGTGTCCACGCCTGTATTTTCTTTCACTCAATATCACACAGGACAGATTATTGGCTACTCTCACATGGCTGTTTGCGGGACTTTGGTCTCCTCCTTAATGTCTCTATTTTTTTTTTCATTTTGCATATTCCAGCAGCTGTTTCAGACAATTCACCTTTGCAATGGCAGAATAATAGTTCTCGGTATTCGGCACTGCAGGCAAATTCTTTCCCACACTCTGAATTTACATACCTAGACTGCAAGCATAATTTCAAAGGAGTTACATTCTCTTCTCCTGTAATCCCAGTTAATGCCGCAATAGCCCATCCTCTCGTGCTAGCTGCCTGCACCGATTCTCCGAACGTGATCGATTTCCCCTAATGTTACCTCATAGCTCCAAAATGTTTTCCAAATCTGTCCTGACCATACCGATGGAACTAGCCAATTGAACTGGAAGGATATGGGACGCGACTGCGTTCAGCTGCAACCTATCCCAACATTCCCTGATCACTCTTCCGCAGAACTGTTGCCCATATTGGAGGAAATTTATGTCCAAACCCCAGCATCTAATATCCAGCAAGGTGTACATGCGTTTCCTAATGTTACAAAAACAGAGCTGCATTTGCTCAGCATCCGCTCAGTCACACCCTTCACTCTTGCACCAGAGAAGCAGTCGGGGTGAAGATGATCTAAATCTGCGTTAATTTGTTTCACTGTTACCATTCTTCTCAACGTCTCACTTCACACAGATGAAAATTGGTCACTGAGATTGATGAATGGGGGTAGCAGGTGTGATGGCCGAGTGGAGATTTACTACAACCGCAGCTGGGGCAGAGTCCAGGACAGCCTCTGGGACCTGAATGACGCGAACGTGGTCTGCAGACAGCTGGGATGCGGAGCCGCGATAGCCGCATATAGCTCTTCACAATACGGAGATGGTGAAGGGTCAGTGTGGGTGAATTATGTCCATTGTAAAGGAAACGAATCGCATCTCTGGAACTGCAGCTCATTCCCACCGAAGTCGCCTCACACTGACAGCATCGACGTAGGGGTTCTGTGTTCAGGTGAATAAACAGGTCACTGTGACTGAAATGAATGGGAAATGTGCCATGGGCAATGGGAACATGTCATTTCTTCCTCAGGGGCCTGTGGACCAATTATTTAACACTGGAGCCAGGATGAACATGGGCAGTAATAACACATATTTGGAACTATGCTGACAGATTGAACAACGTTATAAATCTCTAGGTCCCGCCCCACAGTAAATACAGACAAAGCCAATAAGGACCAATGACAACGATGACAAATGAATTGGTCAAAGGGGTAGGTTTCAACAGCGCAACTGAAAGGAAGAGGAAAGGTTTATGTAAAGGAATTCTGATATTGTCTGTCAAAAGCCAATGTCGGGGCTGTTGATTTTTTTTGTTCGTTCTTGTGATGTGGGCGTCGCTGTCTGGGCCAGCAATTGTTGCCCAAATCTAATTGCCCTTGAACTGAGTGGAGTGCTAGACTATTTCAGACTGGGGGAAGTTAAGACTTAACCGCATTGGTGTGTGGGGCTATAGTCACATGTAGGTCAGAACGGGTTAGGACAACAGACTTCCTGCCTGAGGTGCATTAGTGAATGAGATGTGTTTTTACGACAATCGACAATGGTGACATTGTCATCAATAGGCGTCCAATTACAGATTTTAGTTGAATTCAAATTCCACCATTTCGCAAAATGGGATTAGAAGCCGCGCCCCCAGAGCTATCCCCAGGTCTCTGCATTAGTAGTCCAGTAACAATACCACTACAAAGACGCCTCCTGATTAAGTATGGGGGATCGATTGATGTATTTGTGCATTTGAACATGACAATGATATTCTAAAGCTAAATTATATTATAGGATGAAAGTGCAGGATAGATCAAATAGGTGATTTTGGTAGGCGGGGGGGATTGTGTAAGGCAATGTAATTGCGGTGGGCATTACTGGTGAGATCAAATTTGCGCGGTTCACTTTGGAAAGTGTTGTTTGCAATAGCGTTTTTGAAGGGAGCAAGATTGGTTTCCCAGCTAGGCATTTGGGAAATCCTCCTGTCTTGAAAGAACATGGATCTTCTGAAACTTTCAGCCGGAAGTGTGGTGAATTCGCGGGGAGGGTCAGTGCTTGAGCGGTTAAGCCGCTTTTTCTCTCAATGATGCTACCAACCCATTGAACATTTTCTGATTTGTACCATTAAGAACGTTATGGCGATATCTGATGAAATATGGGCAGCAAAACAGTATGCAGTGAAAAACATAACATAAAATGCTTGCTTAAAGGGATTGTGTTTAGACTAATTAATTAGCATAATTAGACATTTGCGGGCGAAACATTCTATCCAGCATAGAATGGGCCAATCCCGAAAACCACGGTGCAGATTTTATAAAATAAATTGAGAGTACCCACTCATTTTTTACAATTAACGGGCAATTTAGCGTGAGCAAATCACCATACGCTATTCAGGTTTGGGTTGTGGGTGTGAGAACAACGCAGACACGGGCAGAATGTGAATTCTCCACATTGCCAGTGACCCAGGGCCGGGATTAATCCTGGGACCGCTGCGCGGTGAGGCAGCGGTGCTAACCACTGCACGCTTTATCAATTTACACATGATTTGTATCGGTTGATTCAGATTTTCGGAACAGGCATTTCCCTACGTCCCATTGAAGAGCAGTTCCACATTGTCTTCACGGCGTTATTTTCCAGTCACCATATTATACATTTAGGTAAGACTACAAAAGTGTTGGACAAGTATTCATTTACCTGTGAACAGCAGCTTGAAAGGGAGATTTTAATTCAGCCGGCTATTACACAATAGTTTGAATTAAACAGTGATATGAATTTGTGTTAGAAGGATAATATTCCACTGCATTATTTTCTATCAGGACACAAACAGTTAAGGCTGTCTGACGGGGCAAGCCGGTGTGCTGGCCGATTGGAGATTTATTACTCTGGGACCTGGGGCTCAGTTTGTGACGATTCCTGGGTCCTGACAGACGCTGACGTGGTTTGCAAACAGCTGGGCTGTGGAAATGCATTGCAGCTTCCATTTCCTGCTCCGTCTGGACCAGGCACAGGCACCATTTGGCTTGATGAGCTGGACTGCTCCGGGAACGAATCGTCTATCTGGCAATGCCCCCATGCATTGTGGGGAAACCACGACTGTAATCATAAAGAAGATGTGGAGATCATGTGCTCAGGTAAAGATCGTATTTCCTTCAGTTATAAGCGAAGTTTCATACTGAAGATATATCCCCGAATTTGGTCGGAACAGCACTGACGTAGGTTAGTCGGACTAACGCCGAGTGTGGCGTTTATTCTGCACACAAATAGCATTAAAACGTTGGTTCAGCCTACCGGATCTATGTTCCCTTCCGATTCTTTCTCCTCTCACTTCCGTTTATACTCTCAGTGTAAAAGCATCGGTGCTGTCCGCCTCAAATATCTTATGTTTTCTGAGTTTCACTTTCTTCCAACTTTCTGGCAATCAGAAGAAAAACATGTTCTCCTGAACTCACTGTGAATGTTATTCGTACAACAGATGGTCGTAACAGGGTCATACAGATCCACAGCACAGAAAAGACATCTCGGCCCATCGTGTCTGTTATATATTGTGCAGTCCTCTTCAGAATTAACTGCTTGCCCCATTTTCTGCCTCCTACAAATTTGGAACTTTTACTTGTGAGGGCAAAGTACGACTGGTTGATGTATATCATCAGGAACAGTAACACCAGCACCAATCCATGTGAACATCCCGTTCGTACTTCTGCTATTTAACTAACAGAATAATTTACAGCTAATTTTACAGAAACTTTCCTACTGACTCGCTGGTTTCTCATTTTCTGACATGAGTTAACAATGTGGGAACTTGTCAAAGTTCTGCTGACAATCCAGGCTGATTTAAAGGAACGCATTCATCATAGATTATCATAGAATTTTCAGTGAAGAAGGACGCCATTGGCCCATCGAGTTTCACCGGCTCTTGGAAAGAGCACCCTACCCAAGGTCAACACCTCCACACCCAATCCCCATAACCCAGTAATTCCACCCAACACGAAACTTTGCAAAGTTTCCTAGTCATTCAATGCGGTACATCATGTAAATATCTGGTTTGGAATTCACATTTACTTATTATGGACTGTATCGTTTGATTGCAGCTGCTCGTTTCTGTTAATTTTCTGAAATAATATCAATGAAAATGTTAACTCAACTGGCGCAACATATGTATTGCAGTGCACTGTGGATAAACAATTGGTCAATTGAACCAACAGGGTGTTTGTTATTTCATTGATAGAGCACAAAGAGCTACGTCTGGTTAATGGAAAGCATCGCTGTGAGGGGAGAGTGGAAGTGTTCTACAATGGGACCTGGGGCACAGTGTGCTCTGACAAACTGGAGAACCGTGATGCAGATGTGATCTGTAAACAGTTAGAGTGCGGCACCGCCGATTTCATTGACTATGACGCTAAATCATTTGGAATGGGTACCGGCCACATTTGGCTCGATGAGATCGAATGTCTGTCACATGAGACGACGCTTTGGCAATGTCAGGGAGACCCGTGGGGTCAACACAACTGTGAACATCGGGAAGATGCGGGTATTGTTTGTTCAGGTAACACAATGAACTACTTTGTTTGCAGATGTAATTTCACATATTAATGTCATCTTCATTCAACATGTCTGTCTTATCAACAGGGGGAAACACAATAAAGGGACCACACTACAGTCTCAAGAACTGCGGTGGAGAATCAGGTTCTCCTTCATCTTTTCTAACAGCTGCCTGATTGTATTCTGCACTTGTGTCACGTCAAGTGTAATAATTATTTTTTCTTTGACAAATTCAGGACAAATCTTGCGCTTGGCTGGAGGAGACACTAAATGCTCCGGGCGAGTGGCGATATTGTGTAACAACACTTGGGGCACGGTATGCGATGATTCCTGGGATATGAACGATGCCAGAGTTGTGTGCAGGCAGTTGGAGTGTGGTCCCCCTCTATTGGCCCCAGGAGGGGCCTCTTTTGGCCAGGGTAACGGTACTACCTGGCTGGATGAGGTGAGGTGCACTGGAAATGAATCCTTTCTCCCTGATTGTCCTTTATCAGTGTGGCCTCAAGCTGACTGTGATCACAAGGAAGACGCCAGTGTGGTTTGTTCAGGTAAGCATCGCACAGAGTGGTGGGAGCTTGAGCTGGACAGGGGTGTTTGGTTCTTGGTGCTGAATATGAAGCACGTATATAAATTAAGAATAACAGCTAAATTTCGAACATCAAACCCAAATAATTGTTTATTTTTTTCAACATGTTCCACAGATCCGATTTTCTCTCCAACTTCTTCTCCATCCACGCCTGAAGGTACATCTCGTTGCTAGAAATCATTCAATATTATTGTTATTTTTATATTCGGGGAATAATTGGACATTGGAATTGCCTTATTGCGAGGATTTCTCAAAATGATAATCATGTAAACATTGAAAATTACACGGTGGAAGCTTTATCTGTGAAAACTTTCCTGAATCTTTAATACAGCTCCTGAAGGTGAAAGCACTTCCATTCCTCTTGTTATCTGCATATCACTCGGAGTCCTGTTGATCTGTGAGTTACTCGCCCTGGTGACAGTAATGCAGAGGAAGATGTCAATAAAAGGTGCGGCTCGAATCGAATTGTGCACCTCACACTGAATTTTGAATGTTGCTTTATCTTCTCTTCAATGTCTCTTTACCCAAACTGTACCCAGTCGGTTGTAAGACAGAAAATAACATGCTATTGGTCAGTCATTTCGTTCAAGGTATTCGAGAAACAGTAACATCATAGAATCATAAAAACTGTACAGTACAGAGGGAGACCAGTCGCCCCATCGAATCGGCACCAGCCCTCCTAAAGAGCACCCGACGTAGGCCTGATCCAACCCTCTATTCCCGTACCCGCACCTAACCATAGGCACTAAGGGGAAATTTAGAATGGTCAATTCGACTAACCTCCACATCTTTGAATAGATTCAAAACATTACACTTAAAATAGGGTATTTTCATCAGCCGTCCAGGAGACTCGAAATTAGTTTCATTTTTGTAACAATAGATCAACACATGGAATGAAAATACTTTAAACTCTGAGCTCAGTATTTTCTTTAGCTGCTTATATATATTGTTCCATTCAGTATTCGTTGTAAGCCTGCAGAGTCTGTGCCGATGTCCACTGTCAACTTCTCTAAATGGAATCAGCCGCCATTTTCAGAAGTGATGGAACATTTTCTATCTTTTACATTCTGCATCCCAGCACAAAAAACACTCTGATATCAGTGGATCTCTGCTGGTGGTGCAGTGAGTACTGGGCCCACAGCCGAGTCAGAAGCTCCGCTTCAGGTCCAAAGACTTCATGTACCAAGCAAAATCAAAACAACTTGAAAGTTCTTTCCAAGGCCACAATGACACACAGGTAAAGTGGGGGAAAGTCCTGCTCCGTTAAGCTTGGTATGGATTAGTGACCGTCTGGCGACAGGCTGGCGACATTTTCCCGACAGAATTTTGGCTATAGAATCTGATGAACCTTTGTCTTGTGAACCACTATGATTTGGGCTGAGAAACAAAACTGCTCCCTGTATCTTAACTCGCACCAAGTTATTTTGATTCATATCTGATGGACAGAGCAATAGTGGCCCGGAAATCCCTCCGTCACTGATCCTTGAAATCGAGTCAGTGGAAATATTACTGGGCCAATCATCCAGAGGCACAAAGTAATGCTCTTAGTTCCGTGGTACAAATACAGCCTCGGCAAAGAGGGAGATTTGAAATGAGTCAATCTGGAATTATATGTCTAACTATGATTGTAACAATATGCTAATCGTTCCGCTCTCCCGCCAACAGGTCCTCTCACTGGCGGCTGGGACTCACCATCTGGTTTCTACCAACCAATTTATGCAGAAATATATAATACTCCACCTGACAAGGTTTGCATCCAGGCCCGTGATTCAGGTTTGCATTCAGGTCATATTATCTGAGGGGTGATTTGTTTTTGCCATAAAGGGAAGATGTTACCAATGATGAGTGTGTCCACAACCAGGAGTCACAGTCTGAGGATTCAGGGTAAACTATTTCGGACAGAGATGAGGACACGTTTCTTCACCCAATGTGTGGTGAGCCTGTGGAATCCATTCCCACAGAACGTATTCACGAGGCGGCAAGATATAGCACTTGGGGAGAGTGGGACATAAATGTAAAAGATAGCAGAGGCAGTACTGCAGTTATTTACTAGTCATGACTAAAGGTGTAATGTCAGGTTCCTAGCGGAAAGCTAGGGATATTACTAATAAATAATATTACTAAATTATATTACTAATAAAGGATGAGAAGAATATCTCGGAAAATAAACATCAATCCGCTGAACATTATCGAGAGGAAAATTCCGACTAAAGGAGGGAAGAAAATCAATACAAATAAAAGAATATTAGAACGGTCAGCGCATCTTTCAAATAGGACCTCTCAGATAATCAACAACACTGAATTGTTTTAAAGGCGCCGGAGCAGATATGGTTTACACTGTAAATCTTGGTGTCTAATATTAAGCTAGAAATTATCACCTAATACACTAATGAATGAGACCAGAGCACAGCTGTCAGCTAGGTGATAAGTAGGTGCAATGTGGCCTCTGAGTCAGACGTTTTCAGGTTCAGGTTCCACCCCAGATCTTGGACAGATAAATGAAGTCTGGCACTGCGGTGCATTGCTGAGCGGGGAGCTGTGCATCTTCGGATGTCAGCATTCATTGGAGCTATTGAAGAGAGTAACATCATGTCCTCTGTTCTGAGTATAAAGTATCAATTGACCATGCTGAAGAAATCTTGAGGGTTTGCCGTTTGCCCTGACCAATAATGACTCCTGTCGCAAATTCACACAATCAGGTGACATGTTATTTTGTTGAAATGCTGTGATGCCCGTGGTAATTCACAATTTGACTGCTGTGTTCCCATATTTTAACAGCGACTAATTTTAATTGTACATCTTTAGCTGCAAAGAGTTTAAAACCTGCTGATCATGAAAAACACGAAAAACAAGTAGTTATTTCATGAGTATGAAGTCACGTGGAAAGCAGAAGAATTAGTCCCAGTTGTTAGTGATCGAAGGACTAAATTCTGGGAATAAATGCATCCATATAGACGGAAGGAGGTTAGGAATGTGTTCTGCATGAATAGACGCTAAGCTGAATGTTGTTTGTAATTTGTTGGATCAACTTTGAGTTTGGAGTCAAAACTACATTTTGACGATGGTCTCAAATTGTGGTAGGCGGAGATGTACTGACTTGATAGAATAGATATATGATTGGAAAATTAATTTTCACATAAGTAACTAACATAAATGGAAACTTTGTGAGAAAAGGCACCATGTCATGTATTAATTTAAGAATAATTTAAATTGCATACTTACTAAAAGGGATTAAGAACACAAGGGTAGAAAAGTAATCTGATGTAAAGTAAAAAGGTCAACTAAAACCAAATAAAACACAAATGTTAATTTCCAACACCGGGAAAACAGACATTTCCGGACAAAGTCAGCAGGTGTGGCAGGATTCTGGGAGAGACCAACAAATCCAACACTTTGAGACCATGTGACTCTTCCTGCCATCTGACTGTGACATAATTTGATTTTCAGCATCCGCAGTATGTTGCTTTTATAAAAGTTTATTTTTAACCAGGTATAACTGGAAGGTAGAAGAATGAAGATCAAAGTCAATCGAACTTTGGTTGGATGGAATTGGAGTAGATTGTATGGCTCTGAACAGGATATTACGAAAGTGCAAGAACAGTTCAGGGGAGGGCTGAACACAATGTACAAGAGCGTGAACAGTATTGTGGGGTGCTGTTTATCCAGAATGGCTGAACAGGAAGGAAGCAAAATGACCCCATTTGGTGCATTCTGGCTCTACCCTGAACCATTGCCCGCGGGTTCCACGATCTAATTCCACGTCTGATGTATTTACCGTCAGTGAAATTGAAACAGAGGGAATTATTGTGGGAGGGGAAGCGGTTCTGTATCAAACACCCAACGGCTGATGCAGACCTCACGGATTATGCCTTATATTATTTAATCCACTGGGATATCTGACACATTAACTATCCAAACGGACGGAACTGTTAGATGACAGAAGAGACATTTATTGTCCACCTGATGGACATAAGTAATAAACCAGTCATTTTCTGGAACATAGGGTTTACTGCAGAAACTCAGTATTAGTAAGGAAGTGGTGATAGGAAACTGATGACAGTGAAGGCCGATAAATATCAGAACTTGATAAATACATTCCAGACTACTTACCAACGTGGCGCTAGATCTTGTTGATGCATTGTGCGTAATCTATTATGATTATTTGCACTTTGTAATTAATTATTGGAGGATAGCTCATGTAATCCAATTATCCAGAAGGAGAGGGAGAGTGAAAATGGGAAATGATAGATCAGTACACCTAACGTCAGTAGTGGGGACAATTCTAGAGTCATTATGAAAAACTTAATAGCAGACCACTTATAAAACAGTGATAAAATCGTGCAGAGTCATCATGGATTTACGGAAAGGAAAACATGCTTATGAATACGACTGGAATTATTTGAGCATATAAACAGTAGAATTTATAAGGTGGGACAGTGGGCCTGGTTTACCTAGACTTTCAGAAGGCTTTCTACAATGTCCCTCACCCGATTATTAGCAAGTGACATTGAAGCCCAAACGATTAGGAGGAGGATATTAAGATGGATGGAATTTTGTTTGGCAGAAAAGAAGCAGAAGAGTAGGGATAAAAGAAAAAAATCAGAATGGCAGTCATGCCCATTGAGGTATTGCATGTTTCAGTGCTGGGACCCAAGCTGTTCACAATATACATTAATGATTTAAAGAATGCAATATGCCCAACACCTCAGATGACACACGCTGGGTGAGAGGGAGAGCTATAAGGAGGATGGATACAAAGATGTTTCAGTGTGATTTGGCCGTGCTGAGTGGGAAAATTCAGGGAATATGCAGTGTTATGTGGATAAATGTGAGGTTGGCAGCAAAAGTAAGAAGACAGAATATGATCTGATTGGTTATAAATTGAGAAAGGGGTTTGTGCAACGAGACCCGGGTGCCTTCTCACATCAGTCGCTGAAGGTAATCCTGCAGGTACAGCAGGTGGAACAGAAGGCAACTGGTTTGGTGGCCATAAAAGTAGAAGAACAGGATGTCATGCTGCAATTATAAAGTGCCTTCGTGAGACCACACCAGGAATATTGTACAGTTTTGGTCACCTTATCTGAGGGGTGATTTGTTTTTGCCATAAAGGGGGTGCAACGAATATTTACCAGATGGATCGCTATAATGGTGGGTCTGACATATGAGGAAAGATTGAGTCCTTTACGATAATTTACGCTTGAGTTCAGACGAATGCAGAGCGTTTGTGGCATCTATCTGAAACCTATAAAATGCAATCAGGATTACTTCCTTCACTTGGATATGATATTGTGTAATTTGCTACTACAAAAAGTAATTGAGCCCAAAACACATATGATGATTTCCAGAACGAATTAGAAGGGCCGAATGGCCCACTCCTGCTCCTACGTTCCATATTTCTATGTCTCTCTATGTTCCTCTGTATAGTTGTCCTGAAAAGTTTGTGCAGTTTCTTCGCCTGATCTCCCAAAGCTGAATGTTCTTCCAAAGTGGAGTCATGTATCAATTCCAGGACATTGTCACAATGATGGTGAAGTTATTGATACCTCGCCTCTGATTGGTTGAAACATTATGTGTCGTGATGACTTTATGATGACTCCACCACAAACAACTGATCCATTAACCAATCACTTTCTGTTTAGCAGATTCTGCAACGATTAACGCTCTCAACCAGATTGAATATTACAGCAGTCACAGTTTGGGTGACACTGATCCTGGATCCGCATATCCTGAAGATGAATGCTCAAATATGCAGGGTATGTAGAAATTTACTTTCCACCATCTCGTTTCATATCTTCACTCTGTAATATCTGAAATACCAAAACAGATCAACTATTAAATGAGATATTCAAGGATCTCAGGTATTGCACAATGATTTCAGTAACCGAAACATCGAAACTGCTTGAGTCTGAAACAACGTCTTATCATTTCTCCCAATAAAATAAATTAATTAAAAATAAACGTTTCTTTGTGATTCTACACAAGCCTATGGAGGCTGTGAAATGTTTGCAGGTTGGTGGGATGTACATTTTCTGGGAACAGTATGAATTTAAACTAAAATTGAAAATACTGCCGCACAAGCTGGCCCAATAATTCTCTCCACTCAAACTCAATGACATCATACCGTAATCGATCTACTTTCCTGCCCCGGTATTACTTGGGAGAGAATGATTAAAGTATATCATTCTAACTGTCCTTTGGACGTAAGTAACTTCAACTGCAAACACCTGTGCCTCTCAGCCCCTGTTTCTGCCGACTATGACGATGCTGAGACTGAAACCATTGACGCCCAGAGTGGACACATGCTGCAGGATCCTGGGTCTGATGATCGCATTACATTGGGAAAGTTCAGCGGTGATATCCACACTCTGGGTAAGATAATCCTTTGATTCTTCTGTTTCTTTGAGAATCGCTCGCTTCCGTCGATGATTTTCTCCAGCTCCGCTGAGATAGGCTCTAGGATGAACGATGAGCCCAATGGACGACCTGCAGATTTTGTTACATCTGGGGCAGCTTGATGGGCTGGGAAAACAGGTTGTTTAACAGGAGGATCAGCAACTTTTCACAATTCAAGTTCGGCTTTGCGCATTTCCACGAAGTCTCTTGATGTGCTTCATGCCATTGGGGGTGACCCTTCTACATTATTGGGCTTTCAAATTCCAGGTCCTTCCATTGGTCGTCGCGCATGTTTCAATTTGCTTGGATGTTTGATGACATCCCTGTACTTTTCCACGTCCCTCTTGCTGTCTTCTGTTGCGACTGCGTTCCCAATAGATTATCAGCTCTGGTTATTCCCTCAGTCACCAACCTTCTTGTGAGGAATTGACTCTCTCTGGATTGAAGTTATTCTAATCGATCATGGAACAAAGTGGGATTTGCAATTGTTCATGTCGCGAATGCAAATAATTTAAAGAAAGCATCTAACTTTCAGCCCAATGTTTAACTGCAGTATGCTCATCCCCACAGTGTACAACAGTCATATCCTCATTGACCCAGCATTCTCGGTTCCTTCCACACCTTCTCACAATACCAATGTTATCTGTGTCACAGGCCGGGGGGGTTCTACCATCATTGGGCAGTGACCGTTTATATCTAAAGTTTACAAATCTGCATTGCACTGTTAAACGGTGATGGTTAGTTCCATTTCCCTCTGTATGTGGCGCGCTGCTGGGGCGTTCCATGTCCCGTATAATTTTGGGTCCCCTGGACTGTTCCCACGGTTCACTGAGTGAGAGTTTATGAGAAAAAACGGAGAATGTTTTTGTTAGAATTTTAAAAGGCCAGTTGCACTTGAAATGTTACGAAAGAGAAAACATGTAGATGTGATTTCTTTCGATGATCTCTTCTTTCTTTTCACCCATCTCAGATAATAGTCAACTCCACATCCCTGAGGTGACGTCCACAGATATATGATTCTACATTAAATCTGATGGAAGACATCAGAACTTTTCCAAAATGTCATCGCTTTGATTATGCTTTGCTGCCCGATATCAATATTGTATTTGACTGAATGAGAGATTACTTCCTGTTGTGTTTCTTAGAATCACATTCCTCTCCTTATTTTGTGTGAAAGAATCTGCATTCTGTCTCTTTAGGAATGAAAAACAAAATAGAATGTATATCCAGTATTGCACTGCCCATGTTAAAGCTGTGTTAAATCGCACTGCATTGTGGAACCGAACTGGCATGATAATTAAATAACTGATGCTGTTTCATGTCAGGTATATTGGAAGACCATTTGGCAAAATCCCTCACTCTTGCACCATTACATCAAGATTAGGAGTGATAAATGCATTATTTCTCTGTTTTATCTCCAGTTATTGATGATGTGGAGATGCCGGCGTTGGACTGGGGTGAGCACAGTAAGACGTCTTACAACACCAGATAAAAGTCCAACAGATTTGTTTCGAATTACCAGCTTTCGGACCTCAGCTCCTTTCTCAGGTGAAGGAGCTGCACTCCGAAAGCAAGTAATTCGAAACAAATCTCTTGAACTTTAATCTGGTGTTGTTAGACATCTTACTGCCCTGTTATTGAGCCCGTACATCATGTATTCGAGGAACAGCGATCACTGCATTCTCCCAGCAGCCAAGTCCCACACATTCATTCCAGCACTGCCCCTGACAATCGGGTCCTGAAGGCTGTAATCAGAATTTAACGTAGTTTTCTCACTTTAATTCCCCAATTTGTATATTCATTTCCATTAGTGTTGCCCCACTCAAGAGATCATCGGCAGTATCACCCAGTATCACCCAGTACTGGAGAGAATTCTTTGAGACAGGATCTGCTCACATTTGATTATCATAGAATTTACAGTGCAGAAGGAGGCCATGCGAATCATCGAGTCTGCACCGGCTCTTGGAAAGAGCACCCTACCCAAGGTCAACACCTCCACCCTATCCCCATAACCCAGTAACCCCACCCAACACTAAGGGCAATTTTGGACACTAAGGGCAATTTATCATGGCCAATCCACCTAACCTGCACATCTTTGGACTGTGGGAGCAAACCAGAGCACCCGGAGGAAACCCGCGCACACACGGGGAGGATGTGCAGATTCCGCACAGACAGTGACCCAAGCCGGAATCGAACCTGGGACCCTGGAGCTGTGAAGCAATTGTGCTATCCACAATGCCACCGTGCTGCCCATTTGGAAGCAAATGGACGTGTTAGTGAGAGGCAGCATGGTTTTGTGAAGGAGAGGTCGTGTCTCACTAAATTGATAGAGTTTTTCGAGGAGGTCACAAAGATGATTGATGAAGCTAGGGCAGTGGATGTTGTCTACATGGACTTCAGTAAGGCCTTTGACAAGGTCCCTCATGGCAGACTAGTACAAAAGGTGAAGTCACACGGGTGAGCTGGCAAGGTGGATATAGAACTGGCTAGGTCATAGAAGGCAGAGAATAGCAATGGAAGGATGCTTTTCTAATTGCAGAGCTGTGACTAGTGGTGTTCCGCAGGGATCAGTGCTGGGACCTTTGCTGTTTGTAGTATATATAAATGATTTGGAGGAAAATGTAACTGGTCTGATTAGTACGTTTGCAGACGACACAAAGGTTTGTGGAATTGCGGTTAGCGATGAGGACTGCCAGAGGATACAGTAGGATTTAGATTGTTTGGAGATTGGGCGGAGAGATGGCAGATGGAGTTTAATCCGGACAAATGTGAGGTCAGGCATTTTGGAAGGTCTAATGCAGGTAGTGAATATACAGTGATAGGTAGAACCCTCAAGAGTATTGAAAGTCAGAGAGATCTAGGTGTACAGGTACACAGGTCACTGAAAGGGGCAACACAGGCGAAGAAGGTAGTCAAGAAGGCATACGGCATGCTTGCCTTCATTGGCCGAGGCATTGAGTATAAGAATTGGCAAGTCATGTTGCAGCTGTATAGAGCCTTAGTTAGGCCACACTTGGAGTATAGTGTCCAATTCTGGTCGCCACACTACCAGAAGGATGTGGAGGCTTTAGAGAGGGTGCAGAAGAGATTTACCAGAATGTTGCCTGCTATGGAGGGCATTAGCTATGAGGAGGGTCAAAGACAGAGTGGCTAGTCAGAAGCTTTTTCCCAGGGTAGAGGGGTAAATTACTAGGGGGCATAGGTTTAAGGTGCGAGGGGCAAGGTATAGAGTAGATGTACGAGGCATGTTTTTTACGCAGAGGGTAGTGGGTGCCTGGAACTCGCTGCCGGAGGAGGTGATATTTAAGGGGCATCTTGACAAATACGTGAATAGGATGGGAATATATGGATACGGACCCAGGAAGTGTAGAAGATTGTAGTTTAGCCGGGCAGGATGGTCGGCACGGGACTGGGTGGCCAAAGGGTCTGTTCCTGTGCTGTACGTGTCTTTATTCTTTGTCCTTATAAACAGTGCCCTAAAGTAAACGAAAGGCATTTGAATAGGGCCCTCCAGTAAATCATTACATTTAAACCGTGTCCTCCAGCAAACAAAATGTATTTAAACAGTACCCGACATAAAACAAGTGCATTTAAACAGTGCACCTACAGTGAATCAAATGTATTTAAACAGTGCCCTAGAGTAACTCAAATGTATTTATACCGTACCCTCAAGTAAATCAATCACATTTAAACCGTTCCCTACAATAAACCAAATGTATTTAAACAGTGCTGTATCGTAAATCAAATGCATTTAAACAGTGCGCTACAGTAAATCAAATGCATTTCAACTGTGCCCCACAGTAAATCAAATGTTCTTCAATATTGCCCTAGACAATACAAATGCAGTTGAACAGTGCCCTGCACTAAATCAAATGCATGAAGAAAGTGTGCCGCAGTAAACCAAATGCATTTAAACAGTGCCCGACTGTCAATCAAATGTATTTCAACGGTGCCCGACACTAAAGCAAATGCATTTAAACAGTGCCCTACAGTAAATAAAATGCAGTTAAACAGTGCCCTGCTGAAAATCAAATGCATTTAAACAGTGTCCAACAGTAAACTAAAGACAGTTAAACAGTGTCCGTCACTAAATCTAATGCATTTAAACAGTGCCCTACAGTAAATAAAATGCAGTTAAAGTACCCTACAGAAAATCAAATGCATTTAAACAGCGTCCAACAGTAAACTAAAGGCAGTTAAACAGTGCTCGTCACTAAATCTAATGCATTTAAACAGTACCCTACAGTAAATAAAATGCAGTTAAACAGTGCCCTGCTGAAAATCAAATGCATTTAAACAGTGTCCAACAGTAAACTAAAGGCAGTTAAACAGTGCCCGTCACTAAATCTAATGTATTTAAACAGTGTCCTATAGGAAATCAAGTGCATTTAAAAAGTGCCCAAATGGAAACCAAATGAATTTGAACAATGCTCTACATTGAAGAAAATGCTTTTAAACAGTGCTCGACAGTAAATCAAAGGCATTTAAACAGTGCGCTACAGAAAATCAAATGCTTTAAAATAGTGCGCTACAGTGAACCAAATGCCTTTAAACAGTGCCTGACAGTAAACAAATAGCATTAACAGCGCATTACAGAAATTCACATGTACTTAAAGAGGGTCCTGGAGTAAATTAAATGCATTTAAACAGTGCTCTACTGTAAATCAAATTTATTTAAACAGTGCCCTCCAGTAAATCAAACGTATTTAAACAGTGTCCTGCAGTAACTCAAATGCATTTAAACAGTGTCCTACTGTAAATAAAATGCACTGAAGCAGTGTCCTACAGTAAATCAAATGCATTTAAACAGTGCCCTACTGTAACCCAAATGCGTTTGAACAGTGATCTACGTCAAATCAAATGCATTTAAACTGGACCCTCCAGTAAATAAAATGTATTTAAACAGTGCCCGACAGTAAATCAAAGATAGTTAAACAGGGCCCTGCTGAAAATCAAATGCTTTTGAACAGTGCCCCCGAGTAAATCCAATGTATTTAAACAGTGTCCTACAGTAAGTCAAATAGATTTAAACAGTGTCCTCCAGTAAGTCAAACACATTTAAACAGTGCCCTACGGTAAATCAAATGCTTTTAAATAGTGCCCGACAAAAACCAAATGCCCTTAAAGTGTCTTACAGTAAATCAGACAAATTTAAACAGTGAAATGAAATGAAAATCGCTTATTGTCATAAGTAGGTTTCAAAGGAAGTTACTGTGAAAAGCCCCTCGTCGCCACATTCCGATGCCTGTTCGGGGAGTCGGTACGGGAAATACGGGGAACAGTGCCCTGAAGTAAACCAAATGCATTCAACAGTGCACAACAAAAAATCAAATGTATTTAAACAGTGCCCTAAGATAAACCAAATGCATTTAAACAGTGCCCTCCAGTAAGTCAAATGCATTTAAACAGTGCCCTAAGATAAGCCAAATGCATTTAAACAGTGCCCTACTGTAAGTCAAATGCATTTAAACAGCGCCATGCAGAAAATCAAATGTATTTAAACAGTGCCCTGCGGTAAGTCAAATGCATTTAAACAGCGCCCTATAGCAAATAAAATGCATTTAAACAGTGACCTACAGAATATCAATCGCATTTAAACAGTGCCCTCAGTAAATCAATCGCATTTACAAAGTGCCCTCCAGTAAACCAAATGCTCTTAAATAGTGCCCTACAGTTTTTCAATCGCATATAAACCGTGCCTCAAAGTAAATAAATCACATTTAAACAGTTCCATGCAGTGAACCAAATGTTTTTAAACAGTGCTTTATAGTAAATCAAATGCATTTACAGTGCCCTGCAGTAAACCAAATGCATTTCAACTGTGCCCTTCAGTAAATTAAATGTGCTTAAATACTGCCATGCATAACACAAATGCAGTTGAACAGTGGCCCACACTCAATCAAATGCATTTAGAAAGTGCCCTGCAGTCAATCAAATGCAGTGAAACAGCGCCTCAGGGTAAATAAAATGCATTTCAACAGTGGCCTACATTAAACCAAATACGTTTATCCAGTGCACTACAGTAAATCAAATGCATTTAAACAGTGCCCTACAGTCAACCAAATACATTTATACAGTGCACCACAGTAAATCAAATGTATTAAAAATGTGCACGACACTAAATCAAATGCATTCAAACTGTGCTCTGAAGAAAATCAAATGCATTTAATCAGGGCCCTACAGCAAGCCAAACGTATTTAACCGGTGCCCTAATGTAAAATCACTTGAATTTAAACAGTGACCTGAAGTAAATCAAATGCATTTAAAAAGTGCCCTACAGTAAATCATATACATTTAAACAGTGCCCGACAGTTAACTGAGGCAGTTAAACAGTGCCCGTCACTAAATCTAATGTATTTAAACAGTGTCCTACAGGAAATGAAGTGCATTTAAACAGTGCCCAATTGGAAACCAAATGAATTTGAACAATGCGCTACATTAAAGAAAATGCTTTTAAACAGTGCCCGACAGTAAATCAAAGGCATTTAAACAGTGCGCTACAGAAAATCAAATGCTTTAAAATAGTGCGCTACAGTGAACCAAATGCCTTTAAACAGTGCCTGACAGTAAACAAATAGCATTAACAGCGCATTCCAGGAATTCAAATGTACTTAAAGAGGGTCCTAGAGTAAATTAAATGCATTTAAACAGTGCTCGACTCTAAATCAAATGTCTTGAAACAGTGCTCTACTGTAAATCAAATTTATTTAAACAGTGCCCTCCAGTAAATCAAACGTATTTAAACAGTGTCCTACAGCAAATCAGATGAATTTAAACAGTGCCCCACCGTAACCCAAATGCATTTAAACAGTGCCCTACGTTAAGTCAAATGCATTTAAACAGAACCTTACAGTAAATAAAAAGCATTTAAACAGTGTCCTACAGTAAATCAAATGCATTCAAACAGTGCCCTACCGTAACCCAAATGCGTTTGAACAGTGATCTACGTTAAATCAAATGCATTTAAACTGGACCCTCCAGTAAATAAAATGTATTTAAACAGTGTCCGACAGTAAATCAAAGATAGTTAAACAGGGCCCTGCAGAAAATCAAATGCATTTAAAGAGTGCCCCGAGTAAATCAAATGCATTTAAACAGTGCCCTGCAGTAAATCAAATGCATTTAAACAGTGCCCTACAGTAAATCAAATGCTTTTAAATAGTGCCCGACAAAAACCAAATGCCTTTGAAGTGTCTTACAGTAAATCAGACAAATTTAAACAGTGAAATTAAATGAAAATCGCTTATTGTCATAAGTAGGCTTCAAAGGAAGTTACTGTGAAATGCCCCTCGTCGCCACATTCCGATGCCTGTTTGGGGAGTCGGTACGGGAAATACGGGAAACAGTGCCCTGAAGTAAACCAAATGCATTTCAACAGTGCACAACAAAAAATGTAATGTATTTAAACAGTGGCCGACAGAAAATCAAATGTATTTAAACAGTGCCCTACGGTAAATCAAATGCATTTAAACAGTGCCCTACAGTAAGTCAAATGCATTTAAACAGCGCCATGCAGAAAATCAAATGTATTTAAACAGTGCCCTGCGGTAAGTCAAATGCATTTAAACAGCGCCCTATAGCAAATAAAATTCATTTAAACAGTGCCCTACAGTATATCAATCGCATTTAAACAGTGCCCTCAGTAAATCAATCGCTTTTACAAAGTACCCTCCAGTAAATCAAAAACTCTTAAATAGTGCCCTACAGTTTTTCAATCGCATATAATCCGTGCCTCAAAGTAAATAAATCACATTTAAACAGTTCCATGCAGTGAACCAAATGTTTTTAAACAGTGCTTTATAGTAAATCAAATGCATTTACAGTGCCCTGCAGTAAACCAAATGCATTTCAACTGTGCCCTACAGTAAATTAAATGTGCTTAAGTACTGCCATGCACAACACAAATGCAGTTGAAGAGTGGCCCACACTCAATCAAATGCATTTAGAAAGTGCCCTTCAGTAAACCAAATGCATTTAAACAGCGCGCCAGAGTAAATAAAATGCATGAAAACAGCGGCCTATAATAAACCAAATACGTTTATCCAGTGCACTACAGTAAATCAAATGCATTTATACCGTGCACCACAGTAAATCAAATGTATTTAAAAAGTGCCCGACACTAAAGCAAATGCATTTAAACTGTGCTCTGAAGAAAATCAAATGCATTTAATCAGTGCCCTACAGCAAACCAAACGTATTTAACCAGTGCCCTGATGCAAAATCATTTGGAATTAAATAGTGCCCTACAGTAAATCAAATGCATTTAAACAGTGCCCTACAGTAAATCAAATGCATTTAAACAGTGCCCTCCAGTAAATCAAATGCATTTAAACAGTGCCCCACAGTAAATCAAATGCATTTAAACAGTGCCCTACAGTAAATCAAATACATTTAAACAGTGCCCGACAGTTAACTGAAGGTAATTAAACAGTGCCCGACATTAAATCAAATGTATTTAAACAGTGTACTAGAGTAAATCAAAGGCACTTAAACAGTACTTTACAGTAAACCAAATGCATTTAATCAGTGCCCTACTGTACATCAATCGCATTTAAACAGTGTCCTACAATAAACCAAATGCACTTAAATAGTGCCTACAGTACATCAATCTTATTTGTTCTGGGCCAGGGTTTAGAGATTCCCAAAGTGTATCATGAAGTTCACCTCACGCTCCTGACCCAGAACTTTTAATAGACTGTGGTATGGGGAGCACACGGCCCACTCTACAGGAGTGGTACAGCAGAAATGGAAAATATATTTTAAAAAACAAATCGATGTTTATTCTATGAATTTAAGTTAACCTTTTTAAAACATACAGTGAACTTCTTAGCAACCATTAATTCAACTACAACCCCCAAAGAATACAACACTAAGTAATGCTTACGCTGTCCTTTTAACATCCAGAAGACTTACAAAAAACAGAACCTTTAACAGAAGCACATCTGGTTAACGTCACTCCTGAAAACGTTCATAATTCTGACTTCACCAAATGATCAAGAGATAGACGCTTCATGGCAGAGAGATCAAGAGTACACCCGCTCTGTCTGGCTTCTGCTCCAACACTGAGACTAAACACACCCTGCAGCAAACAGCCTAAAACGATTTTTTCTCGATTGACAGTCACTTTCAACATGAAATTTTACTTAAATGTTTAATGAAATTCACTCATGCCAAGAAATCGCATTATTTCCCTACGTTTGAGGGTATCGGAAACTTCGCAATGAAAGTGACTTGGGTTTTTCCAAATTCACTTTTGGCTAGGTTTATCACCAAACCCGCCTCCTGAAGTCGATCGAATAATTCCATCAGACGTTTCAACTGTTCTTTCCATGTCTGGCGGAAAACTATCAGATCGTCGATGTATACCACACGATTGGGTAATCCTGAAACAACTTTGTTAGTTAACCATTTAAACGTGGTTCGGCGTTTTTCATGCCAAATGGCATAACTTTGAATTGTTATATACCATCTGGAGTCACAAAAGCTGAAATCTCCTTCGCCCTTTCGGATAAAGGTACCTGCCAGTAACCCTTAAGTAAATCCAGTTTGGAAATAAAAGCTGATTGTCCCACTTTCTCAATGCAATTCTCCAAACGTGCGATAGGGTAAGAGCCCGTTCTTGTAACTGCATTAACCTTTCTATTGTCTACACACAACTGTTGGGTGCCGTCTGGTATTGGTATCATCACTATGGGCGAGCTCCATTGGCTGCAACCCACTTCAATTATGCCATTTTAAAGCATAATCACCATCTCTTTGTTAACCTGTGCCAATTTTAAAGGATTAAGTCTACATGGATGTCGTTTGATTGGAACAGCATTTCCCACATCTACATCATGTATAGCCATTTTAGTACTTCCCAATTTATGTCCACAAACTTGCCCATGTGATAACTTTCAGGTCAGTCCGTTTTTCCTCTGGAAGGTAACTCTACAATTTATCCCAATTTTTAAGAACATCCCCGTTTTCCAATATAATTTGAGGTGTGTCAAATTCACAGTCATCTGGATTTGGTTGGTCATTTTGAGTTAGAATCATTAAAACCTTTTTCTCTCCTTCCCTTTCCAAGCACCTTTTAAGCATATTCACATGACACACTCGGTGAGTCTTCCTTTTATCTGGTGTTGTTACCACGCAATTCATTTCACTTAATTTCCTTTCAATCTGATATGGTCCACAAAGCCTAGCTTTTAAAAGTTCACCTCCCACTTGGAACAATACTAAAGCTTGATCTCCACAGGCGAAACTACAAACTTTGGATTTCTTGTCCGCTACCCGTTTCATCGCATTTTGTGCAACTTTTAAATGTTGTCTAGCCAATTGACCTGCTCTATTTAATAGTTCCCTAAAATTTGACACGTAATCCAATAATGTAATTTCTGATTACTCACTCACCAATTTTTCCTTAATCAATTTAAGTGACCCTCATACCTCATGACGAAAGGTTAGTTCAAAAGACTCAATTTGGTTGACTCAGTAATTGCAAACAGTACGAATGGAATTTCTTTCTCAAAATCCTCTCAATAATCGTGACACTAAGCCCTCAACACTGTCTTTAATTTCTGACATCACCTTTCTAATACACCCTGCGATTCTGGGTGGTACGCAGTTGATTTAAATTGTTTTATTCCTAAACTATCCATAACTTCTTTGAATAATCAGGAGGTAAAATTTGACCCTTGATCCGGTTGTATTTCTGTGGGTCGTCTATTGCTAGTAAATAATTTAAGTAATTCCTCCAGAATCTTTTTAGCTGTAATGTTACTGGATCGCCTCCGGAAACCTAGTAGACACCTCCATTATCGCCAAAAGATATTGATTCCAACATTTTGTTTTAGGAAGTTGTCCTACGCAATCAATTAGGACCCTTTACCAACTCCTCATGATACACATGAGTAACCTTTACCAACACAAGTAAATTCTGTAAAGAGATCTGGCACCATTTGATAAATCACCTCTTGATCAGGTGTACAATCTTTTGCAACTCCTTCGCTTCATTTGGGCTTTCCTTTACCATTTAAACAGTGACATAGTAAATCAAATGTTTTTAAACAGGCGCTACAATAAATCAAATGCATTTTAACAGTATCCTACAGTGAACTAAATGCATTTTAAAAATGCCCTGCAGTGAATCAAATGAATTCAAACAGTGCCCTACAGTATACGAAATGCTTTTAAACAGTTTCTGACAGTTAACTAAATGTATTTAAAGAGTGCCCAACACTCAAATGCATATAAGTAGTGCCCTACAGTAAATTAAATTAATTTAAACAGTGCCCTGTTGTAAACCAAATGCGTTTAAATAGTGCGGTGAAGTAAATGAATGCATTTAAACTGTGCCCTACAATAAATCAAACGCATTTTAACAGTGCCCATAGTAAATCAATGCATTTAAACAGTGCCCTACAGGAAATCAAATGCATTAATACAGTGCCCTACAGTAAACCAAATGCATTCAAACAGTGCCCTATAGTCAATCAAATGTATTTAAACAGTGCCCTACAGTCAAACGGACCTTATTTAAACAGAGCCTTACAGTAACACACCAATTAAAAGTGCCCTACTGTAATCGGACTTAAAATGTGCCCGATAATAAATCATGTTTTTAAATATTAAACATGTTTATGTAAAGCGAATTGCTTTGGAGACCTAAAAAACAACTTCCCCGAGGCCAGTATATGCCCTTCCAAAAACTGAACGGGATCCAGCCAAAATAATACTGTTCCATATTTCTATACAGCATATTAATTCTGCTCCATTTTAATATGCAGCCATATTAAAACGGCTCCATATTAATACTGTTCCATATTAACACTCTTCCACATTAATACTGTTCCATATTAATACTGTTCCATATTCGTGCTGCTTCATTTTAAGACCGTTACAAATGAGTACTGTTCCATATTAATGTCCAGCATATAAACATTGTTCCATATTAATACTCGCTCATATTATAACTTTTCCATATTAGTAGTGTTCCATATTAATACTGTTCTATATGATTACTGTTACATATTAATATCCAGCCATGTTAACGCTGTTCCATATTAGTACTGTTCCATATTAATATCTGGCCATTTTAATATCCGGCTATATTAACACTGTTCCATAGTAATACAGTTCCATATTAACATCCAGCCACATTCCATATTAATAATAATTATCTTTGTCACAAGTAGTCTTACATTAACACAACAACGAAGTTACTGTGAAAAGCCCTTCGACGCCACATTCTGGCGCCTGTTCGGGTACACAGAGGGAGAATTCAGAATGTCCAATTCACCTAACAAGCACGTCTTTCTGGCCTTGTGGGAGGAAACCGGAGCACCCGCAGGAAATGCACGCAGACACCGGGAGAACATGCAGGCTCCGCAAAGAGAGTGACCCAAGCTAGGAATAAAATTTGGGACCCTGGAGCTGTGAAGATATGGTTCCATATTAATACTGTTCCATATGAGTACTGTTCCATATTAATATTCAGCCATATTAATACTATTCCATATTAATACGGTTCCAAGTTAATATGCAGCCATATTAATACTGCTCCATATGAATAATGTTCCATATTAATATCCAGCCACATTAATGCTGTTTCATATCAATATGGTTCCATATTAATATGCAGCCAGATTAATACGTTTTTGCTCAATGCCTGCTACCACGCCCCCCACATGGAGGTTGGACATGGCCCGACTTTCCCAGAATGCTTTGTGCAAGAAAATATCACAGGCCACAGATGACTATATTATTAATAACTAGAATGGGGAAGTCCCGCCCTTCACGCTCTGGGAGGCCACGAAGGCTGTGATCAGGAGTGATATCATGGCCAAGAACGCACGTAGAGACAAGGTAGAGAGGGCGGCTAGGCGACAGTTGTGGACTCCATACTGGAGGTAGACAGGCGATACTCTGAGGGCCCGACCAAAGAACTCCTGGCGGAGAGGAAAAAGCTACAAATGGACTTTGATCTGCTCTCCACGAGGGAAGCATTGCAGCAACTCCGCCAGGTACGGGAGACCCTTTACGAACACGGAGATAAATCCAGCCACTGCTGGTTCGCCAGCTGAGAAAGCAGGCAGCCACGGGGGTAATAGCTCAGATTAGAAGCAGCAGACCGAATCCAGTGGCAGAGCCAAAAAATGTCTACGAGGCATTTGAGACCTTCTACCGGGGGCTATTCAACTACAAGCCCTCAGCTTAGGGATGAAACAGTTCATCGATGGACGGGAAACGCCAGTTGTGAGACAGGCTGAAAATGGGACTGGAAGCACCAGTAAAACTGGGAGAAGGATAGCGCAGTGGTGAGCCCTCGTTCCTCATGGTCCCGCCCGCCCCACACATCCCTGTGACGATGGATGTGGCTGTCCTGCAACCCAGTTGTGTGTAGAAGCTGGGATTCGTCTTTCTGGAGCGCAGGAGGTTAGGGGGAATTTAAACAAGTCTTCAACGTCATAAAGATTTTTTTTAAATGATAGAAATGGATAGATCCTCTGCCCCCAATTGCTCGACTGCATAAATCCCACCTTAGTTAGTGTCCCAATCCACCGGACTTTCCACAATACCATATCCAGCTATGCTCAGGAAGAATAATTGTTTTCCTATCCAGCCGACTGTTCTATATTGAAGAAGCTGGTGAACTTTAGAAGGACAATTCTGCCTTCCTATCCACACTGCTGTTCACACATCAGTGCACTACGTCGAGATATACTTTGGACTGACTTTTCTGTGTCATTTTAGGCTCTATTGTTCATAAAAACAGATCAAGCTGAGCTGTACGAGATCTGCGTGTCGCCAGTGCACTCTGCTGAACACATCCAGATATAGTCTGGAGTAATATTTCGCTCTTCCGTTCTAACCTGGTGCTCCAACGGACACATGCACCTGCCCTGCAGCCGAACATGTATGTGTTTCATTTCCCAACCACTGTCCACACCCACTGACCCAAGCTGTACTTCAGAAGCCAATCTGCCTGTGCCATTCGCCTTGGATTGTTTCGAAATCCCACGTCAGGCTCGAATGCAGGTTACGATTCTTTATAGAATCATAGAATCCCTACAGAGCGGAAGGCGGGTCATTCGGCCCAACGAGTCTGCACCAGCCCTTAGAAAGAGCAACCTATTTAAGCCCACACCGCCACCCTATCCACATTCTCCAACCCAAACTAACCTAAAGGGCAATTTAGCACGGCGAATCCACCTGACTTGCACATATTTGGACTGTAGGAGGAAAACAGAGAACCCAGAGGAAACCGTGTCAGAGAAAGTGCAAACTCCACATGGACAGACATCCGAGGCTGGAATTGAACCTAGGTTGCTGGCGCTCTGAGGCAAGCGTGCAAACTACTGTGACACCGGATTGCAGCCTCCTGGACTCTGCACTGCACAGATTCACCGTGTAAGACAATCTCTGGGGTCTCTGACAGCCTCTTTTTTGTTTTACAATGAAATACACAGTTCTTAAAATTTAGAGTAGTCAATTATTTTTCCAATTTATGGTGGCTAATCCACCTACCTCTCACATCTTTGAGTTGTGGGGTGAGACTCACGCAGAACCGGGGAGAAAGTGCAAACTCCAGGCGGCCAGTGACCCGGGGCCGGGGTCGCAATGTGGACTGGGAACTTAAGGAAATTAGGAGAGCAAAAACGGTACATGAAAGGATACAGGCAGGTAAAATGAACGAACGTCCTAAGTAATTTTACCAGCTCATTAAGGGTAAAAGGATAACTCGGGAAATAGCCGGAAAACATGGGCTATCGCTTCTCGGCCTTTTGGTTCAGATCAAGTGTAGCATCTGTTCTTTCAGTTTAATATCTGGAATGTCCCCTTCGGGGGACCGAATATTAAATTGATTTTTGGGACACGGAGATGGTTCAGGGGCTTTCTTGCTCCGCTCCAGGCATCAACCTGGTCTTGCAATGTTTCCAGGAATGGTGCCTTCACCCCGCTTTGGGCACAAATAGTGCAAAAGCAGAAAATGGCGCAAAACCTGGCTTCCCCTCTTCTGTCTTGCCCAGTTGTCTCATCCTGACCAATTAAAAAATTTTCAGGCTCCAGAGCATTGCTAGCTTTTCTGCTGGCGGGCGCTTCGCGCACTAATGTCGTGAGCCTATGGGCTCGCGGAATTGCGGCAGCCAGGCTCCGTTTTCAGCTGATATGCCAAACAGATTTCCTGCTGCTTTTTACAGGCCACTCACTCTCACCCTCGGATGCCGACTTGCCTTCTCCTCACTTCAAAAAGCGACACCTTTCAGCCAGCGCACTTAGCGCCGACACCTCATCCGATGAGGGAAAACAGGACAAGAATCGGCCTCAAATAAAGAGGCAAAGCACCAACGTGGAACGGGAGGCACAGATCCCCCAGACCACCGACCGGGAAGAAAACAAGGTCACAGACCAACCCCCGATAGCAACGAGCAGCAACAACCCAGGTGAAGACCGGCCTGCAACCCCAACACCTACTGACTGCCACGACGAACCCCAGGGCTACACCACCCCCCCCAATGCATCTGCATCAAAATCACGGGGCCAGTACGGACCAGAACAGCTTTCTCAGCCCTGCAACTGTGCTAAAGTTTGCGAGCACCACCGGCATGCTGGGGAACATCGAACAGCTGGAACAGCCAACTGTATAGACTCTGGACTCTTGAGACTGGTAAATCTACCTTTTTATAATGGGTTTAAAATTTGCATCCATAAATGTGCGAAGCATCAAAGATACTTCGCGGTGTGTAGCCACACTCAACTATTTGGCAAATGTAAAAGCTGACCTACTGTTCCTGCAGGAGTGCGGAATTCCGCACATCAGCAACTACAGGCGCTGGTCGAGCTGGTGGTCCCACGGGCCATCCATCTGGTCAGGAGGAAACGACTGCCGCTCCTCTGGCCTGGGTATTCTGCTGCGGGGAGGCAACTTCACCATCTCCGACGTTAAGGAGGTGGTGGGCGGGCGCCTCCTCGTAGCAGACGTGAAATACAAAAACACCCCTCTCAGACTTATTAATGTGTACGCCCCGGCCGTAAAAAGTGAACGGCTGGCAGTCCTTCAGCAACTCCCACTGCTGTTGGCCACCTCCAAGCCGGTCATCCTGGGTGGTGACTTCAACTGTACCATCGATGCGGCTGGACGATCCAGCAGAGCCGACAGCAAACTAGACGCTACGTCCAGACTCCTGATGGAAACGGTAAAAGACGCCAAGCTGCTCGACGTCTGCAGCAACCCTGCAGACGGCGCGCAGCGTAGATACACATGGTCACGGCCAGACGGGTCCGTCCGCTCCAGGATAGACTTCTTTTTTGTGTCCCGAGCTTTCACGGTCAGGTCCACCGACGTAACGCCGGTGTTCTTCTCTGACCACTGCCTCCTACTGGCCGACTGCCACCTGCAGGAACACCAAGGTGTAGGCAGGGGGACGTGGAAGCTAAATGTAAAACTGCTGACCCCTGAGAACATCGAGGAACTCAGGAGGGATTACAATGGTTGGAGAACCGTGAAACCCCTCTTTGAGGCCCCACATCTCTGGTGGGAAGCAATCAAGGGGAATATCAAGAGGTTTTTCATCCTCAAGGGCGTTCAAAAGGTAAGAGAGAGACGAGGGGTCATGTCCAGGCTCCAGAAAAGTATGCAAAATTTGCTCCAGCTGCAGTCGATGGGGGTGGATGTCAAGGAGGATCTCCAAGAGGTGAAGAGCCAGCAAGCCTCGCTCTACACCTCGGAGGCCTCCAAGGTTATCTTCCGTTCCAGAGTCCGCTCCGTGGAGCAGGACGAAAAGTGCTCACGCTTCTTCCTCCAAAAGGTGCACAGAGAGACCTCTGTGATCAGCAGCCTGAAGGAAGAAGATGGCTCTGAAAAGTCATCGCATTCTGACATCCTGAGGATCAGCCAATCCTTTTATGCCGGACTGTATGACCTGAAGCCAACAGATAGCACTGTTTCCCAGACTTTCCTGTCGACTATCACGGAGGTCATAGGCGACAGCGAGCTGGAAAACCTGGACAAACCACTAACTCTGGACGAGCTGACAAAGGCCGCCAAGTCCTTCGAGACGAGTAAAACGCCCGGAAGCGACGGCTTACCGGTTGAGTTGTATTCGGCTCTGTGGGACTGGATGGGCCCAGACCTGCTGGAAGTGTACGAGAGTATGCTTCTGGAAGGCAGCATGTCAGAGTCCATGAGGAAAGGCATCATCACCCTCATCTACAAGCAGAAGGGGGAAAGGGAAGAAATTCGAAATTGGCGACCCATTTCACTGTTGAATGTGGACTACAAAATTCTAGCCAAGGTCATCGCCAATCGGGTCATCTCTGCTCTGGAGTCGGTGATCCACCCTGACCAGACCTGTGCTGTACCCGGCAGGAAGATCTCTGATAGCCTCGCGCTACTCAGGGATACGATCGCCTACGTGCAGGAGAGGGGGGTGGACACTTGCCTCATCAGCCTTGACCAGTAGAAAGCTTTTGACAGAATATCGCACACCTACATGATGGATGTGCTCTCCAAAATGGGGTTTGGGGAGGGAATTCGCAATTGGATCAAACTGCTCTACACAAACATCTATAGCGCAGTCTCAATCAATGGGTGGGAATCAGAAAAGTTCCAGATCAAATCTGGAGTCAGGCAGGGCTGCCCTCTCTCCTGTGCCCTTTTTGTGTGCTGCATAGAACCTTTTGCCGAGTCCATCAGGAGGGGTCCGGGCATAAGAGGAGTGACGATCCCAGGCAGTGGAGGCATGCAAGTCAAGGCCTCCATGTACATGGACGACGTTGACGTCTTCTGCTCGGATCCTGCGCAGACTCTTGACCACTTGCGACCAGTTTGAACTGGCCTCGGGAGCCAAGGTAAACCGGGGCAAGAGCGAGGCCATGTTCTTTGGGAACTGGGCCGACCGGTCCTTTGTCCCCTTCACTGTCAGGTCAGATTACCTGAAGGTGCTGGGGATATGGTTCGGAGCTGCTGGGGCGTGCACCAAAAACTGGGAGGAGCGCATAGGAAAGGTAAGACAGAAACTGGGCTGGTGGGAGCAACGCTCCCTCTCCATTGCGGGCAAAACCCTGGTCATCAGGTGTGAGGTACTCTCGGTGCTACTGTACGTGGCGCAGGTCTGGCCCATAACCCGACCCTACGCCACAGCAGTCACCCGGGCCATCTTCAAATTTATCTGGCGATCCAACGTGGACCGTGTCCGAAGGGACACCATGTACAAACCTCTGGAGAAGGGAGGGCGGAACGTACCAACGCCTCCCTCATCCTGTTGGCCACCTTTGTGTCCAGCTGCATCAAGCTGTGCGTGGACCCCCAGTATGCAAACACCAAGTGTCACTACATACTGAGGTTCTACCTGTCCCCGGTGTTACGAAGGATGGGCCTGGCCTCATTGCCGCGGAACGCTCCAAGTAGTTGGACCGTACCGTACCACCTGTCCTTCGTGGAAAAGTTTTTGAAGAAAAACACCTTTGACCACAAGGCAATGAAGCAGTGGTCAGCACGTAATGTCCTCGAGGCCCTCAGGGAAAAGGAGACCGTGGAGGACGTTGGATAGTTCCCTGAGCAGACTGCCAGAGTCATCTGGCAGAACGCCTTATCACCAGAACTTTCAAACAAGCACCAAGACCTAGCTTGGCTGGTGGTGAGAAGGGCCCTCCCTGTCAGATTCTTCATGCACACCCGAAGGCTCTGCACCAATGCACGCTGCCCTCGGAGTGGCTGTGGGGGAAATGAGACGGTCACACACCTCCTTGTGGAATGTGCCTTTGCAAAGAAGGTCTGGAGAGAGATGCAGTGGTATTTGTCAAGGTTTATCCCGAGCAGCTCTGTGACACAGGACTCTGTGCTCTACGGACTGTTTCCAGGGACACACACCGAGACAAATGTCAACTGCTGCTGGAAGGTCATCAACTCGGTAAAAGACGCCCCTTGGTCTGCCCGAAACTTGCTGATCTTCCAGTGCAAAGAATTGTCCTCGACCGAGTGTTGCAGACTGGCACATTCCAAGGTCCAGGACTACGTGCTGAGGGACGCACTCAAGCTTGGGGCAGCTGCCGCCAAGGCGCAATGGGGAAAGACCACAGTGTAAAGTCTTTCCAGCAAATGTACACCGAGGGGCGCGTAACAGTGTAAAGCCCCTCGGTCGGGGCAACCAACACTCCAATGTATAAAACAAACATGACACTGTAAATTTTTAAGAAGGAATTGTAATGTAAAGAGTGATATGTGTACGACAATATCAAAATTGAATGAAAGTCAAGGCAACATGTAACCCTGCCGGAAATGTACAGTCAAGACAATTTGAAATGTTTCTGTAATGCTCATGATAAATTTTTATGAATAAAGTATATTTTTTTGAAAAAAAAAAAAATAAAAAATCTGTTCTTATTAGTTTAATATCTGATACGTCCTCAATCTGGGGACCGAATATTAAATTGATGTTTAGGACTCGGAGATGGTTCAGGGGCTTGCTCCTTCCGCTCCACGCACAGATTTCCTGCTGCTTTTTACAGGCCACTCACCCTCACCCTCGGATGCCGACTTGCCTTCTCCTCACTTCAGTTACCACATCCCTTCATCCTGCACAACGGGGAAGTGTGGCGACAGACTGAACGGCATCCTCTTTGGATGCAGGTATACCTTCACGGCGTCTCTTTTCATTCTCCTGACTCCACGACCAACACGCCAGGGTGGAGCTCAGGGAGACTAGACATTGCCCTCTGTTGGATTCCGCCAGTACTTGCTGCTTGCACTGATTGCCCTTTGTTCGGCAAAGGTGGAGATTTCTTCGACTCCTTCCGTTGACTGCCACTGGGCCTTCACAGCGTCTCCATTTCATCTGGTGACGACAGGGGACGGCTTGCCAGACGATGTCTTCCTGTTGTGTTTTACTGGTTCTGCATGCACAGACTCCACCGTGCTTGGCCAAGCTGGAGGTCTCTTGACCAACAGTGACTGTAGACTAAAAGTTCCAAAGCACAGTTGAGCGCAGCAAGGTGCACCTGAATGTCGGTGGACGAGGAGGACAAAAGCCATAGCCGGAATATATGGGCTATCGCTTCTCGGCCTCTTGGCTAAGATCAAGTGCAGTCTCATTTGATCGAGGGAAGCTGAGGATTTCGATTACGATTGTGGGTTGGAAAGCTCTGAGGGATTGAAGTCGTCAAAGAGAAAACGTTTGGAGCTTGGCTGCTATTGGTGGATCTACATGCTGGCCTAAACTTCGGGTTTAGGCCCAACGCCGATACAGTTTCACACCCAACGGACGAGATATGGATGCAGCTGCATCCCGACCACCAGGCTGGGGAGTGCGAAACACTGTCCCAGTCACAGTAAAGACAACGGAAGGAGAGTCACCTTTGGATCGGATACTCTTCGTGAAGCGGGTGCTGCTCCAGTGTTGTGGGCTTAAAGCAACAGAAATCTTCTGCTTGCAAAACTTCCCCAAGAATGGTTTCTTTGATGTCACCTTCAAGAGCGTCGCAGCGTGCATCAAATTCTTGAATGTCTTCAAGGAAAAAGGTAACCAGAGTTCCCTGTCGATCCTGACTGCGGAGCCTCTGTTTACGCTCCCGGCGCAGCGAAATCGGGTTGTTGCACTGCACACGTACAACCCCACGTCCCTGTGTCTGATGTGCTCACGGTCCTCGCCATGTACGCTGAGCTGAAAAGTGACAGCGTGCAAGTGAAAGACACCTTCGGCATCTGGACAAGTGAGCACCAGGTCAAGGTGACCCTAAGAACGGACAGCAACGGAGCCATCCTGCATCCCCCCTCCAGTTTCGCTATTGGTGTAAATCGTGGCTACCTCTACTACGTGGGACAGCCACGAGTATGCCACACCTGTGGCAAAACGGGGCATGTTGCCGCAAACTGCAGTGTGACCTTCTGCAAGAACTGCAGGCAGGAGGGACACATGACTAAGGACTGCAAGGAAGACAAGTGCTGCAACCTGTGTGGGGAGGCCGGCCATCTTTACAGGGCCTGCCCGAAAAGCGGGGCGACATACGCACAGATCATCAGCAGCGGAGTTAAAAAGGCGACCAGAGAGGAGGTGCATACACCCTCCACCGAAAAAGACACCACGGCACAGAATGCGGAAAGCAACAGAAGGGCCCCCAACAAAAAGAGGAGGCCCCAGCACTCCCTGACAACCCAGCCCCAGCCCCATCTGATGAGGAACACTCAATGGAAGAGGAAGAGGACGGCACAAAGAATAAAGAGCCCTGGGAAACAGTGAACAGGGACAAACGAAAGAGGAAACAAAAAAACAAACTGAAGAACCCCCCGAGGGGTAGTGGCAAAAAGAGACACCTTTCAGCCGGCGCACTTAGCGCCGACACCTCATCCGATGAGGGAAAACAGGACAAGAATCGACCGCAAATAAAGAGGCAAAGCACCAACGTGGAACGGAAGGCACAGACCCCCCAGACCACCGACCGGGAAGAAAACAAGGTCACAGACCAACCCCCGATAGCAACGAGCAGCAACAACCCAGGTGAAGACCGGCCTGCAACCCCAACACCTACTGACTGCCACGACGAACGCCAGGGCTACACCACCCCCCCAATGCATCTGCATCAAAATCACGGGGCCAGTACGGACCAGAACAGTTTTCCCAGCCCTGCAACTGTGCTAAAGTTTGCGAGCACCACCGGCATGCTGGGGAACATTCAACAGCTGGAACAGCCAACTGTATAGACTCTGCACTCTTGAGACTGGTAAATCTACCTTTTTATAATGGGTTTAAAAATTGCATCCATAAATGTGCGAAGCATCAAAGATACTTCGCGGTGTGTAGCCACACTCAACTATTTGGCAAATGTAAAAGCTGACCTACTGTTCCTGCAGGAGTGCGGAATTCCGCACCTCAGCAACTACAGGCGCTGGTCGAGCTGGTGGTTCCACGGGCCATCCATCTGGTCAGGAGGAAACGACTGCCGCTCCTCCGGCCTGGGTATTCTGCTGCGGGGAGGCAACTTCACCATCTCCGACGTTAAGGAGGTGGTGGGCGGGCGCCTCCTCGTAGCAGACGTGAAATACAAAAACACCCCTCTCAGACTTATTAATGTGTACGCCCCGGCCGTAAAATGTGAGCGGCTGGCAGTCCTTCAGCAACTCCCACTGCTGTTGGCCACCTCCAAGCCGGTCATCCTGGGTGGTGACTTCAACTGCATCATCGATGCGGCTGGACGATCCAGCAAAGCCGACAGCAAACTAGACGCTACATCCAGACTCCTGATGGAAACGGTAAAAGACGCCAAGCTGCTCGACATCTGCAGCAACCCTGCAGACGGAGCGCGGCGTAGATACACATGGTCACGGCCAGACGGGTCCGTCCGCTCCAGGATAGACTTCTTTTTTGTGTCCCGAGCTTTCACGGTCATGTCCACCGACGTAACGCCGGTGTTCTTCTCTGACCACTGCCTCCTACTGGCCGACTGCCACCTGCAGGAAGACCAGGTGGTAGGCAGGGGGACATGGAAGCTAAATGTAAAACTGCTGACCCCTGAGAACATCGAGAAACTCAGGAGGGATTACAAAGGTTGGAGAACCGTGAAACCCCTCTTTGAGGCCCCACATCTCTGGTGGGAAGCAATCAAGGGGAATATCAAGAGGTTTTTCATCCTCAAGGGCGTTCGAAAGGTGAGAGAGAGACGAGGGGTCATGTCCAGGCTCCAAAAAAGTATGCAAAATTTGCTCCAGCTGCAGTCGATGGGGGTGGATGTCAAGGAGGATCTCCAAGAGGTGAAGAGCCAGCAAGCCTCGCTCTACACCTCGGAGGCCTCCAAGGTTATCTTCCGTTCCAGAGTCCGCTCCGTGGAGCAGGATGAAAAGTGCTCACGCTTCTTCTTCCAAAATGTGCACAGAGAGACATCTGTGATCAGCAGCTTGAAGAAAGAAGATGGCCCTGAAAAGTCATCGCAGTCTGACATCCTGAGGATCAGCCAATCCTTTTATGCCGGACTGTATGACCTGAAGCCAACAGATAGCACTGTTTCCCAGACCTTCCTGTCGACTATCACGGAGGTCATAGGCGACAGCGAGCTGGAAAACCTGGACAAACCACTAACTCTGGACGAGTTGACAAAGGCCGCCAAGTCCTCCGAGACGAGTAAAACTCCCGGAAGCGACGGCTTACCGGTTGAGTTGTATTCGGCTCTGTGGGACTGGATGGGCCCAGACCTGCTGGAAGTGTACGAGAGTATGCTTCTGGAAAGCAGAATGAAGAGTCCATGAGGAAAGGCATCATCACCCTCATCTACAAGCAGAAGGGGAAAGGGAAGAAATATGAAATTGGCGACCCATTTCACTGTTGAATGTGGACTACAAAATTCTAGCCAAGGTCATCGCCAATCGGGTCAGGTCTGCTCTGGAGTCGGTGATCCACCCTTACCAGACCTGTGCTGTAACCGGCAGGAAGATCTCTGATTGCCTCGCGCTACTCAGGGATACGATCGCCTACGTGCAGGACAGGGGGGTGGACACTTGCCTCATCAGCCTTGAAACAGATGAAGGCTTTTGACAGAATATCGCACACCTACATGATGGATTTGCTCTCCAAAATGGGGTTTGGGGAGGGAATTCGCAATTGGATCATACTGCTCGACACAACCATCTATAGCGCAGTCTCAATCAATGGGTGGGAATCAGAACAGTTCCAGATCAAATCCGGAGTCAGGCAGGGCTGCCCTCTCTCCTCTGCCCTTTTTGTGTGCTGCATAGTACCCTTTGCCGAGTCCATCAGGAGGGATCCGGGCATAAGAGGAGTGACGATCCCAGGCAGTGGAGGCATGCATGTCAAGGCCTCCTCGTACATGGACGACGTTGCCGTCTTCTGCTCGGATCCTGCGTCTGTACGCAGGCTCTTGACCACCTGCGACCAGTTTGAACTGGCCTCGGGAGCCAAGGTAAACCGTGGCAAGAGCGAGGCCAAGTTCTTTGGGAACTGGACCGAACTGTCCTTTGTCTCCTTCACTGTCAGGTCAGATTACCTGAAGGTGCTGGGGATATGGTTCGGAGCTGCTGGGCCGTGCTCCAAAACCTGGGAGGAGCGCATACAAAGGGCAAGGCAGAAACTGGGCTGGTGGGAGCAACGCTCCCTCTTCATTGCGGGCAAAACCATGGTCATCAGGTGTGAGGTACTCTCGGTGCTATGCACGTGGCGAAGGTCTGGCCCATAACTCGACCCTACGCCGCAGCAGTCAACCGGGCCATCTTCAAATTTATCTGGCGATCCAAGATGGACCGTGTCCGAAGGGACACCATGTACAAACCTCTGGAGAAGGGAGGGCAGAACGTACCCAACGCCTCCCTCATCCTGTTGGCCACCTTTGTGTCCAGCTGCATCAAGCTGTGCGTGGAACCCCAGGATGCAAACAGCAAGTGTCACTACATACAGAGGTTCTACCTGTCCCCGGTGTTACGAAGGATGGGCCTGGCCTCATTGCCGCGGAACGCTCCAAGTAGTTGGGCCGTACCGTACCACCTGTCCTTCGTGGAAAAGTTTTGGAAGAAAAACACCTTTGACCACAAGGCAATGAAGCAGAGGTCAGAACGTACTGTCCTCGAGGCCCTCAGGGAAAAGGAGACCGTGGAGGACGTTGGATGGTTCCCTGAGCAGACTGCCAGAGTCATCTCGCAGAACGCCTCATCACCAGAACTTTCAAACAAGCACCAAGACCTAGCTTGGCTGGTGGTGAGAAGGGCCCTCCCTGTCAGATTCTTCATGCACACCCGAAAGCTCTGCACCAATGCACGCTGCCCTCGGAGTGACTGTGGGGGAAATGAGACGGTCACACACCTCCTTGTGGAATGTGCCTTTGCAAAGAAGGTCTGGAGAGAGATGCAGTGATATTTGTCAAGGTTCAGCCCGAACTGCTCTGTGACACAAGACTCTGTGCTCTACGGACTGTTTCCAGGGACACACACCGAGACAAATATCAACTGCTGCTGGAAGGTCATCAACTCGGTAAAAGACGCTCTTTGGTCTGCCCGAAACTTGCTGATCTTCCAGTGCAAAGAATTGTCCTCGACCGAGTGTCGCAGACTGGCACATTCCAAGGTCCAGGACTACGTGCTGAGTGACGCACTCAAGCTTGGGGCAGATGCCGCCAAGGCGCAATGGGGAAAGACCACTGTGTAAGGTCTTTCCAGCAAATGTACACCGAGGGGCGGGTAACAGTGTAAAGCCCCTCGGTCTGGGCAACCAACACTCCAATGTACAAAAACAAACATGCCACTGTAAATATTTAAGAAGGAATTGTAATGTAAAGAGTGATATGTGTATAATATTATCAAAATTGAATGGAAGAAAGTCAAGGCAATGTGTAGCTCTGACGGAAATGTACAGTCAAGACAATTCGATATGCTTTGTAATGCTTATGATAAATCTTATTAATAAAGTATATATTTTTGAATAACATTTTAAAAAAAAATCTGTTCTTATCAGTTTAATATCTGATGTGTCCCCTATCTGGGGACCGAAAATTAAATAGATTTTTGGGACTCGGAGATGGTTCAGGGGCTTGCTCCTTCCGCTCCACGCATCGACCTGGTCTTGCCATGCTTCCAGGAATCGTGCGTTCACCCCGCTTTGAAGCGCAAATGGTGTGAAAACAGAAAATGGCGCAAACACTGCCTTCCCCTTTTCTGTCTTGTCCAGTTGTCTCATCCTGACCTATTTAAGGCCTTTCAGGCTCCAAAGCATTGCTAGCTTTTCTGCTGGCGGGAGCTTCGTGCACTAATGTTGCGAGCCGATGGACTCGCGGACTTGCGGCAGCCAGGCTCCGTTTTCAGCTGATATGCCACACAGATTTC
Source organism: Scyliorhinus torazame (assembly GCF_047496885.1). Classification (NCBI taxonomy): domain Eukaryota; kingdom Metazoa; phylum Chordata; class Chondrichthyes; order Carcharhiniformes; family Scyliorhinidae; genus Scyliorhinus; species Scyliorhinus torazame. The sequence continues at coordinate 32,624,511 of NC_092726.1, forward strand.
CTGCTGCTTTTTACAGGCCACTCACACTCACCCCCGGATGCCGACTTGCCTTCTCCTCACTTCAGTTACCACATCCCTTCATCCTGCACAACAGGGAAGTGTGGCGACAGACTGAACGGCATCCTGATTTGGATGTAGGTATACCTTCACGGCGTCTCTTTTCGTTCTCCTGACTCCACGACCAACACGCCAGGGTGGAGCTCAGGGAGACTAGACATTGCCCCCTGTTGGATTCCGCCAGTACTTGCTGCTTGCACGGATTGCCCTTTGTTCGGCAAAGGTGGAGGTTTCTTCGACTCCCTGCGTTGGGTGTCACTGGGCCTTCACAGCGTCTCCATTTCTTCTGGTGACGACAGTGGAAGGTGTGCCAGACGATGTCTCCCTGTTGTGTTTTACTGGTTCTGCATGCACAGAGTCCACAGTGCTCGGCCAAGCTGGAGATCTCTTGCCAACCGTGACCGTAGACTTAAGGTTCCAAAGCACAGTCGAGCGCAGCAAGGTGCACCTGAATATCGGTGGGCAAGGAGGACAAGAGCCATAGCCGGGAAATATGGGTTATCGCTTCTCGGCCTTTTGGCTATGATCAACTGTATATTGGATCAAGAGAAGTTGAGGATTGCGATGTCGATCGTGGATTGGAGAACACGGAGGGATTGAAGTCTTCGAAGAGGAAACGTTTAGAATTTGGCTGCTATTGGGGGATCTACATGCTGGGCTAAGCCTCTAGTTTAGGCCTAATGCCGATACAGTGTAGACTCAACGTATGAGCTATGGCTGCAGCTGCATCCCGACCACCAGGCTGGGGTGTGCGAAACTGTCCGAATCACAGCGAAGAAGGTAGAAGAGGAGTCACCTGTGGACCGAAACTTCTTCGTGAAGAGGGTGCTGCTCGAGCGCTGCGGGTTTCAAGCAACAGATATCTTCTGCTTGCAAAACCTCCCCAACAATGGATATTTTGATGTCACCTTCAAGAGTGTTGCAGCATGCATCAAATTCTTGAACGTCTTTAAAGAAAAGGGCAACCTGAGTCCCCTGTCGATCCTGACTGTGGAGCCTCTGTTTACGCTCCGTCGCAGAAAAACCGGGTTGTTACACTGCACACGTACAACCGCCACGTCCCCGTGTCTGATGTGCTCACGTTCCTCGCCAGGAACGCTGAGCTGAAAAGTGACAGCGTGCAACTGATGGACACCTTCGGCATCTGGACAAGTGAGCACCAGATCAAAGTGACTCTGAGAACAGAGGGCAGCGGAACCATCCTGCATCCCCCCTCCAGTTTCGCCATTGGAGGAAATCGTGGCTACCTCTACTATGTGGGACAGCCACGAGTATGCCGCACCTGTGGCAAAACGGGACATGTTGCCGCCAACTGCAATGTCACCTTCTGCAACAACTGCAAGCAGGAGGGACACATGACTAAGGATTGCAAGGAAGACAAGTGCTGCAACCTGTGTGGGGAGGCCGGCCATCTGTACAGGGCCTGCCCGGAACGCGGGGCAACGTACGCACAAATCATCAGCAGCGGAGTCAAAAAGGCGACCTCAGAGAAGGTTGATGCCACCTTCATCGACAAAGACACCACAGCACAGAATGTGTAAAAGCACCAGAAGGGCCCTCAACAAAAAGGGGAGGCCCCAGCACGCACTGACAACACAACCCCAACCTCATCTGACGAGGAACATTCAATGGAAGAGGATGGAACGAAGATTCAAGAGGAATAAAAGGTGAACCACATTAAACCAGCTGTACCGCTCCGTGGAAATCTCAGAGACAACCCCAGACAATGAGGCTCTGAGATGAATGTGTGTTTAAAAGGTGCGGGATGCAGAATGTGCCGGTGAAAAGGCGGCTGCACCTTTCCTCTGTGTCTGTCAATGAATTAAAGACACAAATCCCTCTCTGTCTCAAACCTCTGTCAGTGTGGCTGATTCAACTGCTTCAAGGCTGCCGCCTGCTGGTGGTTCACAGCCGCTGCAGGCGCTGCTCTGCGGCCAGAGAGACGTCGGCGGCTGTTTCCCGTCCCGGCCGCCAGAGGGCGTGGGTCACTCTCCCAGATGCCGATGCTGCTTCCGCTCCTCCCAGTATCACCTCCTGTCCGCAGCCCGGCCCGGCCGCTGCTTGTTGGCGGAACATCCGGGTCCCGGTGTTGGGCGGGGCATCCGCCATGTTGCCGTGACGTCGCTGCGACCTCCTCCTCTCCACCCACCGGTTATTTCAGAGATAAGAGGAAGAAGCGGCTGTTGGGAAACGGGGGAGTTGACTTAAATTCAGAGCCGCCCCCAGGAAATGAATTAAAATCAAATCAACAGGTCATTTCATAACCCAGTGACGGCTGCGGGACTGCGCATGCGCCGCCGCATCCCCCAGAGTGCGGCCAGAGGAGCCCAGGTTTTAAAAATAAATCAAATTGTCAAAAACAGATCAAAACTGGAATCGAAGCTTCAGAACCGAGAAGGAAGAGGAATTCAGACGGGAGAGGATGCGAGTAATTATAATCATCAGATGCAAATTAAATATTCAAACATGCGCCTGTGCTCATGTGCGGAGGGGCTTTCCCCCAGAGGACAGCGCGCGGGGCATCACCTCAATGAAGCCGTTTCCCCTGGCAACTCAAGATTGCCGCCGGCCGTCTCCCATGGCAACCCAAAATGGCGCCGGCCGCCACACCGAGCAACTCAAGCTGGCCGCCATCCGCAGGCTGTGGTTGTGGCGCAGGCGCAGTAGCGACTCCTGAAGCCCATTGTCCAGATTGAATGTGATTGGATGGAGCAGGAGATGGTCAACAATTCCCTAAGGCAGAGACTGGCCAATGGCAGCATCTTTATTGACAAAACCAGTTCACATTGACTGAGCTTCAGCTCAATCTCAACGATGGCCGTTGACCAGCTCCACATTGAAACCACCGCGCCATCCACGGTGAAAAGTCCTTCTTACAAAGTAGACGTCTATCCTGAGATTGGACATTGCCCGTGACCCACAATATAACAGAAATTCCAAACTCAAATCACAAGCAATGTGACAAAGGGCCACCCAGGCACAACACCAGAGTTTGGTTTGACCAACACCAATGTGTGTTTGATTCTGGTGGCACGCACTCCGACCTGGTGTGGGATCATTCTGAGGCAGAGAGACATCAGGATAACATCAGACGAAACATTGTGCCTTTTAATCTCTCTCCCTCTGACAGTCCCCGAGCAGGTATAACACGGCCATTAGACAGCCGTTCAGGTTGGGTGGATTGGCCATGAAAAACTGCCCGTTAATGTCCAAGTGTGTGCAGGTTAGGTTACTGGGTTATTGGGGTCGAGGGGGGTGGGCGGAGGAGTGGAACTCGGTACAGTACACTTTCGGAGGGTTGGCGTAGACTCAATGGGCCAAATGGCTTCCTTCTGTAATTGGAGTCATAAAATCATACAGCACAGAAAGGGCCATTCGGCCCATTGCGCTTGTGCGGGTCATAAATGAACAACTAACCATTCTAATGCCGTTTTCCAGGACTTGGCCCATAGCCTTCTATGCCGTGTAGGAATTCCATGTGATTCCATAAAATGTGCTCTTGATATCCATGATGGATTCTACTTCCACTTCAATGTCAGGCAGTATATTCAGGACAATAGTCACTGACTACAATAATACAATTCCTCAGTCACCTCTGTCGCAAAACTATCGACAACCGCTTCATCAGTGACCTTCCCTCCATCATAAGATCGCTGATAATTGCACAATCTTCAGCACCATACACAACTCCTCAGACAATGAAATGGAAAATGTGATCATACGAAGCAGGTCAGGCAGCATCTATGGAGATACAAACAAATTACTTGAGTTATATGACACAGGAGTGCATCAGAAGCTCAGCAGATTGATTCTTGGGAGGGAAGATTGTCGCCTTGGAGAGATTGCGTTGACAGCACCTGCATTCACTAGAATTGAGAAGAATGGGAGGGAATCGAATTGAACCGTATAAAAAACTGACAGTGCTAGAGAGGCTGGATGCAGGGATGTTCGTTATTCTGGTTGGGGGCTGGGGAAGAAGAAGGTGTCACTGCAAATTGTTTCCATTCAAATAGTCACCCAAAGCCCTCTTGAGTGCCTCGATTCAAACCTTCCACCAATGTGCCAAGGGCAGCATGGTAGCCTTGTGGATAGCACAATTGCTTCACAGCTCCAGGGTCCCAGGTTCGATTCCAGCTTGGGTCCCTGTCTGTGCGGAGTCTGCACATCCTCCCTGTGTGTGCGTGGGTTTCCTCCGGGTGCTCCGGTTTCCTCCCACAGTCCAAAGATGTGCAGGTTAGGTGGATTGGCTATGATAAATTGCCCTTAATGTCCAAAATTGCCCTTAGTGTTGGGTGGGGTTACTGGGTTATGGGGATAGGGTGGTGTTGTTGACCTTGGGTAGGGTGCTCTTTCCAAGAGCCGGTGCACACTCGATGGGCCGAATGGCCTCCTTCTACACTGTAAATTCTACGAAAGCAAATTATTTTACTCCCATCATTCAAAGCTGATCCATTGTCCATCAAAAAAATCAATTGCTTCAACAAATGTACGGAAATATGATATCCTTTTGCGCTATTCATGACCATATTGTTGTGGGTGAGGCGTTTTTAGAACCCGAAAATCTATCATGGAGTTCAACCAACCTCTCCCTTTAATGGATTTGTTGCTTTTCCTAGCACACGGCTTTTTCCCGAGGTGTAGGATTGCAATTATGGATACGTGGGTTTTTAAACACAAAACACTTTTATTCCATGAACTCAACTTAACATCTTAAATAAACATTGGATCTCTTAACACCCTTTTCTTCAAAGATAACTCAGAAAATATTGCAACAGTAAATAATTCCTAAAAATGTTCCTTCGAACTTCCAAAAGACTTAACACCTTCAAACAAAATCACATCAGGTTGAAGGCTTTACTTTAAATCACCCAAAATGATCCACGGATAGTCTTTCATGGCAGAGACCCAGCTCACTGTAAAGCACAGAAACACACACGCTGCTTTTTAAAACTGCAGCTCTCTGGAAACTCCGAGACACAGACACGCTCTTTTTCCAACTGCAAAACAAAACTGCAAAATGGCTGACCTGACCTCAGCTCCACCCACTCTCTGACATCACTGTTTTCTTAAAGGTACATTGCTTCAACATCCATGTCTTAAAGGTACTCTCACATGACAATGTCCTGTGCTTCTATGTTACACCGATATTGTATTTTGATCAGATCACTGGGGTTGTGTTATCTGGTCGAAGGTTTTTCCAGAAGGAAATCCGGTGGAGGAGAGGTTGCGACATTACAATTCTCTTGGGCAGCCAGATTGCAATTGCAGGTAGGCCATTACTAGGCCAAGCATTACCCAGCCTCCTGTTTCTGACCCCGAAAACCTCTACCGCAGGGATAACCTGTCAGTTCTTGCCAGGTTGGGTGAAGTATCTATTAAACTATCAAGAAAAAGATTCTTACATTTACAAGTTCAGGACAATTACCAACACACCATACCCTAGCCTAAAATCACATCAGTGGCATTGGAATGGGGAAGATTATGTATTCCTTAAAAAACAAACCCACAAATAACAAGTCAAATTTGTTATTGAAGTCAATGCCTGGACGATCATTTTCCAGCATCCCATAATCAGACGGGCATCCCCCAGAGCCGAGGGGTTAGACAAGCAAAGTGAAAGAGAATACATTATATTTAATGGAGTGTGTTTTGACACATAGAAGTGTCCCCAACAAAACTGGAGAGTAAGGAAGATGGAGGATATTCCTTCAGACACTATCGCAGAGGCAGACTTCTGTCAAAATATTAATAGTAAGTGTGGGAAACATTTGCAATAATTCTATACATGATTAAGGAGAATGAAATAAATAGTTAATTGGTCGATAATTTTTACAACGCACTGTGGGACATGGTCTGTGTGGGTAAGTTGTTACAAATGGATCCTCCATCCTTTTTTTTAAAGAACAACATTGAACGAAATGTCCTTGTCACTAGGTTATATATGCGGTTGTAAAAAAAACATGTAAAAAGTTCTCCCATATTCTTAGAGGTTTTGCCTTTCGCCATAGCTTATATTTTACCATTCTGAAAATTCAGAAAAATAACAATAAATGTATAAATTTCCACTTTGAGCATTGTATCTCAATTAGAATTCCGTGAAGGTTTCGTGGCCAAATCCCGTGAAACCCCGTTGGCTTCATCAACAGACAGCCCCTCCCTACACCACCAACCCGCCACTCGCTGACACAGAGACACAGCATCTGCTGTCAAAAATAACGGCCTTTGCGATCATGCGCTACATAATGTTCCAAGATGCAGCATGCAGTGGTGGCATTTCAGGCCTTAACACAGGGAGCATGTTGTGGGCCTGGTTTGGAAGGATGGGGTTGAGGGGCAGAGGGGTAGTGGTGCGGTGCCCCAGGATATAGTGTGATGCTGTCCACAGTTGTCTTCATAAGATACCGTAAATCATGCTCGATGGTTGGAAATATGAAGGCACGGCTAGGGAATAAACAGAGAATTTGGCAGCCCTCAAATAGTAAAATTATTTGATGAAAATTGGCCAGGACGGGTAACAGAGAGTTTCATTGAATGGCTGTTGGTCAACAGAAGTCAAACATGTATTACTGTGTGAGTTCTGATATGCGGTCACTGTATGTATTTTGGGACATTAGTTAATACTGAGGTAATTCTTCAGCAACTCATAAAACACTGATTTAAAAAACCATAAAATGAAAAATATATTTCTTCCCAGAGATGTGAGACGTGAGAAATTTTAGTTGCAAAACATATGTTCCGCATCCGGGTATTGCCAAATGGATAGAGAAATGCTGATGGCGTCTAAAAGTCACGAACTCTTGCTGAATCAAAATTCTTAAAGTGACTCGACAGGAACAGAACTGCTCTACGAACCAGGACACAGCGTACAACTGAGACATCACCCGAAATATTAACAGATTAATAGCTGGATCCCTCATTTTCACAACATCCAGACACTGCTCCAGAATTCATCTCTGAACAAAGGTACAAGAGTGCATCAGTGGGCCTCACGCTAATAAAGCAATACAGGGATGACCAGGTAGCCGTGTGGTCCCAATTACTGACCAAACACAGAGGAAATCACATCGTGGTTAGTGCTTGACATGCTGTTGTTATGGGCGAGGCGTTTTCAGAACCCCAAAATGTGCCATGGAGTTGAACCAATCTCCCCCTTTAATGCAATTGTTGCTTTTCTGAGCACACGGCTTGCTCCCTAGGTGTGGTATTACAATTATGGACACGTGGGTTTTCAAACACAACACAATGTTTATTCCATGAACTCAACTTAACCTCTGAAATAAACATTGGATCACTTAACACCCCTTACTTCAAAGATAACCCCGAAAACATTACAACAGTAAATAATCCTTCAGTTATTCCTTTCAACATCCAAGAGAGACTTAACACCTTTAAACAGAAACACACCAGGTTAAACGCTTTACTATTATGAGTTTAAATCACCCAAATGATCCAGAGATAGTCTTTCACCTTTGAACATCCTTGAGATTAATACCTTTAAACAGAAACACATCAGGTTAAATGCTTTACCATTATGAGTTTAAATCACCCAAATGATCCAGAGATAGTCTTTAACCTTTGAACATCCTTGAGACTTAACACCATTAAACAGAAACACGTCAGGTTAAAGGCTTTACTATTATGAGTTTAAATCACTCAAATGATCCAGAGATAGTCTTTCATGGCAGAGATCACAGCAGATCCAGCTCACTGCAAACACAGACAGACACCCAAGCTCTTTTCAAACTGAAACTACAAACTGGCTGAACTGAGCTCAGCTCCACCCACTCTCTGCTTTCACTGTTTTCTTAAAGGTACATTGCTGAAACATCCATTTCTTAAATGTACTCTCACATGACACTATGTATTGAAATATATCAGAGGAAACTGACAACCAGATTGTAACTGACCCAGAAACCGTAATAACATCCTGCAACTAAAGGTAAGAGGAGGACCTAACATCCCAAGTACTTTTCTGCTCGCATCTCAACGGTATGTGTGGCATGTTCCTGTGAGGAAGAAGGATAAATACGGCAATTTTCAGGAGCCTTGGAAAACGAGAGATATTGTAGGCCTCGTCACAAAGAAAAAGGAGCAATTTGTCAGGGCTAAAAGGCTGGGAACAGACGAAGCCTGCGTGAAATATAAGGAAAGTAGGAATGAACTTAAGAAAGGAGTAAGGAGGGCTAGAAGGGGTCACGAAAAGTCATTGGCAAATAGGGTTAAGGAAAATCCCATGGCTTTTTACACGTACATAAAAAGCAAGAGGTAGCCAGGGAAAGGGTTGGCTCACTGAAGGATGGGCAAGGGAATCTATGTGTGGAGCCAGAGGAAATGGGCGAGGTACTCAATGAATACTTTGCATCAGTATTCACCAATGAGAAGACATTGGTAGATGTTGAGTCTAGAGAAGGGTGTGTAGATAGCCTGGGAGATATTGAGATCCAAAAAGACGAGGTCTCTTAAAAAATATTAAGGTAGGTAAGTCCCCAGGGCCTGATGGGATCTACCCCAGAATACTGAAGGAGGTTGGAGAGAAAATTGCTGAGGCCTTGACAGAAATCTTTGGATCCTCACTGTCTTCAGGGGATGTCCCGGAGGACTGGAGAATAGCCAATGTTGTTCCTCTGTTTAAGAAGCGTAGCAACAATAATCCAGGGAACTACAGGCCGGTGAGCCTTACTTCAGTGGTAGGGAAGTTACTGGCGAGAATTCTTCGAGACAGGATCTACTCCCATTTGGAAGCAAATGGACGTATTGGTGAGAGGCAGCATGGTTTTGTGAAGGGGAGGTCGTGTCTCACTAACTTTATAGAGTTTTTCGAGGAGGTCACTAAGATGATTGATGCAGGTAGGGCCGTGGATGTTGTCTATATGGACTTCAGTAAGGCCTTTGACATGGTCCCTCATGGTAGACTAGTACAAAAGGTGAAGTCACACGGGGTCAGGGGTGAGCTGGGAAGGTGGATACAGAACTGGCTAGGTCATAGAAGGCAGAGAGTAGCAATGGAAGGATGCTTTTCTAATTGGAGGGTTGTGACCAGTGGTGTTCCACAGGGATCAGTGCTCGGACCTTTGCTGTTTGTAGTATATATAAATGATTTGGAGGAAAATGTAACTGGTCTGATTAGTAAGTTTGCAGACGACACAAAGGTTGGTGGAATTGCGGATAGCGATGAAGACTGTCAGAGGATACAGCAGGATTTAGATTGTTTGGAGACTTGGGCGGAGAGATGGCAGATGGAGTTTAATCCGGACAAATGTGAGGTAATGCATTTTGGAAGGTCTGATGCAGGTAGTGAATATACAGTGAATGGTAGAATCCTCAAGAGTATTGAAAGTCAAAGAGATCTAGGAGTACAGGTCCACAAGTCACTGAAAGGGGCAACACAGCTGGAGAAGGAAGTCAAGAAGCCATACGGCATGCTTGCCTTCATTGGCCGTGGCATTGAGTATAAGAATTGGCAAGTCATGTTGCAGCTGTATAGAACCTTAGTTAGGCCACACTTGGAGTATAGTGTTCAATTCTGGTCGCCACACTACCAGAAGGATGTGGAGGCTTTAGAGAGGGTGCAGAAGAGATTTACCAGAATGTTGCCTGGTATGGAGGGCATTAGTTTTGAGGAGCGGTTGAATAAACTCGGTTTGTTCTCACTGGAACGAAGAAGGTTGACGGACGACCTGATAGAGGTCTACAAAATCATGAGGGGCATAGACAGAGTGGATAGTCAGAGTCTTTTCCCCGGGGTAGAGGGGTCAATTACTAGAGGGCATAGGTTTAAGGTGAGAGGGGCAAGGTTTAGAGTAGATGTACGAGGCAAGTGTTTTACGCAGAGGGTGGTGGGTGCCTGGAACTCGCTACCGGAGGAGGTGGTGGAAGCAGGGACGATCGTGACATTTAAGGGGCAACTTGACAAATACATGAATAGGATGGGAATAGAGGGATACGGACCCAGGAAGTGTAGAAGATTGTAGTTTAGTCGGGCAGCATGGTCGGCATGGGCTTGGAGGGCCGAAGGGCCCGTTCCAGTGCTGTACATTTCTTTGTTCTTTGTTGTTTATAGTCCATCCGGCCTGCTGTGTGTAGTCAGGAAGTACTGAGGGATTTCAGCTGGATCGTGGCTCCTGTACAACTAAGCAGGACAAGGTATACGTATAGCTTATTGATTTTCACTTGAGGATTTTATATAGAAGCCATGCTTTCAGAAGTTACCAGTAAATGGTTACAGTTTAGCAATGTTACCTCCCCGCTACATTGCCCAGCACAAGTTAGAACATTCAGCAGCAGCGTGGCAACGCAAACGGAGATCAAAGACTGAAATGCAAACACAGACATCGCTAGAACGCCAGGTGCTTCCTGTCAGTTTTGCAGAACAGGAAAAGACACAGCGAGTCTTCTGAGGCTCTGCAAACTTAAACCTGCTTTCGCATTACCCAAAATATGTCTCAATGCCAATTGGTCAGCTTCTCATCAACATTTCTCTTTGTGTTTACAACAAATATAACAGTGCGCGTTACGTCTGTGCCAGAAGCTCGATAAATATTGCAGCACGTTTACTCAACTGACTGGCAAGTTGACCGATGAAGGTGCAAGAATTTTGGTGCATTAATAATGAAGGATTACTGAGCGGCGTTGGCCTGACGTACTCTGTCACTCTAAGCTGGGCACAGGCAGCAAACATGCTCAGAAATGTAATGTTGGCCTCGATCGTCTGATCGAAAAGTAATTAAATTCCATTGAAGAATTACTATATTTTAACAGAGCCTTTAATAACTTCTGCAATATGTCGCTGCAAATTAGAAGTTAATTGAGATTGAGCCGCCATTTAGACTGAAAGTTATATAAAACCCAATAGGTTGCTGAAATCCTTGGTTAAACTGCGTGTCATTCCTTTAAGTATGTTCAAGGCTGAGATAGATACAATTTTAATCAATAAGTGGATCACGGGATATTGGGATAACGGGTAAAAGTGGTCTGGAAGATTATCATTGCAGATCAGTATTGTACAGTATTCAATTGTGGAACAGACTTGATTGGATAAATGACCTACTTCTGCCCCAACGTCTTGTAGATTTATGATCTGTAATGCATCCCCAAATCTTTAGTTATCCCTGTACAGGATCACCGACAATAATCCTCTGCATATTTCACGAACACAGCTGATTTGCTTGCAGAATAGCCAGGAAAATGTTATAAATTTGACACAACGTCTATTTGAAACATACGACAACATCGGGAGCCACATCAAAGATCAGTTTAAAATAGGGCCGTTTGAACTTCAGGAATAGAGAGAAAAGTTGGAAATAGACATTTCACTTCACAGTCTCTATCATGTTCCAATTGGATTGGGGACACGGCAGTACATGTCCGCGTGCGTCTGGGTGTGCTTTGATTTAGATTTTAAAAATGTATGGAACATGTGGTAAAGGATTTTGCATTCTGTGATGGACATTGAAAAGTGAAAATCACACTGTGTCAGCACAAACACTGAGTGCAATCAGGATGTGGAACCAAATGTCACAATAGGCTTCAAATATAAAATCTGACTAATTTCAAATATAATCGATGAGCTGCCTCTGAATCTGTTGGTGGCCAGGTTTAACATGATATTTTAAATGAGGATGATCAAAAGATCCATTTCGAGCTTAACTTTTACTTTGTTTTCAGGTTTTCCTGTGGATGTGTTGTTTCTCCATTATAAACTCCGCATTCAGGCGGATTAGCAAACACAATTTAGTCTTCCAATGCCTGCTTCATTTCAGGTGAACATTCCATCTCACGCACGGCTCTCTCTGACTGACAGAGCTGCAGTTTCAGTGCGAAATTGCCTTTCATCTGAATCTGGATGCTATGTTGCTGAGGTCACCTTGTCATGAAAGGTTGCATGTTTCGCTCCAAAGATGCTGCTACATCATTCAAGTCATTCAAACATTTTATTTGTCGCGTTTATAATTCAGTACGTCAGGTTCAACAGCATTGTGCTTGTATGCTGCACGGGAACCTTTGTGAAAGAAGAACATGGCTGACAAAGGGCCACAAAGCAGCTTAGAAGGGCCTCCAAAAATGAATAATGAAATGAAACTTGCAACGGGCATCAAAATGAAAAAGAATAAGTTTGACAGCTGTACAAAAGGAACGCCGGCGACCAGGAGCACTATTGGCCCGCTGCAGACTGAAAGTGAGGATATTGTCAATGACTGTGACAACTTTGCACACACGGTGAATAATTATTTGCCTGAGCATTCACATTAGGGCAGAACGCTGGAAAGCGTTAGGCCTCCTATTGTGGACCAAGAAAGGAGATACCTGGATACTTTCTGGATCGAGATGGTATGAAACTAAATTCAGGGGAATCCGAGAGGGGCCTGTGGGTTCAGCTGCCCAGAACAAAGAACAAAGAAATGTACAGCACAGGAACATGCCCTTCGGCCCTCCAATCTTGAGCCAATCATGATGCCCTAACTAAAAAACAAAACCTTCTGTACTCGGACCGTATTCCTCTATTTCCTCCATGTGGATGTACCTAGCCTCTTAATTTTGCTAATATGCCTATTTCCACCACATCCTCTGGCAGCGTGGTCTACGTGCCCACCACTCTGTGTGAAAACCTTACCCCGCACACCTTCCTTACACTTTCCCCCTCTCACGTAGAATCTCTGCCCCCTTCTAATTGACACTTCCACCCTTGGAAAAAGCCGCTGACTACCCACCCGGTCTATGCCTCGCATAATTTTGTAGAACTCTATCAGGTGTCTCCTCAGCTTCTGTCTTTACAGCGAAATCAATTCTTGTTTATTCAATCTTTCCTCACAGTGAACACCTTCGAGACCAGGCACCATCCTGGTGAACTTACTTTTCACTCCCTCCAAACTAACACGTCTTTCTGATAATGTGGTTACTAGAACTGCACGCAATATTCTAAATGCGCCTAACCAAGGTTTTAAATAGCTGAAACGTGATTTTCTAACTCCGATACTCAATGACCCGGCTGATGAAGGCAATCATGTCATTTACCTTCTTAATCACCTTGGCCACCTGTGTTGCCACTTTCACGGAAGCGTGGACCTGCACGCCGTGATCCCTCTGTTTGTTAATGTTCCTGAGCGTTCTGCCACTTACAGTATAATTCATACCTAGATTTGATACTCCAAAATGCATCATCTCGCCTTTGTCCGGAATAAACTCCAACTTTAATGTGTTTGCCCAAATTTCCAAACTATCTATACCCTGTTCTGTACTCTGGCAATCCTTGCCACGATCAGCAACTCCGCCAATCTTCACGTCATCCCCAAACTTACTGAAAATACCACCCACATTTTCTTCCAGATCATTTATGTATACAGCGATCGCGGCACCGATCCCTGCGGAACATCCCTAGCTACAGATCTCCATTCTGAAAAACACCCTTCCACCGCTACGCTCTGCCTTGTACAACCAAGCCAATCCTGTGTCCATCTGGCCATCCCACGACGAATCCCATGAGATTTTCGTTTTTCTACCAGTCTGCCATGTGGAACCTTGTCAATCTCCTTACTAACGTCTTTATAAACTACATCCAGAGCCCTTGCCTCATCAATTTTCTTTGTTACGTCTTCAGAAAACTCAATCAGTCGGTGAGGCATGGCCATCTACGTGCAAAACCGTGCTGTCTGTCACTAACTAGTCCATTTCGTCCAAATGATCACAGAGCCTGTCCCTCACACTATTTTCCAAAAGCAATAGATAATTCAAATTCCATGAAGAAGGGCAGAAGGTAATCAAGAAGGATAATGGAATGCTGGCATTTATACTTAGAGGACTGCAATATAAATATGCAGGGGTTGTATTGCAGCTTTACAAAACCCTTGTTATACCACAATTGGAGTACTGTGGGCATATCTGGCCATTACACTCCAGGCAGCATATTCTGGCCTTGTGTGGAGTGTAGGCTAGGTTGAGGAGAATGACACTTTAACGTCAGGGGATAAGTGGAGAGATTAGACAAATTTCCTCTAGAATGTGAAAGGTTAAGAGGTGATCTGATCGACGTCTTAAATATATCAAGACCAAAGGATAGATTAGGTAAATTTAAAGTGATTCAGCTGCTTGGAGATGTTCGGAAGCACTGCGTCACACAAAGTGTGGCAGAGATTTGGATCAAACTTCCAACAACGGCAATTCATACTCCATCAGCTGTTAATTGAAATCGGAGACAAAACACCTTTCTATAAACCAAGACATTAAGGGAAATGGGCCACGGATTACTTAGTACTCAACAAGCCCTTAAATCCAATCAGATAGAGTTAGGCCCCGGATCAGCTAATTAATCACAGTGCAGTCTCGATGGGCTGAATGACCTTTTCCAGTTCCTATGTTGCATTGCAATTTCAGAGATAGATATTTGGAAAGAGATATTTAGTTATGAACGTCGAACCAAAAACAGAAGGCCAGATGTACATACAAACATACACATGTGCATACACACACACCGCACCATCACACGCAGAGATTGCGAAGAGATTTAGATAGAGGTGAGAGAGACAGATTGAAAGCGAGAGATAGAGATAGATAGATAGAGTAATAGAGAGAAAGAGAGAATGAGAGAGCGAGCGAGAGAGAAATAGAAACAGCCAGGAGAGTTAATAAAGTGCAGATGGAGACTATTAAGAAATCATATTCGACATGCATTGGCTTATATCAATGTGTTTTCTCACTGTTGTACAATTTTTCTCAGATACTTTAGGCTGCACGATTGAGGTTCCTTGACAGGATATGGATTATATTTCGCAGATTAATACCATAGGGACGGGTCTGCTGTTATTTCGAGAAATTGCATCGTTTGGGCTGTGCCTCCTTCGAGAATATAGTTCTCCAAATAGAAATGGTGGTAGAGTAGTATTGTCGCAGAGCGAGAAATCCAGAGACCCAGGATATGAAATGGGGACCCGGGTTCGAATCCCACCATGCAAAGTGATGGAATTTAATCTCAATAAAATATCTAAGTTAAAATGTCTACTGATGACCACGAACTATTATCTATTGTCTGATAAACCTATCTGGTTCACTCATGCCATTTAGAGAAGGAAATCTGCCATCCTTACCTGGTCTGGTAGTCGGTCTAACCTACATGTGACTCCAGGTCCACAGCAATGTGATTGACTCTCAACTGCCCCCTCAAGAGCTTTTGGGAAGGGCAATAAATGCGTGCAGCACGAGCGACACCTATGACACATGAAAGAATAAAATGACATCTGCGAGTTGCTGTAAGAGTAAGTAGGAAAGATTTTAATTCCCCCACAAGTTATTTATTATATTCAGATTCCATAGATTTGAAATTGTTGATTAACTTGTTGCTGAACAGAAAGTTATTCATTCACCGAGTTGTTAAGATGTGGACCGCGCGGTGAGAATACTGCTGAATTCAGACTCCACGGGATTCTGGGAACTCTGCTGGGACATGTGCGTTAGGAACACTCACTTCCAGATTTGTGGAGGAAAAGCAAAAGGCTCTGGCGTTGCAGCTGCAATAGGCCGCTGCGCCTGTGGTGGGAGATTCTATGACTCTATGATGCAGGATACGTCATCTACTTCCCTTCATGGGCCGCACAGGACAAGAAGGTGGATGAAACCTGGGCTTTTCTCACGTGTTATTGCTCTGATTGTTTCTCATTGGTGCACTTTATCAAAGGGCGGTTTACCTTATCCACATGACAGCATGAATTGATTATGCAGAAGAGGACAAACTGTTCTCAAATAAATAATTGTCTGAACAGTCTGGGTTTCAGATCGTGCAGGAAAGGCAGTCTGGTGTCTGTGCACAATACCTGGTTAATATTCCAGTCTGATCGCAGTAAAGGACTGCCGGGACGATGCTGCGCTCCTTTCTGACACTAGTTACACTGCAGCTTCTGAACTGTGAGTTATTATTGACTAAAACTATCCTGATTCCTGTTGAGAAATCAGCTATTATAAATATTTACATCAAATGAAGTGATGTACTAATTATTCGTCATGAAAATGCTTATGTGCTACATTGAGGAAGATAGGCGTTTGAATATTAACATTGGATACCGGAGTTAAAGGGATATTAATATATAATAAACTGCATTGGGAGGAGGGAAGCTCAGTGTCTGAAAAACTGAAATCCTCAGCGTTTTTCCAACATTCTTGATTCTTGGATTGAATTATTGTTTCGCACGAAGAAAGAACTAAGATCAGGTAACAGGCACAAACTGGATCAAATTTCCTTCCATCCATACACTCAGGTTGGACCAATAGGACTATGTTTGTGACTCAAATAATTCTGAGTTCACTCGTCTCCAGCGGAAACTGTCTTTAATCTCCGTTCACCGGAGATTCTTGGTGCAGGCTGCAGATATTGGAGTTAAAAATCAAAAGGGAGAGTTCACACTGAACCTGGAAGAAACAATTGACTTTTCCCTCAGAGTTTCAGAATCTGGGCTCCTTTTAGGAAAAGGTGACCGGGGATTTTCAACTGTGACCTTCAGTCATGTCTTTTCAGCTTTCTGCGACCTTCAGCTTTCCCGATAAAGCTGGGAAATTAACTGGCAGAAGTTCTCGTTATTTAATATTTTAGATTCTTTGTTTCATATTAAAATCCACCACTTTCAAGTAAATTTAGAATATAGTATAAATGATTTACTTATTTTTAAAATTTTCAGTTGAGATTTACATCAAATTGAGATTTAAATCTGTCCTTGAACATAAACACATTAGCAGATGGGTTTACTTTGGTATCCGCCACCCCTGTATATTATAGAAACAGCATATTATAGAAACACATTGAAGTATTTAAGTGAGCTTGTCCGTTTTAAGTGTGTAGCCGCTGATTGAAGCAGTTAAATCCAGGCTGCCCGGCAGCACAGTGGTGAGCATGGTGCCGAGGATGTGCAGACTTTGGCCACGCTAAATTGCACCAGAATGTCATGTTGTTATTGTTGAATGGAAGCCGACGTATAAGCCAATGCAGTGAGTTTGAACTGCACTAACATCGCCATGAAGCTCCATATATATCTGTCAGAGATTTTCCACAGTAGACCTTCCACATGAGTCCGTGTCCGGGGAAAATTAATATTTTTTAACAACCTTACAGCGTTGTGCAAATTGGATACACAGCGGACTGGATTCTCCACTATCCCAGCCGCGTGTTTCTCGGCGGCGCGCCGTTCTTTGGCGGCCGGATTTTTCACTCCCGCCGCT